>NC_142602.1:63724868-64065757 GCF_041222555.1 Hakea prostrata
GTATGCCTCCAAGTTCCAGTTGATCTGAATACGGAAGACCTCATTTCGGACCAAAATCCCTCAAAATCCACTATTACCCGCCGAGGACTATTTTGGTCGACTTAACACTTCTATTGGACTATTCTTGGTATTCTCAATTCATCATCAACTCATCCAAGGTAAGGATGGTTATATCCATAAACATATAAGTCATCAAATATTGAACTATGCTTTATTCAAGGAATGAAATCCCTAAATTTCTTTCAATCATTATGATACTGATACATATGTGTTAGAAGCAGTAACATTTAAACCTTTATACATTTGTTGTGTTACTCTATCCTTTTGATTTGCTTATGTTCATAATGATTAGTTTCAATATCATGATTTGAGTACTATTATGAATATGCATTGGATGCATGAGAAATGATGAGATCTGATGTGTGATTGCTTACATATGACTTGGGATTGGAGGGTGTCCCTCTGACACTTCGGTCCTTGGGCATCGGAGGGAATAGTATGGGATATTCTCCGATGGTGCCTATCGACACTTTCCGAGTTATTGGATGACATACATAGGAGTGTCTAGTTGTGTGGCTAGGTTCATCCTTGTCGTGGTCAGACCCCGAATCGGAAGGGCATTGAGACCGAACAACCACGTGGTAGTGTATGGTTGGATGGGCGCTCTAGGTTGGTAGTCAATCCGGTAGGGGACATAAACCATGCTACGGATACCTGAAAGGGGCCATTTATTGGTAGAGTTGCATATGGATAGACTTGGGCTCACGGGCGCTCAAGACCGGTAACCAATCCGTGAGAGGACGTGAGGAGCTTCCCGTTTACTATATGTGGATGACCAATAGGGTTGATGAGTCCGAATCCGGGATTTCGCTGACTCTAGTGTGAAGGATACCGGAAAGTGATCGCCGGGGGCGAGGAATGGACGTATCTGAATCTGACTTGACCGATTGAGTAGATGACTTGCATTGGGCTAGGCTTTCTTTACCGTGACATGCGCCACTACTTGACCAAATGGTGATGTGAGAGAGCGGTGACCGATTCCCCTTACCATGGTTTTTGATGACTTTATCGATCTTCCCCCGGGCATTCCCAAGATATGGAAATGGGAGAGTGACTGACGACCCGAGAAGTACTGTGCTATGACTTAAAGCATGTCTACCTTTAGAGACCAACATTCATAGAGTTAGGCTCATATCCGCATCATATGTTCCACATCATATTTTTTTTAACCGTTTTACCTAAAAAAAAAAATGTGGTTTATAAAAAAAAAAAAATGTTCCATATCATATTGCATTATTATATGTTCTGAATGTGTATGATTTCTAATTATGGAATAACTTCCTTGCCGAGTTCTTCGAACTCATTCCTTTTGTGCAAATGTTTTAGATTACATTCCAGTACCGAAGATTACGATGGCACCTCCTATGAGGCGGACTATGATTCCACATACTACCCTCCGGGTAGTGGCGTCGACGGTGAGGATTCGTATATTGGAGCCGAGGAGGATTATTATTCGCACCGGGGTTAGCCCCACAGTTGTGCGGGAGCGGCAGCGCTGGGTTTACTTCATCCGTACTGTTGAGGAGACTACTATTAGTATAGAAGAAACCCTAGCATAGTGCCCCATTCCCCTGGTGTATTTGTGGAACCATTGGTCTTGTAACTAACTTATCTTTGAGTTTATCTTTTGACACTTAGACATGTATTTGACGTTATCACACTTCTTTTCCGCTGTTCTGAGAGAGTGGTTATCATACCTTCTCTCACCCTTATGATTATGCTTTAATGTTATTGCCTTCCGCACTCTGATTTATTTAGTCTTATCTTATTCATGATATTTAGTATTAATTGTTTTTACCATTGATTATTACTGTTCATGATTGTGTTACCGTGTATGTGGGAGACATGGACCTCAAATCATTGATCCTTGGATTGTGGATCACATCCCGGGTATTCCAAATGGGGTACCGGCTGGGTGGATGTGACAATTATTCAGGCTCCAAAAGGAGTCCTCAAAGTCCACGAAGAGCCTTCGAGGAAAGGCAAAGCCCTTATTGATGTGGAGGAATCCACTCATGATGATGTGATCCTCACAAAGAGAAGGCACGAAATTCAAGACGACACTAGCTCCAAGAAAGGGCATTCTGGTCCCAAGGGTGAGATCTATATCTCACCCTGGAAACTGAAGACGACCGATCGCATCACAAATGATTATGACAAGGCTTTGGATTGGAGTACCTTTGCTCAAATGTCTACCGAGTGCAAAGCCCTTGGTTCTGCTACTGATGAGGAGTTCATGAATGCCTCAATCAAGTAAGCCTTTTGCTTTTATACCTTATAAATATCTATAAAGCATCTATGATTTCCCAAACTCGACTGTTAATCGCTTTTCTTTGTTATCTACAGGGTCATGGCAAATAGCTTCCATAGGCAAATGGAGGCTATTCTTCGGTCAAACAGCTTAACATACAATCAAAGAAGCTGGACAAAGAGGTGAAGGCGAGAGGCCCTAAGATTCTTTGTCTTTAGGGAGAGAACCAGAAATTGGAAAAGGTCATCAGGACCTGGAGGTTGCCAACGGGAACACTGGTGACCTTAATTGGGAAGTGAAGAGGCTTCAGAGGGTATTGAAAGAGTCAGAGACCAAGATAGAGAAATTGGTGGAGGAGAAGGAGGAACTTCAAAGTTGGGCAATGCTTTCTAAGCCCGAAGAGATCTCTATAGAGGCCAAGAAGGCTTGCGTTCGAAAGTATTTGAATAGTAAGCCCTTCAATGAGTTGCTAATACCTTTTAATACTCAGGCTTATAGAGATGGTAGAACGACGTCTGGAAATCAATTTTAAAGGTTGACTCGAGCTTTGACAATACTCCCCATCAGTTAGTCTATCACCTAGAAGTTTTTGAAGCCCTTCAACTCACTCTTCCCTAATGGGCGCTGAATGCCGAGGATCCTCCAGCTGTCGACCTAGACCTTGAATTTTACCTTAGTGATTCTCCACCTCTCTCTCTCTCCCAAATTGGAGGTAGTTCAATAGAATGCTGCACCCAACGCCACTACTCCAAATAAGACTTTTGTCCTTGGTCCCAATCAAATCCAGCTTCTGCCCAATCTCTAGTCAACAAAGAAAACCCTGATCAAGCTTCATGAACATTTTCTTCTTCTCTCTCTTTCTTCCTTTTATTATTATTATTTTTTTAAACCGACTGCGTTCGGTTTCTTTCTTTGTACTTTTGTACTACTTTTTTTTATAAGGGTTGGCCCCTTATGGCCCATGAATTAAAGAATGCCTTCTTCTCATACTTGTGCGTTTGTGCTTGCTTTCTTTTACCGAATGTAATCTGAGTACTAGTATTAAGTTTATTTGGGTTGAGTTGTAGTATCTCGTACATAGAAAGTTCCTGAGAATTTTTCTAAGCTTTTGGAGGTCTCATTCAGGTTCGACCGATGCCCCATACTTAGAAAATTCCTGAGAATTTTTCTAAGCTTTTGGTTAACACCGAAGCCTTCTGAATTGCTGATTGTGCACAACTTGATTGTGTTGACTGCCATAATCCTCTCATGCCCCCATTCAAAAGAATTGTATTGCAAATTTGAAAACTTGATGTGTGTTACATCTCAAAATTGAAAGAACATCTAGGGATAAAACTTCTTAAGATGCATGGCGTTCCACGATTGGTCAAGTTCACGATCGGTTGGTGGGTTCTTTAACTTATAGGCTCCCGAACCAACTGGTTTCACAATCATGTATGGTTCTTCCAGCGAAGGGTCCAATTTCCTTTGATGATGTGGATTAGATGCAAGGGTGTTTTTGAGGACCAAATCTCCCGAATGATACTGCCGATGCTTTACTCAGGCGTTGTAGTGGGTTGCTACATTCCTTTGGTAGTGTTGAATTCGGCGATTGCTCTCGTTTGGACTTCGATCCAAGAAATCTAAGTCGTCCAACAGCCCTTGTCCGTTTGCCTTTTCTTCGAACTCCCGTTCTCTGAGGGTACCTACCATTACTTCTATCGGGCCAAAGCTTCTAATCCATAAGACAATTTGAATGGTGTTTCTCCAGTGGGTGTTTGAACTGTCGTTCGGTAGGCCCAAAGGTCATTCAGGAGTTCCTCAACCCATAAAGCTTTGTTATATTCTAGTCTCTTCTTTATTTCGTCCAGCAAGGTTTTATTTGTTACCTCAACTTGGCCATTGCTTTGTGGGTAGGCTATTGAAGACATCCTGTGCTCGATCATATAAGTCCCAAAAATTGTGTGAATTGAGGTTGTCAAACTGCATTACATGATCAGTAACCAGAATCTTCGGGATCCCGAATCTATGGATGATAGACTCTGACATGAACTTCTTGACCTTCTTTTCAACTATTGTTGCCAATGCGCCTGCTTTGACCCATTGGGTGAAGTAATCAATTGCAATGATCAGATACTCATGGCCTCCATACGCCGTAGTGAATTTACCCATGAGGTCTATTCCCACATTGCGAATGAGATTGTGTCAAGGATTGACGGAAAGGTTGTTGCCGGTTTCTTCGTGACTGTCAAAAGGATCTGACAATTCTTGTAATTGGGAAAGTATTCTAGAGCACCTCTTGTATCTTCGGCCTATATAACCCGAGCCTCAATATCTTACGCGTTAGTGCTTGGCCGCCCATATGAGCACCACAAATGCCTTCATGCACTTCTGCCAAAGCATTCTTCGATCCTTTTGGTCCTAAGCATCTGAGCAATGGTCTAGCATAAGACCTCTGATACAATCTACCATTTTGAATTGTGAACCTCGCCGCTCGAGTACGAATGGCTTTGGCCTCCTTTGAGTCGTCTGGCAGTTTGTTGTCCCAAATATATTCCACGATCAGGTCCATCCAGCATCGTTCGTCTTCTATGTAAGATATGTCCTCTTCTTTAGTACTCAGGGAACTTAATTCCTCAATATATAGTGAAGGTTCAAGGGTCTTTTCCTTCACATTTTCTAGCTTTGAGAGCTCATCTACCATAGTATTCTCCTTCCTCAGAATCTGATAGATTTGGACCTCCTTGAACTATTTTCTCAAATTGTACCAACTCATGATACTTTTGCAACCTAGGCTCCTTTGTCTCAAACTCTCCTTGCACTTGATTAACAATGAGTTGACAATTACTGTAAACAGTTATTTTAGATATTGCCAAGGCTTTTGCTAATCGAAGGCCAGCTAAGAAGGCTTCACATTCGGCTTCATTATTGCTTGCCTCGAAAACGAACTTTAATGCATATTGGATGACAAAGCCCCTAGGAAATTTTAACATCACACCTGCTGCCGAACCTTGCTTGTTACATGAACCATCAACGTAAATATCCCACATGGTTGGGAGGTTGGGTTTGGTAATTTCTTCCACTAGAGCTGTAGTCTCCACCATAAAATCAACTAAGGCCAGAGCCTTTATAGCCGTTTGGGGTTTGAAATCTACCTAGAACTCTCCTAATTCTACTAACCATTCTACCATTGTTCCAAACAAATTAGGTTTATAAAGAACATTTTTCAAGGGGAAAGTGGTTAGTACCTCGATCGGGTGTGCTTGAAAATAGGGCCTTAGCTTTCTGGTTGCCATCATTAGAGCCAACACCTGTTTCTCGATCTCTGAATATTTGGTTTTGACATCCAGGAGTACGTGGCTGACATAGTAGATTGGTCACAACTTCTTCTCATTTTCCCAAACAAGAACTGCACTTACAGCCGAAGGCGAAGTGGCCAAATAAACTTGTAAAGTCTCACCTTTTATGGTGGGGACAACGGGTGGCTTCCCGAGCATCGTCTTCGTGTTCTTGACTCGCTTTTTGATATTCTTCCGTCCATCGCGCCTCCTTGCTCCCTTAAAGATCTTTCAAAGCTTTGAAGAAAGGAAGACATTTTTCTCAAGATTGTGCTATGAACCAATTCAAAGATGCGACTCTCCTTGTTAAGCATTGTATGTCCCGAATAGTCTTTAGGGGCTCCATATCAATCAAGGCCTTTATCTTCACCAGATTTTCTTTTATCCCTCTTTGGGAAACCATAAATCCTAAGAATTTACCTAAGGACACCTCGAACGCGCACTTCTCGGGACTTAAGTTCATCTGGTATTTCCTTAAGACATAAAATACTTCAATCAAATCAGCTATGTCTCCCAAACGCTTTAGGCTCTTCACAAGCATGTCATCCACATAGGCTTCCATGTTCTTCCTGATCATATCTTTAAATATTTTGTTCACAACTTTTTGGTAAGTAGCTCCTGCATTCTTCAATCCGAATGGCATGACTCTATAGTAAAAGCTTTCACGATCGGTCATGAATGCAATAAACTTTTCATCTTCCATGTTCATTAGGATCTAATTATATCCTGAATACGCGTCCATGAAACTCAGAGTTTCATCGCCAACATTATTCAAAAGATCTATTCGGGCCAAAGGGTAGCAGTCCTTTGGGCATGCCTTGTTGAGGTCTGTGTAATCGGTACACATCCTCCATTTCTTGTTCCACTTCTTGACCATCACAACATTGGCTAACCAAATTGGACATTCGATCGGCTGGATGAACCATGAACCCTTTAGCTTTTCAACCTCACCCCTGATAGCCTCGTGCTTCTCAATTGAGAAATTTCGTCTTCTCTGTATCACAGGTTTGGCCTTAGGGTCTATCCATAACTTGTGCTCTGCTACTGATCGGTCTACAGCAGGCATGTCATCTGCCAACCATGCGAACACATCAATATTCTTCTAAAGGAAACCCTTCAATTCTTCCTTGAAATCTCTTGTTTGTTCAGACCCAATGTAGGTTGTTTTTCCTTCATCGTCGGAATCCAATTGGATTCATTCTAACTTTTCAACTGGCTCAGACCTCTGCATCAAATCTTCATCTCGATCATCATGAACCTCTATTGATAGAGTTGTGGACATTCTGAGCCAAGTCTTATCCTTCAAGTACGAAACATAACATTGTCGGGAGGTTTTCTGATCAGAAGTTACCTCTCTTATCCCCTTATCAGTCGGGAATTTGATCTTCATATGCTTGGTTGACACTATTGCCCCCAACTTTGTAAGGGATGGTCTCCCAAGTATGACATTGTATAACAGGAGCTCTTGAACGACTAAGAAATTTACCCGAATGGTTGTCTCTTTGGGGAAATTTCTAACCGTCGATCCGGTTATCTGATCTCTCTGCAATTGCTGACAATCCAGCAAATCCATACAAGTGTGTAGAAGATGGTTTCAACAAATCCTCCTCCATCTTCAACTTCTGATACGCCTCATATGACAAAAGATTTGTAGATGATCCTATGTCTACAAGTACCCTATGTACCTCCCAACGGCTGATCTCGACCTTGATCACAATCGCATCGTCATGGGGTGTGCATACACCTCTCTCGTCCTCTTCATTGAATGTGATACTCTCCTCCACATTCGGTCTCTTTCTTTTTTGCGCCTCTCCCGAACCTACAAATTTAGATCTGGCCTTCAGTTTTCTGAGGAATTCAAGCTATGGGCCTTCGAATATGGTGAGGATTGGAGATCGGCTAGCTCCTACAATCTCTTTTCCTTTCTTGGATTGAGGAGCCTCAACGCTATAGTCTCTGCTTCCCGAACGCTCCCTTCTTTTTTCACCAGTGGCTCTTTTTTCCCGATCATTACCTCAACCTTTTACGAAGTAGGACAAGTGCAACTAGGATATTAGCCTTTCAATGTTTGCCATCAGATGTTTGCACTCATTCGTGTAATGACCATAATCTTTGTGGAAACAACAGTACCTTTCCATATTCCTTTCTCTAGATTTGGCTATCATCTTCGGGAGCCATCTTAAAATATCTTGATCCTTGATCTGCATTAGGATCTTCGATTGTGGAGTATTCAATGGTGTGTACTCTGCCTGATTAAGTGAGTGTTGTCTCCATCCCGAACATGCTTTTCTTCCTCAATCAATGTTCGGTACTTTCGACCCTTGGCCTTTCTCGGAAGCCTTTTGTTCCTTATTAGCCGCTTTCATTTCCCCCTGCTGAGCGTTAAGAATCTCTGTTACTTTAGCCTGGTTTTGACATTTCTGTACAAGTTAGGGATATATGGTTGGAATATCTTGAAAAGCAATTCCAAGAGTTGTCTGTTGGTGAGACCTTTGAAGAGAGTTGTCTTGGCCAACTGTTCATCCAAGTTCTCGATCTCCATAGTGGCTTTGTTGAATCTTTGCAAGTAGTCATGAATAGACTCGTTCCTTCCTTGCTTTACAGTGAATAGCGTTTGCTCGGTCTTCTTGGTCTGGATCCCACTTTGAAACCGACCGATGAACTTTCAGGCTAATACCTCAAAATCAGCGACCCCCTCTGATGGTAGGTTCAAAAATTACTTTTGTGCTGCCCCTGTGAGTGAGGACCCTAACACTCTACACAGGATCGCATCTGAATAACCAGCAACAGCCATTGTCTATTGATAGTAACTTATGTGGGCAATAGGGTCTCCACACCCATTGAATGGAGAGAAAGTTGGGAGCCTAAAAGTATAGGGGAATGCGAACTGGAATGATATCCACGAACAGGATTTTCCTAATAATTGAGTAGATGTCATCAGACCTTCTTCCCCCTCGTCAGCTATCCTAACTTCTGGTTAATGTCTTGCTAGCTCTCGGTCGATGTGTACAGCCCAAGTATCATCCGATCGAACACTATCACGACCCAAACGTTGAGATGTTGTTGTATGTGTGCATACCCCACGCTCGAGTTAGGTAAAAGTTCCGGTTCGGCTCCCTTGGGCCGATCTTGAATGTTCTGATCATCTCTCTTGGGCAATTCCCCAGTTCTTCTCACTGCCAAACGTTCTTCCCGAACTCCTCACGGATCCTGTCCTCTCTCCTGCCTGAAGTTTTGGCCCTTGGTCAGTTGTCTATTTCTCTGAGGAGAACGCCTCAGACTGGAGAATTTCTTAGCCCGGCTCTTCATGCTCGTCCTTGCTCTTCTTCCTGATCATGGAGATTAGGATGTCTAGGAGCTCCTAAGTGCCTGGCCATCGTCCGAAGCATTTGCTGCATTTTCAAAAATTGGATTTGCATCTGGTTCATCTGCTCTTGTGTTACAGGTGCCATTCGAGCGTCATCATTTAGGTCACTCTGGTGAACTCTTTCAGCTACCTCTTCTTCTTCATGGATTTCTCCGTCACAAACACGATTTTCTTCAGGGGGTTTCCTCTCGGAGGAGGGGTTATAATCTGATTCCTTAGCATGGAAGATCTCATATCCACCATGGCTTTTTGATACATTTCCCATAGACGGCGCCAAATGATGCGTCCAAAATCTGCTCATCTTCCAGATCCTTGAGGAATGACCTGTAAAATTAGGTTAGACGTGGCCCAACCGCGTGGTCAGGTGGCCACCTCCGAAGGTTAAGTTAGAAAGTGAAGCACCACAGAGCTTTGATGAGTTGCAAAGCTTGAATTGAATATAGTAATGGAGGGAAACGATTCAAATACCTCTACTGTGCGTGAACCTATGATTTATATAGGGTTTACCTTCCTCCCCTAACCGTTGGATTCGTTCATGCCTTCTCTTGGTGACCGTTCGATCTTAGGGTTTTACCCTTCTTTTGGTGGTTAAGCTAGTTTCCTTACTTAACACGATCTCCCATCTCGTTAATGGTAGTTACATTCTATAACACGATCTCACACCTTGAATCTTATGGAATCACACTTATCTTCATGACTGTAAAGATCCTTCTCCCCTACGTAGCTGATGGGTTTAAAACCTGAACCGGTCCCGACCACTCTTGAGCCGCTCCCGACCGAAATCTATGACCTGACCGTGGTTAACCCAGTTCGATATTGTTTATCCATATCACACAGTAAATGAAGGGCTTGTGTGGCCAATTTTGCACACCCTAGGGAATTTGGATAATCTAATTATCAGATCATGGCCTACCGCGATTAGTAGTCTTCCCTTGCATTCTTAGCCATCATAATAGTGGCCAACTGGTGTAATTTTTTTGATCAATTGGGTATGCTGGACCAGAGACTTATATTCGGATCCTAAACCCATATCAGGTTTATTTTACCACACTAATGTGTGAGTTTCAGTTCAAATCAATTTAGCTGTGCCTCATGATTAAGGTTAGAATCATATAAAAACTAGACCAATTTGTATTGCTGTTAATGCAAAGAAAATATCGTAGCAGAAGGTGAGCCATATGGTAGGTTGAAATTTAAACTGCACTTAGAGGTTAATTCATAGCTTGTTATATGTTTTACCAAGTTGGAAAAGGTTTTGTTATAATCAAAATGAAGCCTGATACAAGGTGGCAGAGGAGCTTATCCGTGTGGAAGGGCTATTTCTTGAATTCTAACTCAGACAACTTATGAATGACTTAAATGATCTGAAGTCTAAAATCATCATGCTAGTGAGAGCATGTTGAAACATCACTTCGAAAATTTGAATTTTCTTCTCTTTTAAATGCTGTTTTCTGTTTATACCACATTCATAAGTTTGTCAATTTGGATTTAACATCATTCCAATTTTCTCTGTAAATGGTTTGCACTTTGCAAACTAGAAGTCACTGGCAGGATGACTGTAGATGCTTCTTCTATCATTGGGATATATAGATGGTCTACTCATTGTCTATAGGGTTGTGGTCTCTAATCACTAGGATGCTCCAGGAGGAAAATTTTAACTATGCTTTAGCTACCTCATATCCTATAGTGGTGCTATAAGTTAGTTTATACAGCTTTATTGGAGTTCGAAATCCGGAGAAGTGGGTGTTTGGGGTGGGATGGGGAAGTGAATCTTTTTGAGTTAATGTGCTTCCTGGTGCTTTGTGCTCAGGTAAACCTTTCTATTTTTTGTCTGAAAGTGTTTTCTCAAGTTCAATAAAAATTGGGTACAACAGTTGAAATGACTCAATTTAGGAACCAGTATGTGTTATCGTTGGTGTTGCCTGTTGATACGGAATCTCGCTCGTCCTTCCCTGTCACGAATCTGCAAGATACGAGCTCGACCTTGGGGGGTCGAGGTACGTCTCCGACGAACAAGATTCCGTATCAACATTGCCTATCAATGCTCTATTAGCAACCATTTGGAGACATTTGTTTCAATGCTTGTTTCTACTGATCATCACATTTGGAGGATGATTCAATCATTGTACTCTATCCTCTATTTGGCTTTCCTGATTAAGGCAATTAGATTGCCTCCTTAGACTATCTCCCAGAACTTTCCAGCATTCTAGTTCGAAGTAGTTTGCCAAAAAATATTACTCTTTTTGGTGAATTCACTTGAATCACTTGAAACTCCATCAACATTTGAACAAGTGAAGATTAGTGACTGTACATTGCAAGTTAGGATTGGTGATCTCTGTCTTGCTTCTTTTCTGGTGGCTCTATTGCAGTTGTTTTTCAGACAAATGTTTTTTTTGTAACCTTCAGCCACTAGATAAGTTGGTTTTTATCTGTGAAGTGTCTTTCCAACTATGTGTCATCTGCTAATTGATGAACCTTTGTATTCAATCCCTTTTCTTTATTGTTGAAGACCAAGCTTGCAGCGCGCTGTGGCAGAAGAACTTGGATGAGAAATTCGTGTATTTGAAACATCCCCAACATCTCTAGATGGATCTGCGGCCATGGCATCCGTTGAAGGTCAGCACCAAACTTGCATGATACCTTGAAACTTGAGTGGCGGCAGTATTCCTTAGCTGATAATCCTTTATAAGATTTGTGGTTCTGTATCATATTTTATGTGGACTTCATTGGATATGATTCTTTGTTTTGGCAGATGAACCTGACGATTTCTATGAGTTCATAGCAGAGGATTATTACCGGCTTTTGGCTTCCAGAAAGGAAGGCACACTTGCACTAAAAAAAACGACATTTTTGGCGACGGTTTCAAAAACCCAAAAACCGTCGCCAAAAATAATGGGCGACGATTTCAACATTAAGGTTTCAGCTGCCGCGCCTACTGATCCTTTCTTAGTGGATTGGGTTTTTACTCGTTCTTTAGTGAACCTAGCCCCATCACGATCAAAACACTTGGTGGGTTTTTACTAAGTCTAAAACACTCTTTAATTTCAACCACACGTGAAACAGTGAATCTTGAGCTTAATTGATAGAGCACTTAGAACATGAGCATGTTTCAAGAGGATAGTTGTTCAAATTCACCAAAACTCTTTTGATTTGTTATGAGTATAAATTATAATACATCACAAATAACTTGGTAAATTTAATTTCACTTCGCGTCAAATATATGGCCATCCCTTGTAGTTAGTCACATGATAATGTCACACTTCGGTAGTTGTTAAAAATTAAATTCTGTCTTGAACATGTTTCTAAGAATATGTCTATCAAACACATTTTTGTTTTGAAAAGGTTCAAATAACATTTTTGGAAAATGTTTGAAAAACATTTTTGGAAATTATTTATCAAATGCTCAAAATTATTCAAGAAACGTTTTCTAAGCACAAACACTTAAAAAATGATTTTTTTTTTTTTTTTTTGGCAAAAAATAATTCTTCTGACATAGAAATATTATCAAGCTTATTATGTTGATCCCACAATTGCTATGTTGTGGGGGAGAGAGTCTTGCCATTTGTAGGCATTGACATTCGAATCTATAAAAGTGATGCAAGTGAACCCAAGTCCAAATTTTCTTCTCTAGCCCATTGCCTGGCGAAAAAGCTTGGATTCTGCGCATTAAATGCGCAGGATCATCAAGCCGAAATTCTGATCCCACCGTCCAAAGTGAATGGCTTGATGGTCCTGCGCATTAAATGCGCAGGACCCAAGCAAGGTCCATTGCCTGGTCGTCAGAATTCTAGATGCTGGAAAAGAAGTACATGGGTTTCTTGTTTGGGAGTAAAGTGTTCAATGTACTATCTCAAATCTTGTAAACCCAAACTCCATTGTTGAAATCAACCGGATTGATCAATGAATCCACCCAATTATGGCCTACAGTTGCAGAACTGTAGGCTTTCTCGTCGTAGGTCATTCTCTCCGACTTTCAATTAATTAGTTGTCTAGGTTCGTGATTCACGATTCGCAATCCAAGAGAGAGTCAATAGAGGCAGACAATAAAATATAGCAATGAGGGTGAATTTGGCGTTGTCAAAAAGATACTTGGATAAGGGGTGGTAAAATAGGCATTTAAATTATTTTTTTGTCAAAATTGATATTTCAAATATTTGTTTAGTGATAATATCATCATTTAACATTAATACTTAATAATAAATAACAAAAGCATATTTGTAATAATTCTTTTAAGAATATTAGATGTAATTAATTGTAAATTCAGAAGGTCTATGTGTAATTTTCTTAAAAAAAGAAAAGAAAAAAAAGCAGTTGGAACACAAGTGACTGGACATCAATACCCAACAAGAGTTGGCTCCTGTCAATTCCATCCTAGATCAACACAGCAGATCAAAATCGATCCCAGATATTGGCCAGTTTCCGATTACTTGTAGACACTAATTTAAGTGAAAAAGAGATCTCAAAGACGAACAGGGAACATTGAGAGCATCTCCTAGAAAAGTATTGTTTCTGTGGTGACTAGTCTCTAGTGTGGTGACCCTCGAAGCTAGAATTTTCACTCCTCTGTGAACCCTCGAGCGTCTTGGACATTCGCTTCAACTTCCAATATAGATACAGTACAAGAGAGCAACAGTGATTACCTCTTTTTTTTTTTTTTTTTTTTTTGCCCTAATAGAATAATTACTTCTCTAACTTGTTACATCAATCTCTCCCTCTTCAGAAAATTCAAAACTCTCTAGTGGTATCAAAAAATCAAAATCAAGTCATCATTGATATATTGATATATTTGCCATGTTATGGATATCATTTGAGCATCTTTGTGGAATACAATGGTCTATGAGTCACTCGTTAATATCCCTTTCCTCATGGGATGGTTACGCTTGTGACCTTTTACACCACCTCTCACATCTTCACTTGCTTCCAACATTATAACCGAAGCATAGGTGAAAACCAATATGTATCACAAATTCCTCATTCGGGATATGACTATGAATATCTATGTCGAAAAGAACGCCTTGGTGGGCCAATTTTAAACGCTTTCCATTTGATGGGGTTCAAATGGTGTTCACCCTTAAAGATTCTTCTAGGTCTTTACTTTCTAGTCCATTAGACTTGTAACACCCTAGTCAGTGGGAGAAGTCTTGGGACCAATGTGAAGCAAGCTTTCACCTAAAAACTTAAATTGAAAGCCCTCAAATCTAACCTGCATTACAAAGATAAACTTAGTACTAGTTAATATTACTAGCTAGAGTAAAACATTCCACCAAGTCTGTGAAGTTCCAATCTTTTCATATTTTGACTGAAATCTAGGGTTATTGTTCATTGTTCATTTGAAATGGAAGGGAAAAAAAAAAGAAAGAAAAAAAAAGCAAGTTATATGAAGCTTCTGTTGTTTGTTGTGATGGTAACCTGATAGACAAGACTAATTGAATCCTACCAATTGTAATGGGAAGGAGAATGTTTTAGAGGGAACCTTGACACATGACAATCAATAGGCTCTATCTCATGAAGGTGATTCCGGGACTGATGGGTAAACCATCTCAAGAGTCAAGGCCAAATGGGTACCCCTCTTGGGCTATATGTGGAATACAATGTCAAATTATTAGCACAAATCTTTACTCTCAGTGGTGTTCTTTCTCATGATTTCTCCATTTTGAATTATATGTGAAAAGGATCTTCAGCACCTTACTACCATAGACTTTTCTTGCAATAAGTGTGGAGGAAAATTTTCAGCTGCAATTGGGGTATTAAACGCACTTGTAGTGCTCAATTTGTCTACAAATGACCCCAGTGGATCAATCCCAACTTCGTTTGCTCAGTTAATCTGGGTTGAATCATAGATCTTTCCAACAATGGTTTGTCCAAGGAAATCCTTCAACAAATGACAAGTATCACATCCCTTTCCTTTTTGGATCTATTAGAAAGTAATCTCACCAGAATGATACCACAGGGACCCTAGCTTGAAATACTTTCATCTATTTTGTATGAACGAAATGTGGGATTGTGTGGGTTTCCATTACCAAGAGATGTGGATTGGAAATAAGAAGAGCATTACCTCTAGTGCTTTGATACTGAAAAATAACTATACCATAAGTTTACATAATTGGAGATTCATGATTGTAAGGCATTGTTCTAGAGCGATAATTGGGGTGGTCATTTTGCACAATATCCTTAAATTTGGAGGATCATTGGATAACTCAACTTAACATCAAGAATGGAAAAGTACTAGCCAAAACGAAGGTTATAGAAAATCATAAGCCGTGGGAGAATAAAATGAAAAGGCATCCTAACTACTAGCGACGGGTTCTGACCACAATCCGTTGATCTTGGAACCGATGGCAAAACCACATCATGCCCAAAAACTCTTCCATTTCCAAAATGCTTGGTTTTATCATCCTAACTTCTCTTCTGATTTTCAGTATTCTTGGGCAAAAAACAACTGTTGTTCTCTTCCTGGGAAGATGGCAAATATGTCCCGGTTCTTGCAACATTGGAATAATTCGGTTTTTGGTAAAGTAGAGAATTTGTTTCATCAAACTGATTTGGAAATTGATGCGATGGAGAATTCCCCCCCCCCCCCCCCCCCCCCCCCCCCCCCCCCTCCCCGGGTTGTATCCCCCACCCCGAAGATCCATAGTTCAGGGACCACATAATCCACATCGACGATAATACAATCATGAACAGATAATAATCATAAACTAACAATGAATGATCATGGAATTCAGAAATAAGATATCAGACATAATCAGAGTGCGGAAATAAATATCAAATCAGATAAATTAAGAAGGCAGTGGGCGGAATCCACTCCTTCACCAAACGGAAGTGAGGTCAAAATTTAGTTAAGTACAAGTCTTAAGTTATAAAGGTAAGTTAAAGTTATTACAATTCTTCTAGTATACTGTCACAAAAGAAGAGGTAACTACTCATAAGTCTCCTCCACAATAAATATATCTTCTTCAAAGTTGAGGACCATGGAGACCCAACATGACTGCTCCCATACAACTCCGGGGCTAACCCTGGTACGCCTGGTGATCTTCTTCGGTATGGTCACCGAAGTCTTCAACGTAGCCAGCCTCCGGATGGTAGTATGAGGTATCCAGGTCCGCCTCAGGAAGGGTGCCATCAGAGTAATCACCTGTAGAATAGCCTAACAAAATATTGCAACAGAAAAGGAATGAGTTCAAGAGAACTCAGCAAGGAAATTATTCCACCACACATAAACCACAAGATAATCATAAAATGATGCAGATGATATGAGGCATATAATGCAATATGATTTTATTCTAAGTATGCTGGTCATCTATGGCAGACATGCTTTAAGTCATAGCACCATACTTCTTTAGGTAGTCTCAGTCACTCATCACCGGGGGGAATTGGGTCCTGCATCCCTCTCGGACAAATCCATGGTTGGGGGTTTCAGTCACCGCTCTCTCACATCACCGTTTGGTCTAAGTATTGGCGCATGTCAAGGTATAGCCTAGCCCAATGCAAGTCATCTACTTGATCATATCATGCCAGTTCCAGATACTTCCATTCCTCCCCTCTCGGGATCCTTTCCAGTATCCTTCACACTAGAGTCACGGATATTACTCACCGGACTCATCAACCCTATTGGTCATCCACAAATGGTAAACAGGAAGCTCTCACGTCCCTCTCACGAATCATTTCACCGGTCTTGAGTGCCCGTGAGCCCAAGTCTAACCATTTGTAACTCTACCAATAAATGGCCCCTTCGGGTAACCGTAATGCAATTTATGTCCTCTCATGGAGTGGATACCGGTCTTGAGCGCCCACAAATCCACACTACTACCACGGGTTGTTCGGTCTCAATGCCCTTCCAAATCGGGTCTGATATGATAGGGACATCCTAGCCATACATCTAGACAAGTCCTATGCATGTTGTTCAATAACCCGGAAAGCGTCAATGGACACCTTTGGAGAATATCCCATACTATTCCCTCCGATGTCCAAGGATAGAAGCACCAGTAGGGTACCCCTCAATCCCTAGTTATATTTAAGCAATCGCATGCCCAAGTTCATCATATCAGTTCACAAGATACAACGTCATAATAAACATTCAATTCATGACATTGACATAAGTCATCATATATTGAAATTGATAAACATGATAAAACATTGAAGTAATATAATGTAAACACAAAGCTACTGTTGAAAGACATATGTAGCAAGTCTAACATGATAAGAATATGAAATAGAAACTATATTTACTAGGTTAGGAATACCAAGTCAAGATTTCCATATCCTAAGTAATTACATCGATAACTATCCTTACCTTGAATCGGAGAAGAGAATGGTCCAAGATCACAAGCAAGTGGCCCAAATATTCTTAAAGTCCTAAACAAGCATATATGAAAGGTTAGAGAAGAAATCAGAACAATCGGAGATCAAACGAATCAGAACTAGGCAAAAGTTGCTGACAGCAACTCTATTGGTCGATACATTTGGTCGATTGTATCGACCAATAGTATCGACCAAAACAAATTCCAAGACAGCAAGCTGGCTTTTTGGATTCTTGCCCATATTTGGTCTTCCGGGTCTCGGATTGACATGAAACTTGGAGGATAGACTAAGCACAACATGGGGAAGCTAATTATCAAGAAACTTTCATAATCCAATGGTCCATTTGGAAATCCCCAAATTGACATGTTAAGGTTAAGAGTTGTAGATCATGGCATTGGCTATATCTCAATGCAAATTAGGGGAAAACATGGGGGATTAGGTAGGGAATCGTTTAGAAGTAACATGGAGCACATATGCAAGGTATAAATTAAGTTAATCATGAGCTTCATCTCAGTTTTGATAAATAAAGCAAGTTGGTAAGCAATAAATCATGGAAATGTGTAGTCAATGATCATGAGGCGAATCAATCATAGTCATATCGGTGAAAACATCATTGTATGGGGTTTAGAAGGTTCATGGCAAGGTGTATGCAAGGTTGTAGCACCTTGGCCATGGTCCCAACAGTAAAATAGAGAAAAGATGAGTGAGAAACTGATTAGGAGAGAGAGTCATACCTTTAAAGTGGAACAAGAAAGTAGGAATGAGTGGTTGGCAATGATTGATGAAGAAGATGCTTCACCACTACCAAGGAGGAGTTCTTGGGAGGCTCTCTCACGTTCCCAGATGTTAAAAACGAGAGAATAAGGCTCCAATCTCGAGGAATAAATAAATAGAAAAGAATATTCCAATAATCTTTAAATCTGGGCTCAGCAGACTTGTTGGTCGATACCTTTGGTCGATGGTATCGACCAATAGTATCGACCAAAACAATCTCTGCAGAATTTTACAGAATAGTTCAGCAACTTTAGGTGCGGACTTGGAGGGCTATACAAGGTCAAATTGCATGGGGTTTTCTCCTACAGTTCACTCAAGAGGTCTAGTTTTAGGGAGTATCTTTGGATTATGCACAGGAGTCCGTTTGCTATTTCAACTGTCTCGCTCTTCATCAGTGCGCAGATTCTAACTTAACATTGGTAATGTGCTCAAGGAAGGAGCAGTATCATCAATGTCCATAAACTGAAATCCCGACATTACGTCATCGACCAGTAGGGCCCATAAGTCCCTCCTACCACCACTTCGGGTCTTCGGACCTACAAACATAACAATGACCGGGTCGGGTCAAGGTTAGGTAAAAGCTAGATTTTACATTCTTCCCCCCTTAAAAGAATTTTGTCCTCGAAATTGAAAGCGTACCTGTGCTCCCAAAAAGATGAGGAAACTTCTCCTTCATTTCTTCTTCCTTTTCCCATGAAGCTTCTTCCGGGGTATGGTTCTTCCACCGAATCTTCACCAAAGGGATGGTGCGATTCCGCAGCTGCTTGTCCTTTTTATCTAGGATTTCAGCTGGTCCTTCATCGTAAGAAAGATCAGCACTAAGTCCTTCGGGTGCTTGTTGTAGTATGTGTTCCGGGTTCTCTATGTACTTCCGAAGCATCAAAACATGGAACACATTGTGAACTCCAGCAAGAGATGGAGGCAAGGCCAAGCAATAAGCAACAGGTCCAACCCTTTCCAAGATTTCAAAAGGTCCGATGAAGTGGGGGCTAAGCTTTCCTCTCACATTGAATCTCATCACTCCTTTCATAGGTGATACTTTAAGGAAAATTTTCTCTCCAATAGGGAACTCCAGATCGGTCCTTCTCTTGTCGGCATAGGATTTCTGTCTTGACTGAGCAGACTTAATCCTTTCTCTAATCATGTCGACCATAGCACTTGTAGCTTCAATCATTTCCGGGCCTAAGACTTTTCTTTCACCTGTCTCAATCCAATACAAAGGCGTTCTACAAGTGTTACCGTACAAAGCTTTAAAAGGGGCCATGCCTATTGTTGATTGATAACTGTTGTTATAGGCAAACTCCACTAAAGCTAAGTGTTCATCCCAATTTCCACCCATATCCACCACACAAGATCTAAGCATATCTTCTAAAATTTGAATCGTCCGCTCAGATTGTCCATCAGACTGGGGATGATGAGCTGTACTCAGGTTTAATTGGGTTCCCAAGGCTTTCTGCAATCCATTCCAAAACCTTGAGGTGAACCTAGGATCACGGTCAGACACAATACTCACCGGCACACCGTGTAGACGAACCACGTTGTCCACATAGAGTCTAGCTAGCTTGTCCAAAGTGTAGGTGATCTTCATAGGTATGAAATGGGCTGATTTAGTCAACCTATCTACAATCACCCACAAAGTGTCATTTCCTTTACTTGTCCGCGGCAAGCTAGTCACGAAGTCCATGGATATATCTTCCCACTTCCAACTAGGAACGGGAAGGGGCTGAAGCAATCCGGACGGAGGTTGGCGAATGGCTTTAACATGCTGACAAGTCTCGCACTTGGCAACAAAGTCTTCAACATCCGCTTTCAAGCTATTACACCAAAAATGTTCCCTTAAGTCTTTATACATTTTGGTACCCCCAGGGTGTATTGTAAAGATCGACTGGTGTGCTTCTTTCAATATTTCCTTCTTGATTTCATCAACAGCAGGCACACAGAGTCTACCTCTAAACAATAAGGCACCATCTAAAGATGTACTCAAAGCAGGGTCCATCTCTGAATTCGTGGCAACCTTCCCAATCTTCTCTCTCAGTTCAGGGTCAGAACTTTGCAAAGCGACGATCCGGTCTCTAAGGGTGGATCTTGCCGTCATGGCAAAAAGAATACAATCCGAACCCTCAGAAACCACTTCTAAGCCAAACCTTTCCATTGACAACAACAAAGGTCGACTCAAAGCACACAAGTTCAAATCCTTCTTCTGACTCTTCCTACTAAGAGCATCCGCAACTACATTTGCTTTACCTAGGTGATATTGGATGTCACAATCATAGTCAGAAACCAACTCCAGCCATCTTCTTTGTCTCATAATCAGCTCTTTCTGGATGAAGAAGTATTTCAAACTCTTATGATCTGTGAAGATAGCGATCTTCTCACCGTATAGGTAATGTCTCCAAATCTTTAAAGCAAAAACAACGGCGGCAAGCTCTAAGTCGTGAGTGGGTTAATTCCGCTCATAGTCTTTCAATTGCCGAGAAGCATAAGCCACAACTTTGTCGTGTTGCATCAACACGCAACCCAATCCGATCATGGAAGCATCGGTGTAGACTGTCAATCCACCAAAACTATCAGGTATAGTTAAAACCGGGGCGCTTGTCAATCTAACCTTCAACTCCTCAAAATTCCTCTCGCAAGACTCGGTCCAAACGAACTTCTCTTCCTTTCTAGTTAGCTTAGTCATAGGGGCAGCCAACCTAGAAGAATTCTCGATAAATCTCCGATAGTATCCTGCCAATCCAAGGAAACTTCTTATCTCGGTCACGGTCTTCGGTCTTTCCCAATCGGTAACGGTTTGCACTTTTTCCTGGTCGACACGAATACCTTCGGCTGAAACAACATGGCCAAGAAACACTACCCTTGAGAGCCAAAAGTCACACTTGCCAAACTTAGCATAGAGTTTCTTTTCTCTCAACCTTTGCAAAGTGAAGTTCAGATGTTCCGCATGCTCTTCCTCATTCTTCGAGTAAATCAAGATGTCATCAATGAATACGATCACAAACTTATCGAGCACATCATGAAATACCCGGTTCATGAGGTCCATGAACACGGCAGGAGCATTTGTTAAGCCAAAAGGCATAACTTTGAATTCATAGTGTCCATACCTTGTTCGGAACGCCGTCTTAAAGATATCACTTGACTTCACTTTCAACTGGTGATACCCTGATCTCAAGTCAATCTTCGAGAAAACAGACGCGCCCTTCAACTGGTCAAATAGGTCATCAATCCGAGGCAACGGGTATCTATTCTTGATCGTTAACTTATTCAACTCTCGGTAGTCAATGCATAGACGCATACTACCATCCTTCTTCTTAACGAACAAAACCGGAGCTCCCCAAGGTGACACACTTGGCTGCACAAAACCTCTATCCAGGAGTTCATTCAGCTGAGTTTGCAACTCCTCTAGCTCGGTAGGCGCCATCCTGTAAGGAGCCTTAGACACCGAAGACGCTCCAGGAGTTAAGTCTATGGAGAACTCAACCTCTCTATCAGGGGGTAGTTCTGATAAATCGTCTGGAAACACATCAGCAAAGTTACAAACGACACTGACATTTTCAGGTCTCTTCTTTTCCTTAACCTTGCTTCCAGATGAAGCATCTTCTACCAGGGAGTGGACTTGCATTAAAGCGGTCAAAGTCTTCTTGCTCACTCTTCCCTTCCTTCCTTGGAACTCCAAAACTGAATTCCCCTCCAATCGGAATTGGATCTTCTTTGAAGAGCACAAGATCACAGCATTGTAGGATGTCAACCAATCAACTCCCAAGATTACGTCGAAATCTCTCATATCGAACAATACCAACCTTGCCTTCAAGTTCAAACCACAAACACAAACAGTGCATTCCTCTAACACTTTATCTAGTTTAACAGCAAACCCAACAGGGGTACAAATTGACAAATAACTAGACAAACATCTAGGTGTTAGGTTAGTCTTCACAGCAAAAGTAGATGAAATGAATGAATGAGATGCACCCGTATCAAACAATACAAATGCTGGTAAAGAAGCGACTAACAATGTACCGTGGAACAACATCATGACAAGCTTCTTGGTCAGTGCCAGATATATCCAAGACTCGCCGGGCGGAGGAGGAGCAGGGACACTCTTCCGAACAGAGCACCGGGCTGAACAGACTTCTTGGGGGCGAGGCGGGCAAAATGGCCGGGCTGTTTGCAAAAGAAGAAAACATTATCCTTCGGTCCAACAGAGGTAGCTGCCACCGGAGGTCTCTCGAAATGCAGGCCCGGGGTATACCATTCCGGGTTGAGAAGGCTGAACAATTCCCGCAGGTCGGGTCCCACTAGTCCGGCCATACCGGCCTACATGAGCAAAGACTGGGACTCGGCCCAACACTCCGGGGCTGATAGGTGGGAGTGGGGGTACGGTGTAGGCCTCACAAAACGACGGTCAGATACGATCAACAAATCCGGAAGGTCCGGATTGCCAAGGTTTCGTGCTCGCACATTCTCCTTCTCGCATTCCTCAATTTTCTTCGCATTCTCCACGGCCCGAGCATAGTCTCCAAGGGGTAAGGCAGTGAGGTGGACTTTGATCGAAGGTCGCAGCCCTTTGAAAATTTTCTTCGCCTTGGCAACATCGGAACTCAAAGAATCGGGAGCGAAGAAAAAGAGTTCTTCAAACTTCGCCGGTATTCCAAAGACAAAAAGGGTACCTTGCACCAATGCCATAAATTCCGCCTCCTTGGCATCCTTTACCGACTCAGGGAAATAGTTTCTACAAAATGCTTCCTTGAACAACTCCCAAGTAACCACACCAAAGCATGAAGGTTCTCGAGAATAGGCCTGGTGGAGGTCCACCATGCATCGCTTCATGTTGGAGCTTCGTTCGCAAACAACACCTTCCGATTATCCGAACACCTGCAGTGTCTAAATGCCTTTTCCAATTCTCTCAACCATCTATTAGGAAAGAGGGTGTCCTTGGTCATTCCGGTAAAAGATGGTACTTGAAGTTTAAGAAAACTTTCCATCAGCTTGGTATGCGGGATCTCAGTGGACCTCTCCACATACGGAGCTACACGGCCAGGGTTTCTTGAACCACTTGCTCGGTTCTCTTCTCGCATAGCCAAAAATCCGGTCATCATTTGATTGAACTGTGCCACTTGTTGCTGCATCATGTTGGTCATAATGTTAGCAATGTCTCTGAAGCTTCCGATTTCAGGAGCATCGGGAACTCCATTAGGGGCGGGGTGCTCTCCTTGTCTTTGCTGGTCCGGGGTCCCAGCAGGCACATCTTCAACTCCGGAATTATCAGAACCAATCAAACGATTCCTCAGAAGCACCATTCTGCAAACATCGGAAATTTACAACATCGAAAATTAACTTGTCAAAACCACTTGATCAATAGAATAGAATGCCCAAATCATGCTTAGAATCATCAGCATAGCAAGATTATAGTCCAACATTGACAAGAAACAAATCACAAATCAGATTTCCACAAAAGCCCAAAAGCATAAATTTTTCCCTATTGGTCGATACATTTGGTCGATGGCATCGACCAATAGTATCGACCAATAAACATTCTGCGCGAAAAAAACAGAATATATGGCCCACTCGTTTCATTTCAAAACACTTCCATTTCAGACTTGGCACTGGGGAAAACTTCTTCTTAAGGTCTCTAAGGGTTTTAGGGGTGATTTGAGGCTTCCAACACTCTTGCAAGCTTGCATTGATCAACAACACAAGTGAGTCTCATTCTCTTCTTCTCTCTTCTTGCGTTTCCATTTACCAAGATATGATTTTCTTCAAAACTGCAAAATGGTTGATGCTAATGGTTAGAATCATGCCTAGGGACGTTTAGAAACATGCTCCCACCATTTTACAAGCCAAAATAAGCATAAAACACAAGATTTCACATTCTTAGGATTCAAAAATCACTATTCATCTCAATATTCCAAACTTTGCAATTACTTGCCTCATTTTTAAACCAAAATGAATTTTGACATGAAACCAAGTCCCACATGACTAATTTACCATGGGGAAGGTGTTCCCACATTCGGTTTGCCAAAATTCCAACCTTTGAAAAATCACAAACATAGCCCAAAGAGGGATTTTTCCTTCATCTTCCTTGCTGAATTTTCACTTCTACATGGCCAAGATGTTAGATTTTCACCAAACGAAATATCCCAGCATGTTTATCCAAGTCTTATGCACATGCTAGTATGTTCGAATCGCATTTTCGCAACAATTTCAAATTTTCGAAAAATTATAAAAATGCCCTTCATCTAACAAATGACCAAGGGAACTAATCAAAATGAAATTTCTTTCTTGTCTCCGCAGGTTCATCATGCCCAGAGGAGGACGGAGGGCTGACAGAGGTATAGGACATGCTCCACGACAGGAGGTGACCGAGGAGGACCTCTTCATATCACCTCAGGCAGATTTCCTGTTCGAGCACTACTTCTATGACATACCGATCGAGTACGGGCGGTTGGTAGTCTTAGATGAGCTAGAGACCTTTCGCATACGGGAGAGGTTAGAGGCGATGGGATGGTTATCCTTGTACACCACGCCATATCCAGTCTACCCAGAGCTTGTCAGGTACTTTTATAGTAACCTGACCTACCGATTCGAGGATGACCCGCGAGATGGTCCTCGGATTGTCATCTGCTCCGTGGTCAGAGGCATTGAGATCATGTTCACTACCAGCGAGTTGGCTGGGATCTTGGGAGTGCCGTCTGTACTAGACTTTCTCTTGTGGATTCCTCCTCGCACTGACATTCTGGAGGGTCTCATTCCATACGAGACACTCTAGATATGCAAGACTCTGTGGGACGATGAGAACTGCTTCATGCCCAGGAGTGGCACTTCTATGTTACCATCTGCCCGAGTCATCGCTCGCTTTGTCGGGCGAAACATTATTCCGAAGGCAGGGCATCACAGTAGGGTGACGATCATGGAGGCACTAGTCATCTATTGCATTTACACTGGCGTGCAGATAGACTTGGCTCACATCATGCAGCATATCCTGATAGACCGAGTTGAGTTTCCCGGGGTCAGGAACTTAGCTTTCGGCCGGGTCTTGACACGCATCTTCCAGTACTTCCAGGTGGATTTAGAGGACGCACTGATGATTCCTGATATAGAGATAGGTGAGGACCTCTGTGCATGGTCGATCAAGAAAATGGGGCTTGGTAATGCAGTTAGATCAGAGGATGAGGCCGACATCGATGGGGATGCCGAGGATGACGATGTAGATGAGCATGGAGATGATGGCGATCATGGTGATGCTCCAGCTCATGATGATGATCAGGGGCACGAGGAGATTCCCGCTCCACGATTCTTCGAGGATGGAGGTCCATCTCACCAGACTTTTGAGGCTCCAGGTGTGACTTCTCATCAGTCTTCGATTTACTCCATACTCGAGAGGATCGAGGCTCGACAGATGAGGATGGAGACATACATGCACACTTTAGGTGAGAGGTTTACACGGCTCGAGGATGAGTTCAGATCGAGGAGGGATCAGACAGATCGTCGGAGTAGATCACCTAGATAGATAGCATTAGGAGTTTTCCTTTTTATGATTCCCAGATGTACTTTCCTTCAGACTTGTAAAAATTTTCTTATGTGATTAATGAGATCAAGTTGTTTTGCTTATATTATTGTGTCTTATTTCATAATTAGTTAAGTTTCATTTATTCAGTTACTAATCTCGGTTATTTATTATTCAGCTCTAAGAATAGTTGAGTTACCCTTTTGATCGGTAACTCGGAATGTTCCATCATCGCTTCCGTGGTTAGGGTTTTACTGAACCTGGGGCTCTGATACCACTCTGTCACATCCACCCAGCTGGTACCCTATCTGGCATACCCGGGATGTGATCCACAGCCCCAAAGATCCATAGTTCAGGGACCACATAATCCACATCGACGATAATACAATCATGAACAGATAATAATCATAAACTAACAATGAATGATCATGGAATTCAGAAATAAGATATCAGACATAATCAGAGTGCGGAAATAAATATCAAATCAGATAAATTAAGAAGGCAGTGGGCGGAATCCACTCCTTCACCAAACGGAAGTGAGGTCAAAATTTAGTTAAGTACAAGTCTCAAGTTATAAAGGTAAGTTAAAGTTATTACAATTCTTCTAGTATACTGTCACAAAAGAAGAGGTAACTACTCATAAGTCTCCTCCACAATAAATATATCTTCTTCAAAGTTGAGGACCATGGAGACCCAACATGACTGCTCCCATACAACTCCAGGGCTAACCCTGGTACGCCTGGTGATCTTCTTCGGTATGGTCACCGAAGTCTTCAACGTAGCCAGCCTCCGGATGGTAGTATGAGGTATCCGGGTCCGCCTAAGGGAGGGTGCCATTAGAGTAATCACCTGTAGAATAGCCTAACAAAATATTGCAACAGAAAAGGAATGAGTTCAAGAGAACTCAGCAAGGAAGTTATTCCACCACACATAAACCACAAGATAATCATAAAATGATGCAAATGATATGAGGCATATAATGCAATATGATTTTATTCTAAGTATGCTGGTCATCTATGGCAGACATGCTTTAAGTCATAGCACCATACTTCTTTAGGTAGTCTCAGTCACTCATCACCGGGGGGAATTGGGTCCTGCATCCCTCTCGGACAAATCCATGGTTGGGGGTTTCAGTCACCGCTCTCTCACATCACCGTTTGGTCTAAGTATTGGCGCATGTCAAGGTATAGCCTAGCCCAATGCAAGTCATCTACTTAATCATATCATGCCAGTTCCAGATACTTCCATTCCTCCCCTCTCGGGATCCTTTCTGGTATCCTTCACACTAGAGTCACGGATATTACTCACCGGACTCATCAACCCTATTGGTCATCCACAAATGGTAAACGGGAAGCTCTCACGTCCCTCTCACGAATCATTTCACCGGTCTTGAGTGCCCGTGAGCCCAAGTCTAACCATTTGTAACTCTACCAATAAATGGCCCCTTTCGGGTAACCGTAATGCAATTTATGTCCTCTCACGGAGTGGATACCGGTCTTGAGCGCCCACAAATCCATACTACTACCACGGGTTGTTCGGTCTCAATGCCCTTCCGAATTGGGTCTGATATGATAGGGACATCCTAGCCATACATCTAGACAAGTCCTATGCATGTCGTTCAATAACCCGGAAAGCTTCAATGGACACCTTTGGAGAATATCCCATACTATTCCCTCTGATGTCCAAGGACAGAAGCACCAGTAGGGTACCCCTCAATCCCGAGTTATACTTAAGCAATCGCATGCCCAAGTTCATCATATCAGTTCACAAGATACAACGTCATAATAAACATTCAATTCATGACATTGACATAAGTCATCATATATTGAAATTGATAAACATGATAAAACATTTGATATGGAGAGTTTATGATCAGACCGGGTTCATACCTGGTCCGACCCTCGACCCCGGTCGAGACGGAGAAAACCGAATCGCTCCCGAGCGAACCGGATCCAGAAGATGGCTTGCCGAAGAAGAAAGATTATTCTGCTGCAAGCGTGCCCTAATCTTACTTATGAATTAGGGTAATCACCCTGATGACAGCAGACTCAAACAGACGGCTGCAGATAATCATCATCAAAGGGATAACTATCGCATAACCTAACGGTTATCTCAGGAGTCCTCGACTAGCCCATACTAGTAGAAGTCTATCGTTCAACGGATCTTACTAATGAGATCCAACGACTACCCGAAGAAGGCTCGAGTGCATCCAACGAAGGAGATTCGAAGGTACACTCTATATAAACCTCACTACCATACAAGGTGGGGGACGGATCAATCGATCAAGGAGAATACTATCTCGAGACTCGTGTTCGATACATACTGATAGACCTAAACTATCAGCGTCCTGCTATCTAGATCACCTTTCCCGTTTCTTCATTCATTAGCTCTGTGCTTCTAGCAGAGCCGTTTGTGATTAAGTTCATCAACTGACTTAGCCTTCGGAGGTGGACTCCCGACCCCAGCCGGTCGGGCCACATCCGACGCGCTTTGTTTTGGCAGACATCACGTGGAGATCCAAGGGCTTAGCAGATTTTGGACGCATCATTTGGCGCCGTCTGTGGGAAAGACTTGAAAAAGCCATGGTGACTAGATCAGCAGAGCCGCCGCACAACACAACGCAATTCCGGTGTTCGGGATACCCGGGGTAAATAATCCAGATATTCCCCAGGAAAGCCAAAATCCTATCGAGGTGGATAAAGGCCAGGGAGGACGTAATCTTCCTCCTGATACAATCCAAGATCAATTGGATCAGGTAAAGATTCAACTCTTGGAGGTGAGCCAAGCACTCCGCTTGCTCACCAGACGAGTGGTTTTACCACAAGAACCTGATCAACACGACTCAGGGAGACGTGCATTGCCACGTGACCAAAGAATGGCTAAAGACCGGAATGTCGATCGAATTTCCGTGAAGGAGACCGAGGACTTCGGAGGATTGATGATCAACCAAGGCGAGGCGATCGGTTCGATAGACCGCAAGAGAGTACAACCGATTCAAATACAAGGTTGGAGTCTGGGGTAAGAACCCACTCACCCACTGTCAGAAGGACGGGCTGTTCGTGATGATCGAGTAGCACGTGATGATCGTGTTAATCGAGGTCGTGATCGTATTGCTGAGGATCACCCGACCCAGATTGGTCAAGAATTGGCCAACATCAATGAGAAGTTAGGGCAATTGGCTAAGGGAAGAATAACTGAGGATATTTACTCAGTCATTCGGAAGACTCCTTTTGCTGAGCCAATTGCGGGATATCGGTTTCCCCATAACTTTCGTTTGCCTACCTTCTCAACATTCGATGGCTCCGGAGATCCAACAGCTCACATTGGCTATTACCAACAAACCATGGCAGCTTCAGTAATTTCGATGAAATTTTATGCAGGTTTTCTCGTTCATCTCTAACTGAGCGGCACAAAAGTGGTTTTCTAACCTCCCCTCGGGAAGGATCGTAGAACTTTGACGAATTGGCACGCCAATTCATAGGGCGATTCCAAAGTGGGATACAGGTCAAGAAAACGGAAGAAACCTTGTTTACCGTCAAACAAGGAAAGAACGAATCGATCGTGAGTGTTCTCGAAAAGATTCAACAAAGTGACGATGGAGATAGAAAACTTGGATGAATAGGTAGCCAGAACCGCTCTATTCACAGGACTCACAAATCGGAAGCTCCTGGAGTTATTACTACAGGATATACCCACGACTTATGCTGAGTTGGTACAGAGATGCCAGAAGCAAGCTGAAGTCATGGAGATTCTAGATGCGCGCCAAGGAGATAATAAAGTCTCCAATAAGGAACAAAAGGCTCCTGAGCAGAAGCAGAAGCCAAAGAAGAATGTTCGTGATCGGGTTGGAAGATCCCAACCTTGGCGCCAAAGATCCCCCGGCAGAAGTGAGTACACTCCATTGAATGCTCCTCGGGCCGATATTTTGAATATCCTCAAAAGAAAAAATATTTTGAAGTGGCCGCCTAAAATTCTTTTGAAACCCGGAGAGCAGCAGGATCGGGAAAAGTATTGCCGATTCCACAAGGACTATGGTCATTACACTAATGACTGTCGTCATCTGAAGGCAGATATTGAGAGACTGATATCTCAGGGACATCTGTCCAGTTTTATTAGCAGGAGAAGGGAGGAGCCACGCGGGCCACGTGCGGCTGCCCCTAAAAGGAATCGTTCGGTTAGTTCAGAACGATCAAGGGAGGCCCCGAAGTCCAAAAAAGGCAAGGAGGTGATTGAAGCTGCTACTCGGTCACCGATCCTTACCATCTTCGGGGGTCCAGAGCCCGAATCATTCCGGAGTTTAAAAACCAAATCCAAATTTGTTGGAGCCGGAGAGGCGCAGAAGCGGAAGAAGCTGAATGGTGAAGATTTTATCACCTTTAGTGAAGAAGACGAGAGAGATGTTTGTTTACCTCATGATGATGCTATAGTCATCAAGGTAGAGATTGCACGGCGGGAAGTGCATAGAGTATTGATTGATACAGGGTCTGCAGCTGACCTAATTTCTTACGAAGTGTATCAAAAATTGAAGGTGGATCAAGATTTGATGAAACCTTCATCAACACACCTATATGGCTTTGCAGGGTCATCTGCAGTAGCGGAAGGATCGGTTCAGTTGGATCTTTCCATTGGAAGTTTTCCCAAAGAAACAACTGTCCGAATCAATTTTCTGGTGGTTCGAGAACTACCAGCCTATAATATGATTCTTGGGCGACCATCTTTATCCAAAATAGGTGCTATTGTTTCGACAAAGCACCCGAAGATCAAATTCCCGATCGATATGGGAATCGGTCAAGTCTCCTCTGACCAAAAGATCTCTCGGCAGTGTTATGTTGCCTATTTAAAAGACAAGGAGGGTCCGAAGAAGGTTACTGCCCTCCCCATAGAAGTTCGAGATGATCGGGAAGAAACGGAGATGCAAAGGCCCGAACCAAAGGAGAAATCGGAGCAAATCCAGCCGTGTACCGAGGATGCGAAAAAGATTACTTATGTCGGCTCGAACAACTGGAAGAGTTTAAAGATGAATTGAAGTTATTTCTTCAACGGAATAAAGATGTATTCGCATGGTCTCACGAGGACATGCTCGGGATCGATCGGGCCATTGCAGAGCACAAACTCGGATAGACCCTAAGGCGAAACCAAGGTGATACGTAAAAGAAGAAATTTCTCTATTGAAAAGTATGAAGCCGTTCGGAACGAAGTTGAAAAACTTAAAAATTCTGGTTTCATAGAACCAATCGAGTGCCCAACTTGGTTGGCCAACGTGGTGATGGTGAAAAAGGCGAATGGGAAGTGGAGGATGTGTACGACTACACGGATCTAAACAAAGCTTGCCCAAAAGATTGCTACCCGCTGCCTCGGATTGACCTCTTGATAGATGCTATCGCAGGATATGAAACTTTAAGTTTCATGGATGCCTACTCAGTGGTATAATCAGATCCTTATGAATAAGGAAGATGAGAAGTATACGGCTTTTATGACTGATCGTGAAAGCTATTATTACAAGGTCATGCCTTTTGGCCTCAAGAATGCAGAGAGCAACATATCGTAGGGCCGTCAACAAGATTTTCAAAGAGCCGATAGGAAAGAACGTTGAAGCATATGTTGACGACATGCCGGTGAAAAGCTTTACAAAAGCAAATCACATTGCAGATTTAATCGAGGTTTTCTCAAGATCGAGGAAACATCAAATGAAGTTGAACCCCGAAAAATGTGCCTTTGGAGTCTCCTCGGGCAAATTCTTGGGTTTCATGGTATCACAGAGGGGAATTGAGGCAAATCCCGCCAAAATACAAGCTCGATTGATATGGAGGCTCCCAAAACCGTTCGGGATGTACAATGTTTGACAGGAGAGTTGTTGCCTTAAATCGATTTATCTCCAAGTCCTGAGAAAAATGTTTGCCTTTCTTCAAGGCACTTAAAGACCTGAAGGGCAGCAAGGAAGCAAAGTGGATCGAAGAGTGCCGTAAAGCTTTCGAGGAATTAAAAGAAGCACTTGGACAACCACCAATCCCGTCCTGCACTGCAGAAGGGGGAAATATTACAGCTATATCTAGCGACATCCCTTTCCGCGGTCGGTGCAAGACTTGTTCGGGAGAAAGATAAGAAACAAGGGCCGATTTACTATGTAAGCCACGTGTTGCTGGATGCGGAGACGAGATATTCGCAGATTGAGAAGCAGTGCTCTGGCTCTCATGATGGCCGCCAGAAGCTAAGGCCATATTTCCAGGCTCATCCAATTGAGGTATTTACAACTTTTCCTCTTAGTAAAGTTCTTAACAAACCTGATTTGTCCGGAAGGATGGTATCCTGGTCGGTTGAGCTAAGTGAGTTCCAAGTGAGCTTTAAGCCCAGGATCTGCAATCAAGGCTCGTGCATTAGCCGACTTTGTAGTAGAAACTACCGCACCAAAGGGAACCCACCATTGAGGATCCTATTATACCAACCGCTTGGGAGGTATATGTCGATGGTTCGAGTAATAAAGATGGAGCAAAGCGCTGGAATTCTATTAAAAAGTCCAGCAGGATTCATTATTCGATATGCTTTGAGATTCGCATTTGATGCAAGTAATAACGAAGCGGAATATGAGGCCCTGATAGCAGGACTTCGGTTGTCAAAGGCATTAGCTATTGCAGATGTTACTATTTATAGTGACTCTCAGCTTATAGTCAACCAAGTCCAGGGGGAGTATGGCATTAAGGAACCACGCTTGCAAAAATATCGGGAGATAGTGCAGGCATTTCATAACCAATTCCGGAATTTGAAGATATCTCGCATTTCGAGGAATGAAAATTCAGTGGCAGATGAGCTATCCCGATTAGCCAATGCCAAGGAAAAGAATCTAGACCCTTCGGTCTACATTGAAGAGGTAACTTTTCCAAGTTATCATGAGAAAGAAATTTCTTATATTGAAGCAGAACGTTGCTCGGATGGATCCAATAATTGAATATCTAAGAGATGACAAGTTACCCGAGGATCCAAAGAGAAGCAAGGTTGATCAAGATTCGATCAGCTAGATTTGTCATTCGTAATGGGAGACTATATAAAAGATCTTATGCTGGACCCCTTATGAGATGTATAGGCCCCGAAGGAGCAAACTCAGCTTTGGCCGAGGTTCATGAAGGAATTTGTGGCGCTCACATGGGTGGCAGAGCCCCGGCCCACAAAATTTTAAGACTCGGGGTTATATTGGCCTAAGATCCAAGAAGTCTGCTATGGACTACGTTCGTCGATGTAGTAACTCACAAATTCATGCTACAGTATCGAGGCGCCCGGCGGAGACTATGACTTCAATTCTAAATCCCATTCCCTTTGCAATGTGGGGAATTGATATCATGGGCAAATTCACCAAGGCATCGGGCGGACGGGAATATCTGATAGTAGCAATTGATTACTTCACAAAATGGGTAGAAGCCAGTGCACCGGCGACAATTACCGAGAAAAAAGTGGAGAAATTTGTGCTTGAATCAATCATATATCGCTTTGGGATTCCAAAGATAATTGTCACTAACCATGGTACTCGGCTCGACTGTCCACAATTTGAGCAATTCTCGGGAACATATATGATCGAGCATCGTATGTCCTCAGTGGCATACCCCCAAAGCAATGGCCGGGTAGAGGTTACTAACCGAACGCTACCGGAAGGAATAAAGAGAAGACTCGAAGCCGACAAAGCTTCTTGGGTCGAAGAACTATATAATGTACTGTGGGCTTATAGAACTACGGTTCGAACACCTACAGGAGAAACTCCATTCAGGTTGGCATATGGATCCGAAGCATTGGCACCGGTGGAGATAATGGCAGGGACGTTAAGGGATCGTGAGTTCGAGGAAAAAGCAAATGAACAAGGACTGCTTGATAGTCTTGATTTGTTGGATGAAGTTCGGGCAAAGGCAATAGCACGAACTCAACATTATCAAAGAAGGATAGCGTCTCATTATAATACTCGAGTGAAGAATCGTCGGTACTTAGCCGGAGATTTGGTGTTGAGAAACACCCTAGCTTCCGACCCGCGTCACCAAAGAAAGTTGGACCCTTCCCCGGGAAGGACCTTATATGGTTGTGAAACCGGTCGGTTCAAGAGCTTACAAGCTGAAGAGCATTGATTCCCAGAAAGAATTGGATCGTTCGTGGAATGCTAGGCATCTCAAAAAGTTTTATCCTTGAAGATGATTTCAATTTTGTTCGTGATGTAATCATTTTCAACTCAATCAATGCAATTTTTGGTTTTCAACAAACTATCTTTTGATTGGGGGGCATCATACACCACATTCAAGAACACATTCAAGAACAAGATCCAACTATAAGGCATCGGATGAAAATTCGTGTGGGTCCTTCAACACTTCAACACTTATGGAAAATCTTTCGAACTTTCTTAAGTCGGGGCATCGGATGAAAATCCGAGTGAGTTCCTTTTGCAAGGCGTCGGTTTAATACCCGAGTGAGTTCCTTCGAGACTTATTGAATTTTTGAATTATCCTTAAGTATAAGGCATCGGTTTAAAACCCGAGTGAGTTCCTTCTCAGACTTATTGTATTTCTCCGAAAATCCTTAAGTATAAGGCATCGGTTTAAAACCCGAGTGAGTTCCTTCTCAGACTTATTGTATTTCTCCGGAAATCCTTAAGTATAAGGCATCGGTTTAAAACCCGAGTGAGTTCCTTCTCGGACTTATTGTATTTCTCCGGAAATCCTTAAGTGTAGGCATTGTTTCGGCATAACCAAGACCTAATGCAACGACGATTCAAGTGGCTAGCAAAGTTCAAGATAAAGTAATTTCTTATTTCTTCAGAAGATCCAAAGAGGCCAGTATCAAAACAATTACAAGAGTTGGATACAATCTCTGATCAAAGAAGAAAGTCATTACAGGATCATTAACAAGTTATACAAGATCGACGAGACTTTGCTAGAACAAACATATGAGTCAACCATTGGTGAGGAAAAGAAGAAATGAGGATTACAAAAATATTTCGATATTCAGAAAATCCTCCGCAATTTCATACTCTTTGCCCAGCTTGTCCAGGAGAAGAATGGTCCTCGACCAAACTCGCATTCGGCACAAGCTCGTCATAATTGACTTCTTCCAGCTGGAGAATAAACAGAGAATCTTCCGGATATTGCATAATATCTGGATCGGAAGGTGGAGGATCAATCTTATCCTTGGTCCAATCGGGAGGAGGAACACCCAAGTTGGTAAATACTTCAGGATGGCAAACAAGACCGTAGGGAGTCGTATCAAAATGAGGATCTTTCCTTAATATTGATTCCCATACTTCGTTCTCACCATCCCGGCACGCCCGCAAGTTATAAGCATTCAGCATATCAACAAAAGGCTTACCGTGTAAATACTTGAAGACGCAGCTCTGCGAACATCGCTTGGAAGGGATTCGGGCAAAGGAACGACAGCTTGCCTTTCGGGTAATGTTTCGGATCCTTTAGCTCCCGACTTTCCAACTGTCCGTTCCAGTCGCCGGATCTTCTCCCTGGCATCATCCAAATCCGACCGAAGACGACCAATCATCGAATTCTTTTCTCCCGCCACCTCCCAAGCTAGATTCCGAAGGCGAGCAATCTCAACATCTTTAGCTTCAGAGATTCCCCGAAGCCTAGAAACTTCATTGCTCAACCTACCGAGTCTAGTAACCGCTTCCACTTGGTTGTGGAAGTTACCAAAGAAGACTCCCGCAAACAACTTTCGAGTTAGCGAGGAGCAGAAAAGTAATTCTTTCAAAATCGAGAGGAAAATGAAGAAAGACTTACATCACTAAGTGACTTCGTAAAGACTTCATCCGGAAGTTTGGAAAGAACTGCGCTCTCCGAAGTCATTCGAGCAGCAAGACACCATTCCAACGCTTTGTCAAACTCGTTTGACACTAATTCAAAGCGAAGGATGAGAAGGATGAGCTACATCAAGAGAAGGATGAGCTACACCAAGCGGGATGAGCTTCATCACTTGTCACCCGACGGCGCTTCCTGGTGGCAAAATCCTCCAACTCGGAAGGAGAGGAGGAGGATGCCAAACAAGCACTAGAGTTAGAAATAGGAGCAGCACTGCTGGGGCCACACCTTCATCGACGCCAACATAGTTGCCTCGGATGCCCGAAGAGTCTCCTTCGGGGGTGCACCGACAGTGCTCACCAACAAAGCTCACCAGCAGGATTGCCACCATCACCATTGGCAACGGAGTGATCAAGATCTTCCCCGGGAAAGACGAGCGGTCACTTCGGGCAAAGGAGGCGCAGGGACGGCATCAACGAAGCTGCAGGAATCGACTTGAAGATTCACCGCCAGCGAGCCGCCTTACGCTTGGAGGATTCACTAGCTGAAACCACCGCACCGGCCCCAATCACCACCGACGGAACGCTATTCTTGCGAGATTTTGCTCTGATAAAGTCTGGGTTGATCTTGGGAGCCACTATACAAAAAAAAAAAAAACGAGCAGCCGCATCGCATACGTAAATAAACGACAAAGAACAAAGGGGAAACCCTAGTTTTCTAAAGCATCCGATGCACCAACAAACTAAACCCCAAGTATAACTACTGTGCAGTTTACTTTGGGGGGAAAAGGGGAAGGAGATGAGAAATCTAAAACTCACTTGTTCAGAAATGGATAGAGCTGTCGTCGAAGTACGAGGAATACGGAGGCAGGCCGAAGGACGAAAGGTTGCTTTGGCACTTTAGCAAATCTATCTTGCAGAAGTCAGGTTAGATGGAGAGTACCCACGAAGGCTTTAAATAGCCTCAGGTATAAGACGACGGTTGAAGGCTAAGGACAACCGACGACCCAGATCGAAACGACGCTTCGAAATCCGCAAAAAGCAAGATCAACGGTCGAAGGAATGCCACATGGAAACATGTGGAAGCGAGCACCTGATGCAGAGAAACCTCCAATCGTCGCACTGCCATTAAAATAATGGAGGTATTTCCGATTCATTGGAAACAGTGAATGGTACACAAAAGCAGGAAAACGTTTGAACTTCGCGGAAGGGAAACGTGCGGACTTTGCAATAAATGAAGTGGTGGGGAAGATTAACGCATCTTCCCGAAACGCATCTTCACAATATTTCTACAAGATCATTATTCGGCGAGGAATGAAGAGTTAAGTGATAAGTTTTATCATTAATACTTTGATATTCAAGGCAATACTTCGGCAAGAGATGGGAAAATTTTGAGGCCAACATGAATATAGAAATGTCTATTCATTAAAATGAGGGTACATCTTTACAAAGGAACAACACCCTAAGCCTTTTCTTCATTGTTGCCCGAGGGACCCTGGTCGGGATGACTTTTCTCAGATCCCGAGAAGAGCCGTCCTCAAGAATGTCATCGGCTGAATCCTCTACAAAGCAACAACTTGAGACTCGGCTTGTGATTTCTCCTCCGGAAGTGCCGGCTCGTCATCTAGATATGCCTCATATTGAGGGTCACCTGGAAAAGGATCATCTACTCCCCGAGCCCGGGCCTGGGAGATCCATACCAACTTTCCCGAAGACCTCCGGGTGGCATACCTCACGAAAAGGAGCAAGTGTCGAAATCGGGGATCGTTCCAAGGATCTCGCTCCCAAACGTCGTTCGCCCCCATGCGGTAAGCCCCGAATGTTGTAGAAACCTAGCAATTCGGAGAAAGGTACGCTGTTCAGGTATTTCCGAATGCACTCCTTCCGAAGGTTTGGCTTTATATGCTCAGGCTTGCTAGGGATTGCCAACTTCAGATGTTCTTCGAGATCCCTACTCTTAATTTCAAGGCTCGCCACCAAACAACGTGGCAGCTGCCTTTTTGCTTCCCGGCCTCGCGCTCGGCAACAGAGACACGAATTCTTGAAGCTTCAAGGGCTTCCTTGAGGGAGGTCACTTCTTCCTCATGCTTTTTCTCGCAGCTCCACAAAGAGCTGCAACACTGGTCTATTTCGAATTGGCCTTGGCCAATTTTTCTTCACAAGTTTGCAGCAAGGAGCTGGTGCGACCAACACGGCTCAATGCTTCCATGTGTTGATAAAAGCTCAACACGGCATTCCTGGGAAGATGGAAGACATCAGAAGAAGTCATAAGAAATTATGAAAACATAAATAAGCAAGAAGACCGTTACCTTGTAGATTGACTCACAAGGGAGGTGTCATCCAGGGCTTCAAACTCCTGGCGATCAGAAGGAGCAAGACCGAGAGAGCTCCACTCGCAGCCTTTCTCAGATCCCGAGTGACCCCGTCGGTCATCTTCGTGGTCCACCGGGGGAGGAAGACTTCCTCACCATCCGTCGAAGCTTTGGATTTTTTGTTGGAGGGAGCATCCATTGCGTCATGCCTCCTCTTGGTTCGGACGGAGGAGGAGACGGTGGCCCTCTCCACCATTGGTTTCTTCCCTTTACCCGAAGCATCAGCTACAGGCCTAATATTCCTGATACCCCTGTAAGAGGGATCGGGAGAGGGAAGAGAAGCCTCTTGATCTACAGTCAAGACCCTGGGCGATCGTTGCTCGACTGTCACAACGGCTTTAGCGGCCTTTACCCGCAGGCTTTCGTGGTTCGTTCGGGAGGCACCGCAAAGAAGAAGGACAAGAATCGGAATTCAAGACATATCACTTCACCAAATCAAAGGATGATGGTTAGAAGCTCACAATGAGCCAAGCCCCAGTACTGAAGGATGGAGTTATACTCCATTTCATATCCATGTATCTCTTGATACCACGGAATGGATTTGATCTTCCTGATGGCCGCCTCGTCTTCTTTGGATAAGGGAAGGCCCCGGTTACTTTCGGACGAAGAAGTAAACCTCCTCCTCGTGGTCGGGAAGTTAAGATCCGATGGAGGCGCTCGACGTAGAAAAAATATCGTTCGCGCCATCTTTTGTGGTTAGAAGGGCAAGTTCCTTTGGCAAGGATGCTGCCCCTCCAATCAAGTTCAGCCCTATTGCGCTTGGAAAGAAAAACCCATCCAGGAGGATGGGAGATAGAAAGAACATGAAAATGTACAAAAAGAGAAAGAGATGGCGTGATGCCAAGCTCAAAACACAAACCCAAGAAGCCGATGATGAGACGCCAGCTATTGGGGAGGAGCATTCCGGGACAAATGTTCCAGTGATTCAAAACGACGGAAAATAAAGGATTAAAAAAGGGAAAGCGAACCCCGCTTTCCAGTGTATCTATGTACAGAGAAAATTCACCCGGAAGGGATGAATCAACCCTCTCATCAGGGTGGGGAGCCCTAACCTGATATGAGGAAGGAAGGTCAAAATCTTGGACAGCGGAAAGAAGAGTTTCTCCATTATAAATGGAGGGAACAGAGCCAGGCCCACTATTGGACCCGGAGGTTTGAGGTTGCCTAGAGGAATCAACGATCTTGGAAGATCCAGACTCGACAAGGACAGGAGAAGTTTCGGTTTTTCTTTCAAAACCTTTTTGAGAAACTTCAGCGAACTCCTGCCAGAGGACGGTTAGGGTTTTGTTATCACTATCCGACTGTTCGGGGGCAAGAGAAGCAAAAGCATCACTGCTATCACCAACATGGGGTACTAAAGAAGCCCTATCGTCCGCCATTACTTGTTTCAGTAAACTACAAAAAGAAAAGACCAAGAAACTTACCGATTCAAGGAGACGGAAGCTTGAGAGCAGGAAGGCGCGAAGCAGACGACAAAGGTTCAAATTCCAGACAGGAAGAATGAAACCTACGAAGACAACGAACCGCTTTTAAAACTCCCGCACGAGTGTTCGGGAATCTGAATGATCGAGATTGATTCAAAATTGACGATCAAGATTCAAAGACGTTTTGAAAGTTTGAACTCGCGAATCCGAAATAGGCGTTCGGAAACCGTCGCTTGGATGACGTGAGCCACGACAGATCAACTGCAACAAAGACATGTGGCCTTACACTCACAACGCTCGAGGAAAAATGACCACCGCATTAAATGTGATATGACATTTAATGAAGCACGCAGAGATCATCACCCGACGACGAACCTGGGTTAAAAACCAAGCCCTCGGGATCGACCGAACGCTTGGTCTGGGGGGCTCGTGATATGGAGAGTTTATGATCAGACCGGGTTCATACCTGGTCCGACCCTCGACCCCGGTCGAGACGGAGAAAACCGAATCGCTCCCGAGCGAACCGGATCCAGAAGATGGCTTGCCGAAGAAGAAAGATTATTCTCTGCAAGCGTGCCCTAATCTTACTTATGAATTAGGGTAATCACCCTGATGACAGCAGAATCAAACAGACGGCTGCGGATAATCATCATCAAAGGGATAACTATCGCATAACCTAACGGTTATCTCAGGAGTCCTCGACTAGCCCAAACTAGTAGAAGTCTATCGTTCAACGGATCTTACTAATGAGATCCAACGACTACCCGAAGAAGGCTCGAGTGCATCCAACGAAGGAGATTCGAAGGTACACTCTATATAAACCTCACTACCATACAAGGTGGGGGACGGATCAATCGATCAAGGAGAATACTATCTGAGACTCAGGTTCAGATACATACTGATAGACCTAAACTATCAGCGTCCTGCTATCTAGATCACCTTTCCCGTTTCTTCATTCATTAGCTCTGTGCTTCTAGCAGAGCCGTTTGTGATTAAGTTCATCAACTGACTTAGCCTTCGGAGGTGGACTCCCGACCCCAGCGGTCGGGCCACATCTGACGCTTTTGTTTTGCGGCCGGGCCGGGGCACGGTGGGATTTTGGACGCATCAACATTGAAGTAATATAATGTAAACACAAAGCTACTGTTGAAAGACATATGTAGCAAGTCTAACATGATAAGAATATGAAATAGAAACTATATTTTCTAGGTTAGGAATACCAAGTCAAGATTTCCATATCCTAAGTAATTACATCGATAACTATCCTTACCTTGAATCGGAGAAGAGAATGGTCCAAGATCACAAGCAAGTGGCCCAAATAGTCTTAAAGTCCTAAACAAGCATATATGAAAGGTTAGAGAAGAAATCAGAACAATCGGAGATCAAACGAATCAGAACTAGGCAAAAGTTGCTGACAGCAACTCTATTGGTCGATACATTTGGTCGATAGTATCGACCAATAGTATCGACCAAAACAAATTCCAGGACAGCAAGCTGGCTTTTTGTTTCAGATTTGGTCTTCCGGGTCTCGGATTAACATGAAACTTGGAGGATAGACTAAGCACAACATGGGGAAGCTAATTATCAAGAAACTTTCATAATCCAATGGTCCATTTGGAAATCCCCAAATTGACATATTAAGGTTAAGAGTTGTAGATCATGGCATTGGCTATATCTCAATGCAAATTAGGGGAAAACATGGGGGATTAGGTAGGGAATCGTTTAAAAGTAACATGGAGCACATATGCAAGGTATAGATTAGGTTAATCATGAGCTTCATCTCAGTTTTGATAAATAAAGCAAGTTGGTAAGCAATAAATCATGGAAATGTGTAGTCAATGATCATGAGGCGAATCAATCATAGTCATATCGGTGAAAACATCATTGTATGGGGTTTAGAAGGTTCATGGCAAGGTGTATGCAAGGTTGCAGCACCTTGGCCATGGTCCCAACAGTAAAATAGAGAAAAGATGAGTGAGAAAGTGATTAGGAGAGAGAGTCATACCTTTAAAGTGGAACAAGAAAGTAGGAATGAGTGTTTGGCAATGATTGATGAAGAAGATGCTTCACCACTACCAAGGAGGAGTTCTTGGGAGGCTCTCTCACGTTCCCAGATGTTAAAAACGCGAGAATAGGGCTCCAGTCTCGAGGAATAAATAAATAGAAAAGAATATTCCAACAATCTTTAAATCTGGGCTCAGCAGACTTGTTGGTCGATACCTTTGGTCGATGGTATCGACAATAGTATCGACCAAAACAATCTCTGCAGAATTTTACAGAATAGTTCAGCAACTTTAGGTGCAGACTTGGAGGGCTATACAAGGTCAAATTGCATGGGGTTTTCTCCTACAGTTCACTCAAGAGGTCTAGTTTTAGGGAGTACCTTTGGATTATGCACAGGAGTCCGTTTGCTATTTCAACTGTCTCGCTCTTCATCAGTGCGCAGATTCTAACTTAACACTAGTAATGTGCTCAAGGAAGGAGCAGCATCATCAATGTCCATAAACTGGAATCCCGACATTACGTCATCGACCAGTAGGGCCCATAAGTCCCTCCTACCACCACTTCGGGTCTTCAGACCTACAAACATAACAATGATCGGGTCGGGTCAAGGTTAGGTAAAAGCTGGATTTTACAGAGAATGAGATGATCCCGGATTGGAATCTCATAAACCAAAAGACAAAAATGTTGGATTGGGCTCTGAATGCTGAAGAACTGTTTTGGTTTCAGAAATCACGAGGTAAGTATATCTCCGATGGGGATCGAAAAACAAAACTTTATCATCTTTCTTGCAAGATTAATCTCCACCAAAGACGGATCAATTCAATTGATGCAAATGGTAGACAGTATTCCAATCCAAGGGATATTGCGGGGGTCTTTGTCGAGCATATGAAAAAACTTTACCAATCCCCTAATTCCTTGGATCTTGAGTTTGTGAAATGCCTTTTCCCACATATTGAAGGGACTCTTAATGGTATCTCGGTAATTCCGGATCATCTTGAGGTAAGAAATGTCGTCTTTTCCCTTGGACCCTTTAAAGCTCTAGGGGTAAATGGATTTAATGCCTTTTTCTTTCATAAATTTTGGGAGCTGATTAAAGAGGAGGTGGTTAATTTTGTAAAATCCTTTTTCTTAGAAGAATGTTTACCTCATGGAATTAACCATATTCTCTTATGTTTTATCCCTAAAAAGGATGAGGCTAAGGAAGTTTTTGACTTTAGATCTATTAGTTTTTGTAATGTGTCTTATAAAATCATTGCAAAATTTTTGGCCAAAAGACTGAGACCTTTTCTTCCCAGTTTTATTTCTTCGAACCAAGGGGCGTTTGTGGCATGTTGACAAACTACTTATAATATCATCATTGCCCAAGAAAATTTTCACTATATGAAAAAGTCTTGAAGCAAGACCGGGTTTTTAGCTCTCAAGCGGGACATGTCCAAAGCTTATGAATAGAGCTGATAGGAACATCATTGTTGAACTTTTTCATTTTCTTGGGTTTGATGAAAAATGGCGTAATTTCATCCGTGCCCTAATCTCCTTCACCTACTTTCTTGATTAAGCTTAGCGGGTCTCCTTATATGTGGTTTTCTAGGTTTAGAGGGTTAAGATAAGGATGTCCTTTGAGTCCTTACCTTTTCCTTTTAATCATGGAAGTATTATCCCATTTACTTGATGAATACAGGACTCTAAACCTTTTGAGTGGAATCAAGGTAGGACATGAGGCACCAAAAATTACTCATATCTTCTTTGCAGATGATACGTTTCTTTTTTGCAAAGCTGAGTCCAAAGAAACACTCGCTTTGAAAGCAGCATTGGAACTTTTCATGAATCTGACAGGGCAAGAAATGAACTTTGAGAAAAGCGAAGCTTTTTTTAGCAGAAATGTACCAAGAGAGGATAGAAATTGGATGTTGTCAATACTGTGAGTGTCTGAAATCAAAAAAGAAACAACATACTTGGGGACGACATCGCTGATGGGGACAAGAAAAACAAGACTATTACAAACTGTCCTGGATCGGATGACTAGAAAGTTGGCATGTTGGAAATCGAATAATCTCTCCTTTGCAGGACAAGGAATATTGATGCAGTCAGCAGTCCAACAATGGCTCTATATCAAATGCAATGCCTAAGATTCCCGAAGAATATTTGCACAAAAATTGATGCAATATGTCGAAGATTCTAGAATGGGAAACCCGAGAAGCACAGGTAGTTAAATACTATCTCATGGGAGAAATTTTGCCAACCCAAAGAAAAGGGAGGATTGGGATTTAAGAAAATAGAAGATTTTAACTAAGCCTTGTTACTAAAACAAGGCAGGAGATTAATCACTCAACCTCAATCTTTGTGGGCTAGGGTATTGAGAGCAAGATACATAAAAAATGGTTATGTATTTGATCCCAAAGTGGGCAATAGAAGAGATTCTTGGACTTGGAACAGTATCTCAAGCACTTTTTCACAACTCAAGACATTGGTGAGGCGTTAGATGGGGAATGGAAATCAAACTTCCTTCTGGTTTGATCCATGTTACCTTCGCAACAGGAAATGCTGTCAAATTTACAAAACTTCACATTATGGAAGTATTCAACGACCTACAAATGATTGACAGGGAGCTTTCTTCAAACTCTTCAAACCCCGTCCCTATTATAAATCTGTCTTTCACACTAAGTGACCAACATGATGTATGGTTATCTCGGTTGTTCCTGAATGGGGATTTTTCGGTTAAATTAGCTCTCCGCTTGATAATTAATGCGCGATTTGCACCAAAGGCAAACCAGTTTGCAGCATAGTGAAATTTTATGTGGAAACTACAAATTTACCCAAAATTTAAAGTTTTTTTTTTGGCATGTTTTGAATGCAGGGCTACCCGTCAAAGCCAAACTAGCTTAATGGACGAATATCCAACCCGACTGTGTATTATCTGGAAATGGAATTGAAACCATTTGGCATATTTTTGTCTCATGTGAATGGACAAAAAGAATTCATGCCGCTGGACCCTTAGGATTACGAACGGAGAATTTGAATGATACATCTCTCTTGAGCATGTGTTAGAATTTTTGTTCTCTGATGGATAAGGCTATGGCTACCTGGATTTTCTCAAGTTTTATAATCACTTGTTATTTCATCTGACAAGAAAGGATTGAATTCGTGGGTATTTACACAAAAGAGGCTCAACCCATTGATGGTACTCTCGCGAGTAGGTCGATGGATTGTAGCATTAGCTACAGGACAATATGAATGAAGACCCTTGTACAATAGAAAATGCCAAATATTATGATGCTATTTTATCTAGTTATGTTGAAGAAAACATTTGCCCATTTCCTAATAGTAATTCTATGTTAATGTGTGCAGGGATTTTTAACAAATGGATAAAAGTGGCAAGATGAAGCAGGGGATCGTAGTAGATGGACATATAAGGTTCATCAATTTTTGCAAGCTAAAAACAGAGGATGAATTGGAGGCAACACTTTTTGGTCTATGAGCAGGATTGCAGCAACAATGGCTCAAAAAATAGAATTGGGAGAAATTTGGAGTACACATCGAGCATTACCAAATCTTTTACCCAGGCCTGGAGCTACTTGTTGGCCCCAACATGTAATATCTCACTTGATGCATATTGCTAGGACAATCAAGCAATTAAATTTGATGCATTCCCATTGATCATGTCGCTAACCAATCAAAAATAAAATCCTATACTAATCTAGCTAGCAGAAAGTACGGGGTCGAACTATAGGGAACTAAAAGGCAAAGTTACTAAGATTGAATTCAAAAAAAGTAAATTTAAATTAAATATATTAATTAATGCAAAAAACTTTAACTATGAATACGTGAAGATATTCGGGATTTCGAATCCCCAATGCTTTTCATTAACTGATATAACTCTATGCTTCAAAACAACATATGGTTTTTCCTAGATATGTCTTATCTTCATAAGATTATCGCCCTTCACCAAAACTTGGCATGCTTAGTTTGCTTAGCTATAGAACATTTTTGGCTAGACTCAAACAATCAACTAGAATATATAGAATAATCAAATTAATGAAATAAGCATGGTTCATCTACATCCCAAAGAAAAGGAACTAACTACTCATTATAACAAAAGTTCATAAAACAAATAAAGATGAAATTTAGAGAGAGAGAGAGAGAGATGTGGTCTTCTTCTTGAGCAATGAGAGAGATGAGAGCCAAGATCCGTGTTCACCGTCTTCTCCTCTTCTTTGTGACTGGCTTCTCCTTTTCTCTCACACACAATGAACTCGTTCACTTTACCCGTCAATTCGACCTTTATTCGTTCCGATTTTGGAAAAACTCAAAACTAGAAAGTTGTAGATATTTTCGATATCGTTCATAGCAACTTGAATCACCGCAATCCGAGTTCATACGAGAGATATGTCCAAAATACTCAAGGTGAGTCTGTTTACCCGATTTTCAGATCTTATTACCAATTTTGTTCCTTGGACCTCCACTTGTTTCCAATTTGGCTAAGTGCTCTCTTTGCATTAATTAAGTTGGATCTCACTTTTCATAATTTCTTGGGTAGCAAGATTGAATCCCCTGACTTAAAATCCACCAATATCTAATATATTTGCCAATTTTGCTTCACATTATCTCTAATAACCAAAATTACCTTATTCCTGAAAAATACACAAAAATATTCAATTAGCTCTCTTTTAATTAACTATGTATGGAAAATTAAATCAATTAAATAATGATAAATGCATGCTTATCAAATACCCCCACACTTGAGTGTTTGCTAGTCCTCGACCTAAACAAAACAATAAAAGCAATATGGAAAATAAAGAAAATCTAACTCACTTTCGTCGGAATCACTGTTGCACTTAGCATGTGCAACAAGCCTTTAAATCCCTAGGTTACCCTAGTGGACGAGTTGTCTCGTTAGTGTTTGCAGATAATATACACACAAAATTCTTAACTACTCTTCTAATTATTCTAGCAATAGTAAGTGTAAAAAGATAGATTCCAAGACAGACACTCCAGTAAAGATTGAAGGGAATATAGGCACCCCGACACTTAAGCTCTTTACACCCTCTCTTGAGTCTAGCTCTAGGCAAACAATTCAATCAAGAAGTCTCATCTTGTCTTCAGCCCCCCAGTTCACCCTTAGATAAGACTAATCTAGGTACCCAAAAATACCAAGAACTCAGGATCTAAGAAATATTGACCTTCTTAGACATTTCACCTTTATAAGCACATTAATTCACTTATTTCTTTAATGCACGCAATTCTAGTTCGTGCAATGTCTTGCCTCTTAAGCTTTCTAGATGGCCTATGTAACGAGTGTTGGGTCAGTTGCTCTCAAGCCAGATGGCCTTAAGGGAGTAGGTGTAGAACACCCCTCGAACTTACTTACACAAACCAACTAGGCTATAGGCCAAGACTAGACCAAAGACACCCGAACTGTTTGATGCGAGGCACGATGTTGGTGACACCGAGACCCCGTTACTAAGAAGGAGGTCTGAACTTTAAACTTCAACATACTTTTTCTTCTTCTTTTTTTTCACATTATACTTTAAATTCAATTCACATTTAAATAGTCTAAAATTGGTATCAACTTGTCACCATAAGCACAAGGCAATACAAGAAAACTAGATGGTCAAACCTTTCGGATTACCTGGAGTTCCTATTTTCCGATTCAACCTCAATCTCAAAATGTAAAACCCATTACTATTCTCTCAAGAGGGTGCTCATTACATCAGATGGAATTTCTAAAACCCTTAAGCTCTCATTTCTCATCCAAGCAAGGAATTAAAACATTTATCTCACCAAAGCCAGAAAAAATTGGGCACTTCTTATCTTTCTATCTCTGTGACAATGCTCTACCAACTATTAATGAGTCTTACTAGAGTTGATAGCCCCCCCCCCACACTTAAATTATGCAATGATCTCAGTGCATGCAAGATATATTAATTAATAAAAAAATAAAAACCATGATAGAAGCAAGTATGAGGAAAGAGTGTATCCGATGTTTGAAACCATGATAGAGCATGCAACAGTAAAACCTAACAACAAACATAGAAAAGAAGAGAAAAAGAACAATAAATAACATCTAAGCAAATGGGTTGCCTCCCATAAAGCGCTAAGTTTAGAGTCTTCAGCTAGACTCAGTGAGAGACTCATGAAGAGTCTTAAGGCAAGTCTTCTAGGTCCAACTCCTCAATAAGTTGGTCATCAGCAAGGCCATCAATATAGGGCTTTAGTCATTGGCAATTAACCCTAAAGGATTTCCCATTTAGTGGGTTACGGATCTCTATTGCATCATGGGGAAATACGTGAACAACCACATAAGGACCATCCCATCGAGATCAAAGTTTACCAGGAAATAAGCGCAATTTAGAATTAAACAACAACACTCGCCAATCAGGCGCAAAGGACTTCCAAGTAATATGTTTATCATGAAAGGCTTTGGCTCAGTCCTTATAAGTACGTGAATTATCATAAGCATCATTAGGTAATTCTTCTAATTTAGATAATTGAAGACGACGAGAAGAACTAGCGTCAGACATATCGAAGTTAAATGTCTTAATCGCCCAAAATGCCTTATGCTCTAACTCAACAGGAAGATGACAAGCTTTACCGAAGACTAAACGGTATGGTGACATACCAATAGGAGTTTTATAAGCATTCCGATAAGCCCATAACGCATCCTTTAATCTAACAGACCAATCTTTGCGGTCAGGTCTAACGGTCTTTTCTAAGATGCGCTTGATCTCACGATTAGAAACCTCCATTGGACCAGATGTCTGAGGATGGTAGGGAGTGGCAACCTTATGGGTAATGGAGTATTTCTCAACAAAGATGCAATCTGCCAATGACGGAAGTGACTACCGCCGTCATTAATAATAGCTCTAGGAAAGCCAAAGCAGCTTAAAATATGGCTATGGATGAAGGACATCACTATCTTATGATCATTGGTCCTAGTAGCTTTAACTTCCACCCATTTAGAGACATAATCAACTGCTACAAGTATGTATTCATTACCGAATGATTTAGGAAAAGGTCCCATAAAATCAATACCCCATACATCAAAAACTTCAACAACAATAATTGGGCTAAGGGGCATCATGTCTCTGCAGGAAATATTGCCAAGTTGTTGGCATCGAAGACATGTTTTACAATAAGAATGAGCATCTTTAAACAATGTAGGCCAAAAAAAACCACTCTGCAGCACCTTTTCTGCAGTCTTATTACCACTAAAGTGTCCCCCACAGGCGAGAGTATGACAAAAGGATAAAATACTCTGAATCTCACTCTCAGGGACACAACGACAAATGACCTGGTCTGAGCAATAACGAAAGAGCTCAAGATCTTCCCAGTAATAGTACTTAAGTGAGGAGAAGAAGCGGTCTTTAGCAGCCTTTTCCTAATCAGACGGAATCCTCCCCGTAACAAAATAATTAACAATATGAACATACCAAGGAGTAGATGTAGAGGATGTAGCTAATAATTTCTCATTAGGAAATGTCTCACTAATAAACTTAAAGGGGATAGAATCAAGAGGAATCTGGGATAAATGATCTGCTACAACATTCTCTGAGCCTTTCTTATCTCTAGTCTCCACGTCAAACTCTTGAAGGAGTTGAATCCAACGGATGAGCCTAGGCTTGACATCAGGCTTAGAGAGAAGGTGTCGAAGAGCTATATGATCTAAATAGATAATCACCTTTGAGCCCAAAAGATATGAACGAAACTTATCAACGGCCAAAAACCACTACTAGTAATTCCTTCTCAGTAGTTGTATAATGCATCTGAGCTTTTGAGCGGGTCTTACTAGCATAGTAAAGAACGACTAGTTTCCAATCTACCTTTTGACCCAGAATAGCACCAAGAGAAAAATCAGACACATCACACATAATCTCGAAAGGGAGATACCAATCAGGTGATTTCAATATAGGTGCTTTAGACAATAAATCTCGAAGGGTATGGAAAGCATGAAGGCATTTCTCATCAAAGATAAAAGGGGCATCTTTTGCAAGTAAATTGCATAAGGGTCTAGAAATCAAGCTGAAGTTCTTAATGAAACGCCTATAGAATCCAGTATGGCCTAAGAACGATCGGACTTGCTTAACAGAAGTGGGAGGGGGTAGTTTGGCAATAACCTCAACTTTGGTGGGATCAACCTCAATACCACGTGCGGACACTATGTGACCAAGGACAATTCCTTCTTGAACCATAAAATGGCTCTTCTCCCAACTTAAAACAAGGTTGGTCTCTACACATCTTTTAAGAACCTGTGATAACCGGTTGAGACACTCGTCAAAGGACGATCCAAAGACGGAGAAGTCATCCATGAAAAGCTCTAAGGATTGGCCAACCATATTAGAAAAGATGGCAAAAAGGCATGCGTCTAAATGCAAATGTACCAAAGGGGCAAGAGAAGGTTGTTTTCTCTTGGTCACTAGGGCAAATGGGAACTTGGTTGTAACTAGAGTAACCATCGAGAAAACAATAGTGGCTTTGCCCTGCTAGTCTCTTTTGAATATGACAAATAAATGGCAAGGGGAAGTGATCCTTTTTGGTGACTGTGTTCAACTTCTAGGAGTCGATGCAGACACGCCAACATGTAGTGGTACGAGTTGGGACGATATCACCGTGTCATTCGGAACCACAGTAATGCCAAATTTCTTAAGGACAGCCTGGGTAGACTGACCCATTCACTATCAGAGATTGGGTAGATAATTATGGCATCTAACCACTTAATCACCTCATTTTTCACCACCTCTCTCATATTAGGATTCAAACGACACTTAGGATCCCCACGAGGTTTCGCTCCATCCTCACGATATATCCAATGCATACATATAGAGGGGTCTATGCCCTTAAGATCAGCTAAGGACCAGCCAATGGCTGACTTGAATTCAGAAAGCACTCCTAAAAGTTGGTCTTCCTGCCTAGGTGATAGATCAGAAGAAATAATGACAGGCAATGTTTCATGTTTTCCTAAGAATGCATACTTTAGATTGGAAGGGAGAGGTTTAAGTTCCAACTTAGGGGGAGATATGAGGGATGAGGGTTGGGGAGATGTAGCTAATGGAGGTAGAGGCTCAAATCTATTTGTAAATAGTGGCTGCTCCAAAGGAGTGGAAGAGTCCAACAATGTGTTGACTTCCTCAATATTCAAGTCAGATTCTCCAAATGTCAAGTAATGTTGTAGGGGATCATCAATAAGCATGTTTGGAGTACAATCAGCCACTACCTCATCAATAAGGTTCATCGCAAATCACTCTTCATCTCTATTTAGGCTTAAGGATGCATTGAAGATGTTGACTCTAAGTTTCTTATTCCCAAATGATATGTCCATGACACCCGATCTACAATTGATGCAAGCATTCGCAGTGGCTAAAAAGGGTCGTCCAAGAATGATGGTGGTAACTTATTGGTAGTTGTATTGTCCATATCTAGGATCAGAAAATCAACAGGAAAATATAGATCCTCAACCTTTACCAAATTGTTTTCAATTAGTGCACCGGGTCGTTTGATTGAACGGTTAGCTAATTGTAGAATCACATCAGTGGGTGTCACACCACACCCAGCCGGATCCGGTCATACCCGAATACCTGTGGGGGTGATACACCACAAGATCTAGGTTCAGTAACAAATCCACACAAAACATGATATAGCATAATTAAATGGACAAGAATAAATCAAGTTTATCATATTAAGTAATCAAAACCGAAATAATGGTTACAATCATCCGTTACTTCAAAATAAAAATATAATATTAGAGTTTTGAAAAGAAAAGAGAGTAATTTTCATCGTAGCAGAAAACCTAACTAAACTAGTTCTCTAATGGAATCCCACCCAAAATAACAGTCTTGACACTTGCATGAAGCTTCGTGTGCATCCACTTCTTCTTCGGTCACTCCTTCAAGAAGATATGTTGGCAACGCATCCTCCATTTGGAAGAAGTCCTCATAACCTCTAGTGTAATCTAATAGAAAAAGACATATAAAAGGACTGAGTTCAAAGAACTCAGTGTAGTAACACCATCGCTTCATATCTTCATACAACTTCCATGTCATCATTCATAAGACAAACATGCATTTAATAATATAAATAAACAAATGCAAAGTGATGATATGAGATTCCTAACTCTATAATGTAGTCTCTAAAGTAGACACGCGTTAAGTCATACACCAGTCTTCTTTGGGCGGTCTCATCACTCTTTCCTCACGGCACTCAAGCACGTCTGTTGGGTTCTCCACGGCTGTTGGGTAAAGTCTCATCGAGCCATGGTTGGGGATTAAGTCACTACTCTCTCACATTACCATTGGTATAAGATCTAGCGTGTGTCAAGGACAAACCTAAGCTCAGTGCAGGGTCATACAGTCTCGTACTACAATGGTCTGGATATATTCCCTCACGCCTAGTGCTCTGTTGGTTCAATACCTTCCCACCTATGAATGTTATCCTCAACAGGAGGCATCTGTTGGATCACATCCCTTAACCCAGTGGTCATCCACATAGAATAGACAGGATGATCTCCATGTCCTCTCACGGGTCATTTCACCGGTCTTAAGTGCCCATGAGCCCTTATCTATTATATGCAACCCTACCTCTCTATGATGATAGTGGGCCTGCTCGATACAGGACCCAGCCACTACCATCACGGGTTAACTGGCTTCAATACCCTTGCCGAAAGGGTAGTAGTACTCAAGAGGTCACATAGCCCAACATTTCTAGACATGCCCTAAATATGTCAACTAGTAATTAGGGAAAGCGCCAAGGGCACCATAGGAATGTGTCCCATACTGCCTCCTCTGGTATCCTATGGTAGAAATGCCAAAAGGGCATTCCCCATTCCCCAACCACAACTAAGCAATCACATAACTAGGGCGATGGACAAACCCACAGCCCAAGCAGAAAATACAAGTTAGAGGAAATAATAATATTTCTCCTCTCCCTTCACATACATTCACATTCCATATCATAACAACATTAATAGATTTCAAAGCAAGGAGCAACATCATAAGTAATAATGATAAACATAAATTATGGCAATTCATATTTAACAAAAGATATAAAATAACAATAATCAATTAAATATAATGGGATTGGTTATTCCTCACCTTCCACTTGATTCTTTTCTCCAAAGATCATTAATTCCTTCTCACAAATTAGTGAGTAAAGATATATTAACCTATTCATGCAAGAAAAATAATTATCAAATATTAGAGCCAATTTGGGTTTCAAAGGATATCTTAAAATCTTCCCACGAAAACCCAAATCTAAAAACTAGGTTAAAAAGGGTAGTTCTCAACCTCACTAATGAATGGTCTCTAATTCGCCACTAATTCGAAGTCTATAACGAGACAAAACTTTGGAAAATTCTAATTGGCAACAAAAAGATCCTACGGGTACCTTCAATTTGATTAAATTTGACCCATCTCAAAAAGCCCCAAATTTGGCTCTCATAATTCACCCGTGGGTGACCCAGAGAGTCAAAATGCGTTAACCTTAGCATTGAATCTTACCATTACTCCCATACTCAAGGGAAACATTAATATAAGAAAATCTAAGCATCTTGGATACCTATCATTATTCCCTTTCACAGATCCCTCAAAAGAAGAGAAGAGAAATTACTTCCAAAACTAGGAAGGGACATTAATACAAGAAAGGAAAGCAACCAAGATACCTAAAAACCTTCCCTTTCAAGATCTCCATGAAAGAAGAGAAGATAAACTCTCACCAACTATGATTAAAGAGAAGGGTTAAAGGGTTAAAGAAAACTAACCTTTCCTAGTGATTTTGCGAAGATTCGGATTATAAGAACCTTCGGAAGAATGGAAGTCGCTTCTCTCTTTCGTTTCTCCTTTTCTCCAAAGCCTCCGCCTCTTTCTAGCCTCCAAAAATGCATTTATGGATGAGATAAAACATAAATAGGGTTTAAAATTCCAATTTTGCCCTTAAATAGAAAATGAGATGGGGGTTGGTTCACCCAAACGGCCCAAACTTTCAGCCCATGGTTGGACCCCAAACGAACTCTGATTTTGATGATTTTTGGCTCGTTGGAAAGGCTTTTTGACGATCTTCGATTTGATACCTTATTTGCATCAATCAAATTTTCCATCACCGATATATGGACGTTCCAAGATCACTCTTTTTACACTATCGGGATTAATCTTCTCTCTTCACTTAAACTCTAGGAGAGTTTTTGAGTCATTATAAGGGTCATCTACCAACATTGGTTCAATTTCCAATCCTTCGGGCTCGAATTGAATGGTCCACGATTGTCGCCGAATCAAGGCGCAGGTTCTCGGTCTTGAAACCACGGGTTAAAGGGGTAGAAATCTGGGGGATTTCACAGTGGGTTTCAAATCTCCTAGACCAAACCCATCATAAACTGAACCGGGTAAAATATTCACACTGGCTCCCAAATCAAGCCATCCTTTGCTTATGGATAGATCTTCAATGACACAAGAAATTAAAGGTGTTCCTAGATCTCTACGTTTAGGGGGCATTTGGTTAGAAATTACCAAGCTGACTTGTTCAGTTAGGTGCACAGTTTTAGGAGTCTGAGTTTTCAACTTACGTTTTTGGGTGCATAAATCTTTTAAGAATTTATCATAAGCTGGGACTTGCTTGATAGCATCCAATAGTGGAAGATTGATACGAACTTGTTGGAATAAGTCAACCATCTCTTACATCTTAGCATTCTTTCAAGAATCTGGAATTGAGGACTCAAGAGCTTCAAGGAAGGGGGGTTTTGGAGTGTAAGACTCAGGAGTAAGACCCTCGACAACTGGAATGTGCAACCCTTTACAAGGAAATTGATGGGGAATACTCACAGGTGGTGTCTCTTTACTAGGCTTGTGCGCATCATCACCATTCTCATGGGTCAAATTGACCTCTTCTCGTCTCTCAAAATCAATGGGCAATGGCTTAGGAATGGACAAAGGTGAATAATATTCCTTCCCACTATGTGTCACAACAAAAACTGCTTGGACTTGCTCTTTCCCAAACCCAATTTGATGATTAGGGTTATTTATTGGTTTTAATAGGCAACTAGCCAACCTCCCTCATACTGATGGCATCATCTAGTTGACCAAGTTGGGTTTCTAATTTGTTAATGGATTGAGAATGAGAATGTAAAAAACATGTGAAGCGGTGCGAAGAGAGAGAACGTCTGCAGCAAGCAAATCGCCTTTTGCAACTTTGACTGAAACGCGGTTCCTCTCCTCCCTAAGCACAAACTCCATAGAATTTCCTTGGCTCCTAATGTGTCCTCATCTGGAGATAGAGCAGCGTAAAGCGACAAATTATACAGACCTCTCCTCTCCCAACTCCTTGAAAACGGTAAGCTTTCCTTTCCATTTTAGGTGTGCAAATATCTGTAGTTTTTTTTTCCCATTTCCCCTATTTTTTCGACGAATCAAACTTCTCCCGCTGGAACGGAACTGCCTGAATCCTGGTCTTACTTGCTCTCTATACAAGTTCATGAAGACTCCTCTTCGTCACCAACTCAAATCCAAAGCACCCTATAAGCACCGCCCTGCATTTTTCAGTGGCAGAATATTTTTTTTGGCTACACGTAGACTTTACAACTACAGATGGGCTCATATCTGCATCTTCTCTTAAGCGGTTGTTACGATTACTGAGGACTTAAAACAAATAGCCAATTCGAGGTTGGCGCCTCCTTAGAGAAAGAGAATAGAAACAAGAAGATTGTTCATTCATATCCCTTCCTACCGATTACATGGCTCTTATAGGCCTCTCTGTCTAGTTGCCCTAATTCTTTCTGGTTCAATTACAAAACTCCTTTTCTCATATCAACGGGTATCTTCCCTGAATCCCTAAACAAAATCCTGCAATTTGATCGGTTTCCTCTTCTCCCGGCGTGGTCTCTCTCCCATTGGTTTTGCAGACTGGGACTGGTTGAGTTTGTCGCGAGCTTCAGTCCTTGCTGCCTCTGTTGTGGTCCCAATGGTCCCTGCCTTCCCAGTTGTTGCCATGTCAGCTGCCTTCTCACCAATAGTTGAAGAGTCAACCATCCTAACATCACCCTGTCGATCTACCGAAACCTTGTCCTCAAGGTTTATGGTCGGAAATAATTGCCGGACTGTGGCCATGTTTTCCCAGGTTGTTTCTTCCGGTGGTAGGTCCTTCCATTGGATTAACACTTGACTGATGACTTGGTTGCCGCTCTTGAGTTTTCGGTGATTTAAGATGGCCAAGGGTTGTGGTGCCGTTGACGTTGCCGTTGGTTCGGGTGGTAGAGCTGGGGTCGCCGGCATCCCGACGTATTTCTTCAAGAGTGAGATATGGAAGACGGGATGGATTCTCGAGTTTTCTGGTAACTCTAGTCGATAGGCGACCTTGCCAATGCGTGCTTGTATCTGAAAGGGTCCGAAGTATCTCCGGCCTAACTTTTGATTCACGCGCAACGCCACTGTTTGTTGTCGGTATGGTCGAAGACGAACCAATACCCAATCCCCTTCCTGGAATTCCAGGTCCTTCCGTCCCTTGTCGGAAAATTGTTTCATACGTTCCTGAGCTCGATGGAGATTGGATTTCAGGGTGTGTAAAATCCGAGTCCGGTCCTGGTAACTCGAATCAATGGCTTCATTGGCGGATGCATCAGGGATATATTGTGCCAGGGTGGGAGGGCACCGGCCATAGAGGGCTTCATACGGCGTCATTCCTGCAGATGCTTGATACGATGTGTTGTACCAGAGTTCGGCCAAGGGAAGATAGCGCGCCCATGTTTTGGGGTCGTCGGCGACGTAGCAACGAAGGAACATCTCCACACACTTATTCAATGCCTCTGTCTGTCCGTCGGATTGCGGGTGATACGCGCTGCTCATTGCAAGGGTGGTTCCCTGAAGGCGGAAAAGTTCCTGCCAAAAGGTGCTAAGAAATATGGGGTCCCTGTCGCTGACGATCGATCTCGGTACTCCGTGAAGCCGAACGATTTCACTGAAGAAAACATCTGCAACCTTTTTGCTGGTTATTTGACTCGGCAAGGCGCAGAAGTGGCCGTATTTTGTCAAACGATCCACGACTGTAAGGATGATTGTTTTCCCCTGAGAGCATGGCAGAGCGGTAATGAAATCGAGAGAGATGTCTTCCCATGCTCTATCTGGTACCGGAAGAGGCTGTAGGAGTCCCGCCGGGGAGGTGGTTATGGTTTTCATCTGTTGGCAAACATGACAACTCGCAATATATTCCTTCACCTCACGACGCATCCCCTTCCAGAACAGATTAGCGGCGATCCTTTGATAAGTACGGTGGAAGCCTGCATGACCACCGATGGGTGTAGCATGGAATTCCAGGAGGAATCGTTGTCGCAGGTTGGACTTCTCCGGCAGAACCAAACGGTTGTTAAAAAATAGAATTCCATCCCTTGTGGAATACCCTGGGCCAGCTGTTGGATCTTCTTGCAACTTCACTCTCAGCGCATTGAGTTCTGCATCTTGGCTGATCTCATTTCGCAATGTATCGAGGAACTCATAAGATGGAAGTGAGAGGGCAAACAGAGTCGCCGTGTTAACAGGTTTCCGGGACAATGCGTCAGCGGCTGAATTTTCCTTTCCTGGCTTATACACAATATTGAAGGTGAACCCTAAGAGCTTAGAGAGCCAGTGTTGTTGCTCTGGTGTCTGTATGACCTGTGTGTTCAGCTCCTTCAAGCTTCGTTGATCGGTCAGTATGGTGAATGGTTGTCCAAGAAGATATTGACGCCAACGCTGTACGGCTTGTGTAACGGCATACATTTCTCGAACGTAGGTTGAAGCCAACAACATTCTGGGAGAAAGCCTCTTGCTGAAGAATGCGATTGGGCGCTTTTCTTGAGTCAGGATTGCGCCAATGCCCTCACCGGAGGCGTCCGTTTCTACGAAGAATTCCTTGGAGAAATCCGGAAGAGCCAGGACTGGTGCCGATGTCAAGGTCTGTTGTAATTTTTCAAAGGCGGATTGTGCTGCCGATGTCCAGACGAAAGCCCCTTTCTTGAGTAAATCAGTCGAGGTGCTTGCTAAATGGGCGTACCGGAGGATGAAACGACGGTAATAGCCGGTCAGTCCGAGGAATCCGCGCAATTCCTTAATATTTCGGGGAGCAGGCCATTGAAGCACGGCTTCGACTTTAGCTGGGTCGACGCTTACACCTTGGGCCGAGACGAAGTGCCCCAAGTATTCGATGGAGCAACGTCCAAAAGAGCACTTGGACCTATTTGCATATAGCTTATGGGCTCGCAACAGGCCCATCACTTCTCTTAGTTGTAATAAGTGGGAAGCCCACGTCTGACTGTAAATAAGGACATCATCAAAAAAAACTAGCACGTACCTTCTCAACATGGGCCGAAAGATGCTGTTCATAGTGGACTGAAATGTAGACGGGGCGTTGGACAGCCCAAAAGGCATCACGAGAAACTCATAATGACCTTCATGGGTTCGGAATGCTGTCTTGTGAACATCCTCGTCTCGAATCAGTATTTGGTGGTAACCGGAACGGAGGTCGAGCTTGGAGAAGAACTTGGCCCCATGTAACTCGTCGAGTAGCTCGTCCACTGTGGGTATGGGAAAACGGTCACGGATGGTCACGGCGTTGAGGGCACGGTAGTCGACACAGAATCGCCAGGTCCCATCCTTTTTTTTTACAAGGAGGACTGGTGATGAAAATGCGCTTGTACTATGTCGGATGATTCCAGAGCTCATCATATCCTTCACTAGTCGCTCAATTTCCCCCTTTTGGTAATATGGGTATCTATAGGGCCGAACGTTGACGGGTTGGGCTTGAGGCTGTAGATGGATTTGATGGGCTTGGGCCCGTTGGGGTGGAATTCCAGGAGGTAAGGTGAAGATATCTGCATATTCGGCCAGCAGGCCTTGTACTTCATCTGGTTCGTCTGCCCCGGCTCGGTCGCCCGATTTGTTCACCATCTCTAAATGGAAGTAGCCAGCCACCGAATCGGTGCTTTGAAGTCTCCTCATTTCCCCAAATTGCAGCTGCGCTGGTTCTCTAAAGTTTTCGCCGTGGAGGGTGATGACTTCGTCGCCGGTGTTAAACGTCAGGGTCAGTTGCTTGTAATCAAACACCACCGGCCCCAGTGTGGCTAGCCATTGAACGCCCAATACCAGATCCGCACCGAATAATGGCAGCGTATATGCATCAATGGAGATCGAACAGGATGGAAGCGCCACTGATAAGGCACTAATCTTCCCTTCACTCCTGATTCGGTTTCCGCTCCCCACCAACACCGTCATTTCCGGGACGTCCTCCACTGGGATACCTAGGTGCTTTGCTATCCGGCTCTGTAGGAAGTTGTGGGTGCTTCCACCGTCGACCAAAATTTGAATCGGTTTTCCCTTGATCCGCCCTGTAAATCGAAGCGTCGTTGGTGATGGTTCTCCAGTAAACGACAGATATGTAATCCCGGCGGGGTGGTCCATCACTTCTGATGATGAATCTAGTCGTTCCCCTTCCGCCGCTGCTGTTTCAAGTTCTGTAATGGCGGGCTCGTCTTCACCGTCATATTCCAGCAAGAACAACTGTTTCTGTTTGCAGCGATGCCCCGGGTTGTACTTCTCATCGCAGTTGTAGCATAAGCCCTTGTCGCGTCGTTGCTGCATCTCAGCTGGGGAAAGTCGTTTAATGGGGATCCTGGGTGGTAGAGGTGGTGTTATAATGGGCGGTGCAGCAAGTAACGGCGGGGTTTTGTTCTGGAAGGGTCGTGAGGCTCGGCGCGACTCCACTATCTTGGCTTCTTGCAATCGGGCGAGCGCTACCGCTTCGGTTAGCGTCGAAGGTCGGAACGCCACCACTTCGTTGCGTATGTCAACCCTGAGTCCCGCAATGAAGCAGCTAACTAGGAATTCTGGTGGTAGCGTGTAGACGCGGTTGGCCAACCTCTCAAATTTGGTCTGGTAATCTTCCACCGTTGAGGTTTGGTTCAGCTTAACCAATGCTGCCTGCGGATCGTCGAACTCCGTCGGACCGAAACGCACTTCTAGCGCCTTGGTGAAATCTTGCCACGTCGTGAACATCGACGCGCGGTGCATCCACTGATACCATTGTAGTGCCGGCCCATCCATGTGTACCGATGAGACCAAGAGTCTTTGTTCATTGTTGGTGTGGTGGTACTCAAAGAACTGATTCGCCTTGAAGATCCAGCCAAGGGGGTCCTCTCCAATGAATCTGGGAAACTCGAGCCTTAAGGTGCGCGTCTGAATAGGGTTGCTGGTAGTCGGCAATGATTGATGAGTGAACGGGGTAGCCACTGGAAGAGGGGTATTATTCCTCGATGTTGAGGAGATTCCAGAGACTGGCCGGGTTTCCGCCTGAGCAGTGAGCAGACGCAGGGGTTTGTTCCATTCGTCCCTCCAGTGTGGTGAACCTGACCGATAGCTCCTTGGAAGAGTTCTGTTGTTCTGTTATGGCTTCCTGGAGAACGTCCATCTTCCCTTGAACCGATGTCTGCATGGTCTCAATGCGGCCGTTGTGCTCGTTCATTGTCTCCTTCAACAGCTTGACGGTCTCGTCCAGCTGGCGTAGCCTGGTGTTCTCCGCCATCGCTTGAGTTCAACTCTCAACGAAAGCACCAATTGTTACGATTACTGAGGACTTAAAACAAATAGCCAATTCGAGGTTGGCGCCTCCTTAGAGAAAGAGAATAGAAACAAGAAGATTGTTCATTCATATCCCTTCCTACCGATTACATGGCTCTTATAGGCCTCTCTGTCTAGTTGCCCTAATTCTTTCTGGTTCAATTACAAAACTCCTTTTCTCATATCAACGGGTATCTTCCCTGAATCCCTAAACAAAATCCTGCAATTTGATCGGTTTCCTCTTCTCCCGGCGTGGTCTCTCTCCCATTGGTTTTGCAGACTGGGACTGGTTGAGTTTGTCGCGAGCTTCAGTCCTTGCTGCCTCTGCTGTGGTCCCAATGGTCCCTGCCTTCCCAGTTGTTGCCATGTCAGCTGCCTTCTCACCAATAGTTGAAGAGTCAACCATCCTAACATCGGTTCTCAGCACCGTCTGCTATAGGCTTCAAATCCTAAAATCCTAGGTACTTAGCCTTGCTTACTTGCACCTAGAACTATGCGATTGAGCTTACACATCAGCTTCAGCTTCGGCAGAATCAGATCGGTGTCAACTGCTTCTGCCGGATTTTTTTTTTTTTTTTTTTTTTGGATGTTTATATACCCTTCCCTGTCTGTTGTGGTTTCCTCATTGTCTGAATTGAAATTTGGGAGTGGAGCTATGTGCGTTCACAGAATGTTCTACCTCAATGTCTTCCTTTTGTGGTTCGGTGAGACTTCTGGCATGGCCTCTGAAAATCATTCTACAAGAGCTACTAACTTGGTTCCAAATGCTGACACTCTTTCCTGCGATTTTGCACAGAAGTTGAAGCTTCCAGTTCGTTCACCTTCCACTATCCATCTCAACAGGGAAGCTTGCAGCTATTCACCATGGATTTAGATACTTTGTTATAGGCTGGGTTCCTGATGTGACGAATGTTAATACCTATGATCTGCAATTACTTGCCAATAAAGCATGGAAATCTACAACAATTAAGGTTGAAGATTACTTTGTTGTTGAGGGTGCCACAGATCGGTTTATCCTGAAGCTCACCTCTGCTTGCGATGTTCACTGTTTAGTATTTTCACAACCCTGGCTCTACAAAGGCCAACATATCATCTTTATGCAGCCGTGGGATCCGTCAGTTCTAGCAGCCTTAGTGCCATTCACCTATGGCATCATGTGGGTTCAGCTTATTAATATGAATTGGCTTTACTTCGATATGGAAATCTTGCAGTCGGTGTTTTTGCAAGTTGGTCATGTGATTGAAATAGAATGCCTGTCAGGCTCTTTGACCAGCTATTCCCCGACCGCCCGCGTAGTCATTGATCTTTGCTTGGATCTCCCAACCACAATCAAGGTTACTGCAGCACACAACCCCCCGGGGCTCCTTCATTTTGCTTATGAATATCGGCCGGCCTCGCTATGCCCTTACTGTTTCCGCATAAGCCATAGGGGTATGAATTGTTCACTTCATGAAAATCCCCATTACACACAGGTGATTGTGACTATGGCTTTACGTGAGGCTGCGGACCCAACATATCTACCCCGTCTTGCCACACCTATCAAATAGTAGGGTTCAATCAACGATGTGGCCCACTTATATAAAGATGTGTTCTTCAGAGGGCTTACACATGAACATATAGCTTCCTCATCCACTTCCTCGCAAACAAATGGATTTGGATCTTATTTGAAGCTTTTACATGTTAGCCTACCTTTTCCAACATTTGATTCCTCGTGAGTTGGAAGCTTGTTACCTCTCTCAGGACAGCCTCTTCAAAATTTCCAACTCCAGCATGGGCGAAGATGACCCTTCTGGTAATCAAAGCGTATTGGGTATAGATGGAATGGATATGCATCATCTCACTCCGGCCCCTGATCCACAGCCTCATCCTGAGCAAGTGGACTCCACCACCCTCTTCACCACAGGCTTCCCCGCACCTCCTGTTTCAACCCAGTCCACTGAAAGGTAGTAGGATCTCTTGTTTTCTACTATTTCTATTCACCTTCCACGCATTGTTGACCCCACCCAGAACCTCTCCCACCCTCTTCCATGGTTTCCCCTCTACCCAAGATCCTTCCCAGCAAATGACAATTCATACTCATAGAGTTGGATCATATTGACCTGAGGTGCACAAAAGCTTTAGAAACTATTGCTTTTAAGAAAATGAAGGCATCTGTGACAGAAGCTATTGACTTTCCCTCTAAGGCTGGGATGGCTGGTCAGATTCAGCCATCCCAGAAGACATGATACAATTTAACCTAAATTGTCGAGGGATTGGTCACCCTTCAACACAATCAGAGCTGCAAGGTTTACTTCATAATATCAGACCATCTTTTTGTTTTTGTGTGAAGTCAAGTCATCTAGAGTCCAACCCCACCTTTTATGTAAAAAATGGGCTTTTCTAGTTTCTTGTTCTTCCCCCCCCCCCCCCCAGGGTAGGGCTGGTGGTCTACTGTTGTTCTAGGATTCCTCTATAGTTGTTGATGTAATCTGGTAGTCTTACTTGTGCATGCATGTAGTTTTGACATATGAATCAAAGAACTAGTAGCAAACTTTTGTTTATCTACAGCCTTCACTCTCTCAACAATGCCAACAATGGGAAACACTTTATTAGTTGGGCTTTTTTGTGGATATGCCTTGGATTCTCAATGGGGTCTAGAATCGGTATACAGTGGTCACTGATAAGCATGGAGGTGCTCCTCTTTCCTAGAACGATATTGCACCTTTCTCCGACTTCATTTCCACGTTTCATTTACATAAGGCACCTACCTATGGAATTCAACATACCTGGTCCAATAAACAATCAGGGATACATAGAGTCGAGGGGACCCTTGATCGGTTCAACCTTAATAATGCTTGGTTGACAATCTTCTCGGATGCAAAAGTGCACCAGTTACCTTTCTCACATTCCGACCATGCGCTGCTGGTTTTGTATATTGAACCGCCGCTCTCTTGCGGGCCCAAACCCTTCCGGTTTGAACACTTTTGGATACATGAACAATCATATCCAAGTTTGGGGGAATCGAATTGGTATGCGAATCCAACACACACCAATGCATCACGGGTTGTTGCCACAACTCAACAACTTAAGACCTGCTCTTATTTCCTGGAATAAAAGAGTGGTCAAAAATTTAGAATTACACAAACGACACATCAAGGAGGACATCAATCGCCATTACGGCTTACCCGCTCATTCCAGGCCCTTTGAATGGTACACCACTGAAACACTTCTTTGGGAATCCCATAAGAAAATCCTCCATTAAATTCAGCTTAAGTGGGAACAAAAATCACGAATTCATTGGAATACTTGTGGGGACCGCAATACTAGGTTTTTCCATCTGACTACTTTGAAAAGGCAATCTAGAAATTGATCCGATCACTAACACATCGAGGCCTTAGTATAACAGATCCAAAGCCCTTAACTCAAGCCTTTCAGTAGCATTTTCAGCAGCTCTTCTCCACCACTCACACGGTATGCCTTGAGGCTTACTTTTCTCCCATTCAGGGTAGGGTAACCGATGAGGACAAAGCTTTCCTTCTTCAACCTGTTACAGCAGCTGAGATTAAAGAAGTTGTATTTGGATCCAATGGACTCAAATCCCCAAGTCCGAATGGCTTCCCCGGTGTCTTCTATCAACACTCTTGGAGTTCATCTCTAGTGACATTTGCAGTATGATTACCGAATTTTTCATGAATACACATCTCCATTCCGATGTCAATCATACTTTCATCGCACTGATCCCGAAAGTTGATACCCCTGACATTGTAGGAAATTTTTGGCCTATCAGTTTGTGCAATGACCTACAAAATCATCTCAAAAATCTTGGTGAAAAAGCTTAAATAGATCATGTAGTTCCAACAGAATGGCTTTGTCAAAGGCAAGCATATTCAGGACAATATTCTTATTGCCCATGAGTTAATGCACAAAATCCACTCTCATAAGAAACGGAAGAAAGGTATTATGGCGGTCAAGCTGGACATGAGCAAAGCATATGATCGCTTAGAATGGAACTTTATTGCCTCCACTTTGCACAACTTTGGCTTCCCTCCTCGTTGGATTGAGTGGGTCATGAAGTGTGTTACGACCACCCAACTTTTGGTCTTAGTTAACAGTCCCCCATGCAGCCCTTCTCCCTGTCTTGGGGCCTCCGGGAAGGCGATCTCTTATCTTCCTATCTCTTTGTTCTTTGTGCGGAAGTTCTGACGTCCCATTTGGAAATTGCCCTTCATCGTAAAAAGCTCCGAGGCATTCAGCTCTCTCGAGGAGCTAAGCGTTTATCCCACCTAGCCTTTGCTGATGATTTAATTATGTTTGGTCAAGCCACCAAATCAGAGGCTCGGACTTTTCATCGGGTCCTGGAGGACTACTTTCGTTATTCAAGACAGCAACTCAATATCCAAAAAACACGAGCACATTACGGTCCGTGCACATCATCAAGCATGAAGTGTACCCTCTCTTCTCACTACCACAAGTCCGAGCACATCATCGGAGCTGGATATTTATCTAGGCATTCCCCTCATCCCAGGTAAGTTTAAGAAGAAGCATTGTGTTTCATTGCTATCTAGAGTTAATAACCGACTTCAACACTGGCGAGCTAAGTACCTATCTTATGCGGGGAAAAAGATCCTGATCCAATCCACGCTAGCAGCCATGCCCACTCATTTTATGTCATGCTTCCAGCTCCCCGCATAGATCACCAACACTCTTGATAAGCTTTCTAGGGACTGTTTCTAGTCTAATGGTAATGGTTCACAAGGGCATATTCATACAGTCTCATGGGTACATATTTGTCACTCGACTAGAGAAGGTGGCCTTAACCTCAGGCAAAGTGCTGTTTTTAACCTCACTCTTCTGTCTTAGAAGGCATGGGAATTACTAAACCCCTTTGATTCGCTATGGGGTAGATTGATGAAACACAAGTATTTCAAGCATGGCACCTTTCTAGAAGCACCCTCTCCACCATCTACTTCCTGGGGATGGAAATCGTTGCTTAAAGCTCGGGAACTTTTACACCAAGGTATGTTTCTTCAAATAGGTGATGGTACCCAAGCTAGTCCTTGGAATCTCAATTGGGTACCAAACCAACCTCCTGATAAAGGTTTCTTTCCAGCTGCCTCTCTCCCCATAAAGCTTTCAGCATTCATCAATCCTGCAACAGCATCTTAGTATCGGGACAAGGTATTTGATTGGTGGCCTGCTGACCTAGAAATCAAAATCCTCAGCATCCCAATCCTCCTCTTCCCACAGGCTGATCGATTCATTTGGCAGCCCACTTCCTCAAGTAAGTTCACAGTTTGTTCAGCTTACCGGTTAGCAACTTCTTCACCCTGCCCCCCCCCCCCTCTGTCCCTCATTTTAACTGGCTTAGGCTTTGGCACCTCCCCCTACCTCCTCGAATTCTCTTCTTCCTATGGAAAACGGTTATGGGGAAACTACCTATGGCCGACTTGCTCCATCAAAGGGTTGTCATGTACAGCTCCATTGTCACTTCTGTGGCCATTACCCTTTTTCAGCTCATCACCTCTTTATCAAGTGCCCTTTCACCACCAACTTATGGCATTCTCTTAACCTTCATCGATGGGATCCCACACGTCCATTCGACCTCCAAATCCAAGCCTTTGACACTCAACCTACTGGCTCTTCCTCTCACACACAGCAGCCATTACACACCCTCATCGCCCTTTCAGCCCTTTGGGGATACTATAACACGATTGTCCACTCTTTTGCCCCCCCCCACCCCCCACCCCAAAGCTTCCAGAAGCCATGTTGCGTTTACAACATGCGATCTTTGCATTTTCACCTCCAACCCCTCTTCACCTCCCTAGTAAACCTATCTCTCTAATTAGGTGGGAACCTCCACCTCCAGGCAGGATCAAATTAAATGTGGATGGCTCTTCATGTCTTAATCCAACATGTTCAGGATTGGTGGTATAGCTCGTGACTCTTGTCATCAAAAGGTGTTTGCTTTTGGACAAGGCACGGGCTCTCAAGACTCTCTTACAGCCGAGGCACTAGCATTTCATCATGTCTTAGCCTCGCTGTCAACTTTCAGATCACCCATCTCCAAGTGGAAAGCGATAACCAGGCGCTTATATTTTCCCTTACACATCTGGAATCTAGTGGAAGTTGGAAAATCTCACACCTCATTTCCGACATCCGTAGGCTGGCAGCGTCCTTTCTTGAATGTTCATTCTCCTACATCCCTCATGAAGTCAACTTTGCAGCTGATGAACTTGATAAACTCGTGGCCTGCTCTCGGAATTGGTTTCTGTATCGTTTCTCCCCACCCCCCCTTTTTAGCTTGGGTTTTACTCTTCAACTCTTTAATGTGTAAGATCCCCAGGGGATTTCAGTTAAATAAATAAAGCTTTAATTTTCCCACCGAAAAAAAAAGAAGAGAATGAGAATGTAACAATTGAGTGTTTTGCTCTAGTCCACTAAGTGCCTTTAGTACCTTATCCTCAAATGATGAATTATGTGAGGGTTGCGAGGATGATGGTTTCTCATTCCTACAGGCATTTTGTTGCAGACTAAATGGAGGTGGCCTATAAGGTATTTGATGAGAGAGATTGAGCATTGAGTTTCGCCATGAAAAATTGGGATGGTTTCGCCATCCTGGGTTGTAGGTATTGGAATATCGATCATTGCCCAGTTTAGAAACTCCTTGGGCCAAATGTGCATGCTCCTCAACAAACTCAGGGTATTGTGTAGCCAAATGGCAATCAGTGACATGATGGGATAGGCTAGAACATAAAGCACATGCTTCAATTTGATTGGGTGGAGAGAAACTTGTAGGAAATGGAGATGGGGTTTGTTGTCCTAATGACAAGAGATAGTCCAATTTTTTTGATAGCAAGTCAACCTTAGCGCTCATCTCAACAATAGGATTGATCTTATAGAGACCGCTCCTCTTTGGTTACCCAGTGGATAGAATTTCAGTTATAGCTGCTAAGGCATGATATTGGGAGTTCTCACTAAGGGTCAAAAAGTTCACATGCCCCATCCTCATTCTTGTGCATGAAAGTCCCACCACAAAAAGAATCAACCATTTGCCTATGTCGGTCTCTAAGGCCATCATAAAAGCATTGAACCAACTGCCATTTAGGAATATCATGGTGGGGGCACTTTCTAAGTATTTCTTTGAGTCTTTCACATGCCTCATGAAATTGTTCTCCTTCTTGTTAGGAGAAACTCGTTATCGCTCTTCTAAGGCTATTGGTACGGAAAATGGGGAAGAATTTTTTAAGGAACTCCTGTTGCATTTCTGCCCAAGTGGAAATTTTAACATTGTCCAAAAAATGAAGCGAATACTTAGCTTTATCTTTAAGGGAGAATGGGAAAAGAAGTAGCCTTAAAGATCAACTGAGAGGTTATGAATTTTAACCGTGGAGGACAACTATAAAAATTCATCTAACTGCTTATAAGTCTCTTCATTGGCGAGTCCATAAAAAGATGGTAGCATTTGAATCACACTAGACTTGATCTCCTATTGAGCCGCCTCTTTGTAAGACAACTTAATACAAGAAACTGGAGTATATGTGGTAGGAATGAAATGCTCACTCAAGGGCCTCATTGGAGGCTCATTGTTTGCCATGGCTCTTGCCTTCGAAGGGTGGCCAAGGTCTGTTCTAACTCTAAGGAAAACGGGGTCGACTTAGGATTTAGGGATCGGCGACCATGCATACACATAGAAAAGAATAGCTAAATAAATAAAATAAAATAAATAACTATAGCAAAAGAGAGGGTTTAGGACGTACTTGAACGCAATCCACGTGATCTTCCAAACAAGAATTACACTTTTGGGATTGGAGGGATGGGGAATTTTAAAAATTAACCTAAACAATCCAATCTAGTGCAAATATTACAATTGAAATGTCCTAAATAAAAATATATCTAGGAAATAAAAGATGACAACCTTAATAATTATCAAATCGCTACTCTTGCAGTCACCTACAAAACAAAAGAAAAAGAGATTGGTTAAACAATCGAAAAACTTAGAAATTAGAAAAATTAAAACTACTCTAAAAGCTATGCCTAATTGACAAAAATCAATTCTAGCAACTGTGCTTCAGTCCCCGGCAATGGAGCCAAAATTTGATCGTGTCGCTAACCAATCAAAAATAAAATCCTATACTAATCTAACTAGCAGAAAGTACGGGGTTGAACTATAGGGAACTAAAAGGCAAAGTTACTAAGATTGAATTCAAAAAAACTAAATTTAAATTAAATATATTAATTAATACAAAAACTTTAACTATGAATACGTGAAGATCTTTGGGATTTCGAATCCCCAATGCTTTTCACTAACCGATATAACTTTATGCTTCAAAACAAATGATGACCTTTCCTAGATATGCCCTATCTTCGCAAGACTATCGTCCTTCACCAAAGCTTGGCATGCTTAGTTTGCTTAGCTATAGAATATCTTTGGCCAGACTCAAACACAATCAACTAGAAGATATAGAACAATCAAATTAATGAAATAAGCATAGTTCATCTACATCCCAAAGAAAAGGAACTAGCTACTGATTGTAACAAAGTTCATAAAACAAATAAAGATGAAATTTAGAGAGAGAGAGAGAGAGAGAGAGAGAGAGAGAGAGATGTGGTCTTCTTCTTGAGCAATGAGAGAGATGAGAGCCAAGATCCGTGTTTTCCGTCTTCTCCTCTTCTCTGTGACTGACTTCTCCATTTCTCCTGCACACAATGAACTTGTTCTCTTTACCCGTCAATTCTAACTTTATTCGTTCGGATTTTGGAAAAACTTAAAACTAGAAAGTTGTAGATATTTTCGATATCGTTCATAGCATTTTGAATCACCGCAATCCGAGTTCATATGAGATAGATATGTCCAAAATACTCAAGGTGAGTCTGTTTACCCGATTTTCAGATCTTATTACCAATTTTGTTCCTTGGACCTCCACCTGTTTCCAATTTGGCTAAGATTCATGCTCTCATTGCATTAATTAAGATGGATCTCACTTTTCATAATTTCTTGGGTAGCAAGATTGAATTCCTTGATTTAAAATCCACAAATATCTAATATATTTGCCAATTTTGTTCCACATTATCTCTAATAACCAAAATCACCTTATTCCTGAAAAATACACAAAAATACTCAATTAACTTTCTTGTAATTAACTAAGTATGGAAAATTAAATCAAATAAATAATGATAAATGCATGCTTAACACTACAACATTTTCTTAAAGAGAAAATTAAATATAGACCTCTTAGATTTTGATTATTAAGTTCAAGGTTTAAAGTATTCCACGATACCATACGATATTAATATGTGTACATATCCCAATATAATATATCTCAATATGTCTCTCTATTAAATTGCATTAAAATACATTAACCAGTACGTTATAATATTCAATACAAGAAAATGTCTCTTAAAACCACTTGACTAATACGATATTTGATACTAGTACCTCAAAACTTGATTAAGTTTATACTCTCGTTGAATTTTTTTACTGTTACAGATGTCCCTTACAATAGAAAAGGACATATCTGCTCGTATTGAATCTTTCTATAACAAAAGAGTATATATTTGTCGTATTATGGTTTTCACTTGAGCCTCTAGGTGGAATACAAGGGTGCATCAATCACTCTTTGATACTCTTTTTCTCAGGGGATAATTACGCTTTTAACTTGTTAAATCACCTCTCGCGCCTTCTTTTTTCATAAATTTTTAACATTTTAATGGAAGCACAAATGACAAATCAAAGCTGCCTTAATTTTTTATCCTTCTCTGTCAGTTGTATCCATCGACAGAGAACCCTATATTTTTTAATAGTTCTAATTGAAGACTAGAAAATCTCATAAAGCTACTGGAAACACAAATTAAGAAAGTGTTTATATGGCAACCAGCACCAGTTGATTAAGGAAGTCGAAGATGTATAATTTTTAGTTTAAAGAAGATCCATCGTCCTTGTGAATGTTGGCTTCTCTATGTTACAGCTGTATCAAATGAGTTAGAAAAATAAATAAATAAAAAGGGTAAGCTGTGAACTGATTGGCTGGGTTTAAATTTTAGTGTGGTATTGGCAATTGTTGAACGTCATGTGATGATTTATTTTAAGACATGGAAGTTTTTTTTTTGGTCAACAACATGGAAGTCTATACCATATGGAAGTCGTTGCTTGTTCTGCAAATTCTTGATATGGGTACTTTAAAACATGATTAAGTTTAAACCCTCGTCGAATTTTTTTTAATTAATGTTACTAATGTCCTATAACAAAAAAAAATATATCTGGTCACTTTTTGATATTTTTTTTCTTACGAGATAATTACGCTTTTGACTTATTAAATCACCTCTCGTACCTTCTGTCTTCATAAACTTTTTAATATTATAATGGAAGCACAAACCAAGATTAGTCATTTCACATGTGTCACTTAAGATTCTATGTGGAATAAGACTAGGAGTGTTTTGCGTGTTGAAAAAAAAGGGCTTGGTGGCCATTATAAACATTTTCCATCTCATGGAGTTTGAACGTTTTTCACCCTTAATGATTCTTCTAGGTCGTTGTTTTCTAAGCGTGTTAAAATAAATAAATAAATAAATGTTTTCCATCAGATTAAATTTGAATATTTTTCACCTTTAGGCTATGTTTGTTTGCGAAGATGGGATGGAAAAAAAATGTGGGCTTTATGTGTAATGGGGTGAGACAGAAAGAAAGGAAATGAAGGGAGGAAAAGTATTACTTGCGAGTCTTACATTTTACTTTTCTACACTTTTTCACAAAGTAATAATGGAAAGGAACGCAGCAATTTGTATGACGCAGCTGTTATAGAAAAATTAAAAAGGGGTTCCTATTTTTTGGGGAAGAATAATAAAGTCCCTGTTTTGTTGGGATGGTAATCTATAATGAAAACAGAACGTTTTAGAGGAAAACGTAGGGTGACTCACCTCAAAGCCAAGCCAAATGGGTATCATTTTGGGAATATAATGTTGAAGTTTTTTTTTTTTTTGGGTAGAAATATAAAGTCATGAAAGATTGTCAGTTTATGGGTTCCAAGGCTTGAGCCTTAACGAGGAATGTGAACATCTATACCTTAGTGATGATATCGTTGTTTTTTTTGCGGGGATGGCATCTTTCATTATTACATGGAAACCACCCAAACCTCTGAGTGGAAGTTCAAGTAATTTTAAGGAAACCACTCAAACGCTTTATGGAAAGTGAAATGATGGACCATTTTGATTACATTCTCATGGCATTTGAATGGGTTTCTGATCTCCTGAAGATTCTTCCAAGATGTTGTCTTTGGATCTACCAAGGATCAAAAGTCATATTTTACCAAAAAAAATCAAAAGTCTTAGAAATCGTACCTAGCTAGGATTTCTTTTATACGTGGAATGACCCTTGGTCTTCATGCCAGATTAATCCTGGTAGTAGGGGTCAGTGGGTCCCATGTATGAGCCTTAGCCAGTGCCTTTCGTCTTCTATAAATAGAATATCACTACTGATCATTAATTAAACCCCATCTCCCTTCCTCAGAGTCTTTAATTCCCCTGCATCCTCCTCCGTCTGAGTCTGAGTCTGAGATAACAAAATGAGAAGAGCAATAGCAATAGTATTTCTCTTCCTCTCTTTGTTGTCTACTACCGTTTTTTCCTATTCAATCTCACCACCCTTAAATCAGTCATGTCTCCCTGATCAGATGTTTGCTTTGCTTCAACTGAAGCATGAGCAACAATCTTGTTTCCATGCTCATCATGATGATAACCCATTCGAGTCCTGGAAGAACAATACCGACTGTTGTTCATGGACGGGAGTCACATGTGACAGTCTCAGTGGTCATGTGATTGGTCTCGACCTCAATTCTTTTGGTCTTTGCGGTTCTATCCCTTCCACCAGTGCACTCTTCCATCTTACCCACCTCCAATCGCTGATCCTCTTCAACAATTCAATCAGTGGTTCTATTTCATCTGGGTTCAATCGGCTCTCTGATTTAAGAAATCTTAATCTGTCCAAGAACCATTTTGAGGGCTCTATTCCACATGGGTTTGATCGACTTTCTAGTTTAACAATTCTCGACCTTTCTGGGAATGCTTTTAGCGGACAAATCCAGGAAAATAGTAGCCTCTTCCACCTTCATAACCTCCAAAAACTCAATCTCTCTTACAACAATTTTGAGGGCTCTATTCTGGATGGGATCAATCGGCTCTTCAATCTAACACATCTCCATCTCCGTGAGAACCAATTTAGTGGACAAATCCACGACAATAACAGCCTTTTCCACCTTCTAGACCTCCAAGTGCTTGACCTCTCTTGGAACAGTTTTGAAGGTTCCATTCCACATGGTTTTCATCGACTCTTCAAGTTAACACATCTCGACCTCTCGTGGAATTCCTTTGATGGTCAAATCCCCTCAGATATTTCACGGATGACAGAGTTGGTTTCTCTTGATGTCTCCTACAACAGGGGGTTGAAACTCAGAAATCCCAACCTCAAAACTCTCATTCAAAATCTATCCAATTTGACGGTACTTGGTCTCAGTTGGGTGAACATGTCGTCAGATAATAATTATGACTGGTCTCAAGTTGTATCCTCCGTGCTCCCTAACCTCGAATGGTTATTGTTGTCCAATTGTTCAATCTCAAAGCCTGTTGATACATCTCTTCTACACCTACATTCCTTATCAGGACTCAGCTTAGACTCCAACAATTTGTCTTCAACAATACCAGATCTCCTAGGGAAACTCCCTTCTTTAAGAGAACTTTCTCTCAGTTCCACAAAATTGTACGGTGAGATTCCGAGGAACCTTTTTTACCTACTACCACACTTAGAATTCTTGGATTTATTTGATAACCATCTTCTCTCAGGTTGCTTGCCTGAGTTCCCTTATGTAAATTCTCTACGATTGTTATTCTTCGATTCATTACCACCATGTGGAAAGTTTCCCAGCTCAATCAGGAATTTGAAGTCGTTGGAGGTTGTGAGCTTTTCCAATTGTAGTTTATCTGGACCAATTTCTTCAATCCTATCTCCATTTGAAAATCTAACCAATCTTCTTTACTTAGATCTTTCATTTAATAGTTTGACCGGTCAAATACCTTCATCTTCCAAAGACAAATTTCCCAATCTTTATTATCTTAATTTGGGCAACAATTTTCTTCAAGGACCATTCCCATCTTCATTTGCAAATCTAACCAATCTTGTTTCCTTAGATCTTTCATATAATAGTTTGACTGGTCAAATCCCATCTTCATTTGCAAATCTGACTAAACTTAAATTTTTGGTTCTTTCATATAACAACTTGAGCAGTCAAATTCCTTCATTCTTCAAGGGTGGATTTTCCAATCTTGTGACTCTAGACTTAGGGAACAATTTACTTGAGGGACCCATCCATCCATCTCTGTTGTCTATCCCATCATTGCAATATATAGATTTGTCATACAACCAATTAAATGGTATTCTCGATGATGGTGATCATGATGATAACTTCTCCCACCATTCTAAACCGGTTGGCAAAATCCCAATCTCATCTGCTTGTAATGGAACCAATCTTAGACTTCTTGATTTGTCATATAACAAATTAAGCGGTGTGATTCCTAACAAGTGTTTTGGTCATATGATTGGAAATATATCGGTCTTATTTCTAGAGCAGAACAACTTACATGGGCCAATTCCTGCTTCTTTCACCAAAGGATGTAAACTTCAAATGTTAAAGCTCAACGGGAATCAACTCCAGGGGAACTTACCGAAATCAATGGCGAACTGCATTGACTTAGAGGAGTTAGAACTTGGGAATAACCAGTTAAGTGGGACTTTCCCTTTTTGGTTGCAAAGCCTACCTCAATTGCGCGTATTGATTTTGAGGTCGAACAAATTCTATGGTCCTCTTTCACCAAAGTCAAAGGTCAGTCATTCTCCTTGCTTTTCAATGCTGCAACTGTTTGACATCTCTGAAAACAACTTTACAGGAAAACTGCCATTGGATTATATTTCTCAATGGAAGTTAATGTTGGATGCTAATGCATCTCGATTGGGTGCCTATCTATCTTTGCAAAATATATCTTCTGGTCATGATATCATTGATATAGTAAGCAAAGGGATTCATTTGGAGATGGAAATGATCTTTAGCACACTTACCATCATAAATCTTTCTCACAATAAGTTTGAAGGAAACATTTCAGCAGAAATTGGGGTACTAAAAGCACTCATGGAGGTCAATTTATCTGCAAATGTCCTTACAGGCCAAATTCCAGCTTCATTTGCTCAATTAATTCAATTGGAGTCACTAGATCTTTCCAAAAATAGTTTGTCAGGGGAAATCCCCCACCAAATGGCAAGTCTCACATCCCTTTCATTTTTGAATCTATCAGAAAATAATCTCACAGGAATGATTCCACAAGGACAGCAATTTGGAACCTTTTCACTTGCATCGTACGAAGGAAATGTAGGATTGTGTGGATTTCCATTATCCAAGAGATGTGGACCAATAATAGAAAGATCATTTCCTCCAATTGCTTTAACACTGGAAAAAGAAGAAGATTATACAATAGGTTTACTTGATTGGAGATTCATGATTGCAGGGTATTGTTCTGGAGTGATAATAGGGGTAGTCATTGGGCATACTATGTTTTGGAGGATTGTTGGGTGCTTCAGGTTAACCTCAAGAATGCAAATGTGTAAGCCAAAGCAAAGGTCAATGACGATCAAAAGCCATGGATGAGAAAAGTGAAAAGCCATCTATCTTATTATTGAGTAAGAAGATTTATATTGCATATTCCATAATACTTATGCTAGTATATGTGAAAATTTTCCTTCTCTTTCCTCTATTATTTATTTGTATACTTAGGGCTTTTTTGTTATCAATTCTCATTCTCTATTTTGTCAATTTAAAAGAAATGAATATAGTAATCCATTTTTGCTCAAAAATGAAAAATGGTTTGGTAACTTGTCCAGAACAAATTATCGAATTAAAAATAAACTTGGGATGTCAAAATGAAAAGTTGATTAAAAAATGATAATGAAAATAGAGAAAAGAACGTAAGTTTTTAATTATAATCTCAATTTACTTTTGAATTTTAAGTGACATATGCAAAAATGAATAGAGTTCTTTTACCCATAATACATAATGGACAAAAAGTTTATAATGGATTTTTTGTCTATTATGGAATTTGGGTTTAAATAAAAATAGGATTCAAAATGACTACTAATCACATAAAAAAAAATGCCAGAAAATGAGAATGAGAATTGATACAAAAAAGGCCCTCAATGTTGGGAAATCCCATGATTGCTTGGGGAAAATGAGTTGACAAGGTGGGTATAAGTTAAAGTTTAAAAATATTTACAAAATCCCCTCATGAAATGACCTCAATATCCTCTATATTTTTATTTCTACTCTAAAAACCTCCAACATCCTCAATCTCTAGATATTTGACTTCTAACTCAAGTAACTAACAGGCCCTAAGAAAACTAAGAGGTTTAAATCATGTTTTACAGGTATTAAGTTAAAGTTTAAAAATATTTACAAATCCCCTCACGAAATGGCCTCAATATCTAATATATTTTTATTTTCTTCACTCTAAGTACCTCTAACATCCTCAACCACTCTGTCCCCTTTCCCTGCAACGCCATCATCCTTGGCAAATCATGGTATTACCTCTCCTATAAATTCTCTCATGCATCATGTCTGGGAGTGAGGTATTGGATAACATGTGTATTACCTCTCCCATAAATGTGTTCCTTAATAAGTTTTCACACTCCAATATTTGTCATGAGCACCAAGGTATGTGAGGTATTGGATAACATCAAATGAAATTTGGGATCTCGGTAATATTTAAAATAAATTCCAAACACCATTGTTAAAAGAGGAAAATAGGAAAAATTGTATCCTGTTTTATCCTAAGTTTTATCTTTCTTTCCTTTTCTGGGGGGGGGGTGGTTAATGAAACTCCTTACTGAAAAATCGAGCAATACATGTGGGGACATCAACAGAGTCATCTAACCATGGAGTGATAGGCCAAGATGTCGAGATTGGGACCGACAAGGCCACCTTTGCTAGTTTATTGGCCATTCTAGGAACATAAAGAAAACTACAATTGGGAAACAATGAAGAAAGATGGAGCATGTCACTCGTTAGACACGATAGGAAGAGTGCTCAGTGGAATAGGTTTGAGTCTATTATTAAGAACTAAGACCAATTCCAAATTGTCTATTTCCACCATCATATGTCCTTGCTCGGGGTCCTTAGCTGCCTTCAATCTTTCCCACAGAGCGACAACTTCCTCATCAAAGATGTCAACAAACTCAGTTGGGAGAGATGTAGCAACTAAAGCAATTCCATCCTCATCACAAATAATGAAACCCATTCCAGCTTTTCCTACAACTTACTTTGAGCTGCATTCGTGTTAACCTTGTAAGAGCCTTTATGTGGAGGAATCCAATGGCTTGCCGTCTGTGTTTTCTGCCTCGCACGATGGTTGTTGGAGACCTGTGCACTACTATGCAAAAGTTCTTGAGCATATCTAGTTGCCTTGCTAATAACTTCATCCTGTTTGGTGTTCCTTCTATTGAAGATCCTATCATTTCAAGCTAGCCAGATGTGCCATAACACAAAGGATGCTATACATTCCAAGCTCCTACCTTCCTCTTTGCCATTTACATGGAAGGCATTCCATTTTGCCATCCAATCAGCTGGCTTCATATCTGAGTCAGCCCAGAGGTTCATCAATAAAGGGTAACCAAACCAAACCACTCCTGCAAAGGAGGAGTGAAGTAGTACATGGTCTATAGTTTCAACTTCATCATTGCAACAATTGCAACTCGTGTGAATATTTATATTTCTCCTTAGGAAATCTTCATAGAACCCCACACTATTTGCCACAGCTCTCCATAAAAAACTGTGAATTTTAGGGATAGTATGACAGTTCCAAATCCGATTCCAGACGTCCTTAGGTACCTCTTCCCAAGCATCTCTTCTCAAAGATGAAGGTTGTTGTTTCTCCCTTTTATCCCTTTCATTAACTAATATATGCTCTGCTCATTGCACTGAGAAGATACCTTATCTATCTGCAGCCCAAACTAGCTTGTCTTCACTTGGGAACATAGGGGGATGGATCTTTAATAGTGCTGCAGCAACCTCTGGTACAAATTATTGTTCCACCATGTCTTTCCTCCATGCTCTCTCAACTGGATCAATGAGCTCCTCATCCTTGTGAATAGCATATCCACTTGGGTCCAAAGGGGTTACTACTTTGTGACTCTCAATCTTGTGCACCCACCTTGCTCCCCACACATCAATTATAGTGTATGTGCCTATTTTCCACTGCAGCCCCTTCAATAGCACTCTCCTTCCTTAAAGGATACTCCTCCAGCCCCAAGATGGGTTACTTCCCAATCTTGCCTCCATGAAAGTAGTATGTGGGTAATAGATAGCCTTCATCACTTTATGGAACAATGACTGGGGCTCCTATAGAAGTTTCCACACTACCTTAGAGAGTAGAGCCTTGTTGTGAAGCGCAGGGTCCCGGAATCAAGCCCTCCATTTTCTTTAGAATGAGTCAACTTCTGCCATGAGAGCCAGTGTATGCCTTTTTCATCTTCTTTACCCCCACCCCCAAAAAAGAACCCGGCAGCCAGTCTTCTTGTCTTCTTATGATGCGCCTGTGGTAACCTAAAATGTTAGGCTGCATAGTTTGATGTCAGGAAAGAGTATAGGATTTGTTAGTTTTATGTTTTCATTTTTTGATTTTTTGAAGGTAACTATCCAGTAGATCTTAATATTATTGTAGGCGAAATGAAGAGGGCCAAGGAAACATTTTGACTGTTTGCCATTTCGATTTCTTGGCTTAGAGATTTATGTTTTCAGGCCTTGTCTTGCTCCTTGGATAAGAATCTTTTCTACTCAAAAAATATCAATTGCTAAAATATGGACAAATTACATATAGACTCCATGCATGTGTATCAATCAATTAGATACATCATCTCTCAAAACAGTTCAATTATATAGACACCTGTAGTATTAAGTGTTGAGTTAAATGATGATGTCATCACTAAATAAATATTTAAAATACCAAGTTTACCCTTCTTTATCTAAGTATATTTAGGATTCCAAATCTACCCTTATTCCGTTCTCCTTCCTCTCTTGACTTTTGATCCTCTGGCAACACCTGCTTCTCCAATCAATTAGTCAACACCATGAAGGCTTTCACGTGTTTGCAACTCGGCCCAAAGACCCAGAACCTCCACAACCTCCTCCTCCTCCTCCAATCCTTGTTAGTCTTCCCAAAAAATTAAGGTTGGAGTCACGACTTCTTCTGATCAAACACCACATCATGTTTCACAGAGAAAACCTCTAAAATCCAAAATTGACATCAAAACTAAACATTGTGAGGAAGAATATATTAAATTCGTGACTAATATTTTACCATGATCTACCCAAATTACCCTCCAGTCTTTCATTGCAAATGGTGAAACTGACGAATGTTAAGAGTACTGAGAGAGGGGAAAAAAAAGACAAGATGTTGTTGACCCTAAAAATGCTAAGAGATTGACGGAATTGGTAAGTGCTTCTCACAAGTTTTTATAAAAAAGACTTGAGGGTAATTTGGATAGTTCTAGTAGAATATCAATTGGGAGGGAAAAATTATCACTAAATTTCGGATTTGATAATTATTTTCAAAAATAAGATCCTTAAGTAAAATTATTTAAAAAATATCTTATTGAGTAAATCTTTTTAAAATTTTGATCATCTAGAAATCTTCCCAATAAAAAAAGGTAAAATTAAGAAAATTTCCCAATAAAAAAAGGTAAAATTGATATCATGATGGCATCATCATTTAACTTTCATATTTAATAGTAAAGGTTCATTTATAATTTACTTTTTTGAGAGGTAGCAGATTTAATTAATTGCAAATAAGGGGGTTAATATGTAAATTTTATGTAATTTTCTCAAATATTTATATATATAAAAAAACCTAAAACATATACCAAATTACCCATACATAATCTTGGGCTTTTCCCTTCGGAGTAGGGCTGTAATCAAGGGTGGGTTGGGCTTTTCTGATTGCAATTCCAATCCTAGATGTTTTTAGCTAAGCCCATTCCTGCCTTGACCCTAATTCACGACCTATAAATTTTGTCCCTAGCCCTAAACTCTACAGGGCCAAGTCAAGCGCATTCCCATCCTAATTGTCATTGAATAAGCCGAGTCGGGACAGTTGGCCCCTGCCCTAACCCTTGTCCCTAATTGGGCCAAGCCAGCCTTGAACCCTAACCCAACCCTAGAAATTGAAATTAAAACCCAAACTAAAACCCAACCCAGCCTATCTTGACTCTAATATTTAAAAAAACAAAGTGAGGAGTTTGGCATGTATTGTAATGAACTAAAGACCTCTTGAATGAGAAATAATATTCTTACCAACTAACCAATGTTGCATTGATGCCATAATTACATTTTTAGCAAAATTTAATCAAACTAAACAAATATAGGGTTGATCATTTTTGTGACCCAAACCAGCCTTTAGGGTTGAAAAAATCAAGCAGACATCAGACCAGACTTAAGGCTGGTTTGGAATAGGCTGGGTCTACAAGGTTTTATTGATACTCCTACTGTCTGTGATCAAATTTGAATCATATAACTTGCTATTAATTTTGCATCTAACCTATTGTTCAATTTGGACTATCTAATATATAAAAATATTGGTGTATTATAAACATATTATATCTTAAAAAGTGACTAACAACAATGTGATGTTAATGTTTATAGTTTTATGCTTTTAATTATTCTAAGTTTAAAATATGTCTAATCAATGTAGACATTTAAAAAAAAAAAAAACTTAAATTTCTACCCAACTTTTTTTTAAAAGAGCGAAAAAGGAAGTTTTCTATATAATATATACATAGTGATACGGGAAAATTTACACCGAACCGGGTCTGCCTTTGGTTCAGACTTTGACTCCGGTCGAAGATGGCTCGACCATGATCAGGTTCAGACATCCGGTTGAATCATCAAGAAGGAATCTCACACTTCCAAGGATGAACGTGACCCCAAAGAATCCGAGACACGAGACTCAGTTGTAGACGGTTGCCATGAACCTCAGGAGTGGACGATCATGCAAAACATGGCAATTGCCACCATTTATGGGGTGAAGGATCGTGTCCGCGAGGAGAACCACCTTCATCTCTGAAAAAGGGGATTAACCACAAGATTTGACAGTCACCAAGAAGAGGCACGAACGAATCCAACGATCGGGAATCAAAGGTAAAATCTATATAAATAAGTAGCCTACGCACAACACAGGTAGCTAAATCATTTTCCCTATAATCACATTCAATTTTTTGCACTACGACTAGCCTAGCTTTGTGATCAGTTCCTTAACTAACTTAGCCTTTGGAGGTGGCCTCCCGACCCCACGGTCGGGCCACGTCTAACATTGTTTTGCAGGTGTTTCCTCAAGCATCTCAAGGGCTAAGCAGATTTTGGACACATCATTTGGCGTCGTCTATGGGAAATGCTTCAAGAATTCATGGTTACCAGATCCAAGGCGGCAGCAGCAGCTGCGGCTCAAAGGCTCCAAGATACTCACCCTCCTCTGGGAAGAGGCATTCCAGAAGGTAAAAGTTTGTGAAGATGCTAGATTGGTTGGAGATGAACATCCCAACAACCCAAATAACCTTCGGGAGCAAATGAATCAAATGTAGCTTCAATTTCTGGAGATACAGCAGACGCTTCGTACAATAGCAAGACAAGTAGTGGCTCCTCAGGCTCCTAATCCCCATGATCAGGTGGAGGCTCGAGGATGCATGAGAGGAACGGAGATACATCTTTCTCCGAGACAAGGGCATTCTCAGCAGAGAGATAGGCAACCAGCCGAAGGCCAGAATTATGGGCAAGGTCCCCGAAGAAATTATAGGGGTCGAACCAGAGAACGAAGAACTGGAGAATTGCCTAGAAGAGATGGTCAGCATGATAGGTCGCAGGCGAGTCGAACCAGGACCATCACCAGGTTAGAATGAGGGGTTCGCACACATACACCAATGTCCCAACGTTCGGGTCGAGATAGTGTTCGAGAAGATGGCGTTCGGGCGGTTCACATTGATCGGGAGCTGGCGAACATTAATCAAAAGTTGGGACAACTCACCAAAGGAAAGAGAATTGATGGTATTTACTCAATCATCAAGAAAACCCCGTTCACAGATTTTATCGCCAGGTTCGAGTTTCCCCATAATTTTAGACTCCCAATTTTCTCCCCTTTTGACGGTTCGGGAGATCCTATTGCACACATCAGTTACTACTAGCAGACAATGGCCGTTGCTGAAAACTCTAATGCCATTCTATGTAGAGTGTTCTGGTCCTCACTCACGGGATCAGCACAAAAATGGTTCTCGAATCTTCCTTCGGGAAGAATTACTGATTTTGAAGATTTGGCCCAAAAGTTCATCTGTCAGTTCCAAAGCGAAATCAGACCAAGAAGACGGAGGAGACTTTGTTCACCGTCAAGCAAGGAAAGAATGAATCAATTCGGGAATACCTGAAAAGATTCAATAAAGTCACCATGGAGATCAAGAATTTGGACTTACAGGTGGCCAAGATTGCACTCTTCACTAGACTTACCAACAGAACACTCTTGGAGCTTTTACTCCACGATATGCCCACCACTTATTCCGAACTGGTGCAAAGGTGCCATTAGCAAGATGAAGTGATTGAGATTCTTGATGTGCGCCAAGGATAAGTTAAGGTCTCCAACTAAGATCAAAAGGCACCTGAGAAAGGCCACAGGTCAGAGCCGCCCAGCAATGATCGGAATCGTAAGCCACGTTTGGGATGGAGGCAACGTTCGCCCGACCATGCGGAGAATACACCATTGAATACTCCACGCTCAGAAATCTTGATGCAAATCAAGAATCAGGACATCCTAAAATGGCCACCAAAGTTGATAGCTAGACCAGAAGAAAAGAACAAGGAGAAGTATTGCCATTTTCATAAAGATTACGGACATTACACGAATGATTGCAGACATCTCAAGGCAGACATCGAAAGGTTGATATCTCAAGGACACTTGTCCAACTTTGTCAAAGGATGAGGTAATGATCAAAGAACGACTGCCGAAAAAAGAAGGGAGCGTTCGGGAAGCGGGGATCGTCGGGCCGAAGCTCCTCTGTCAAAAAAGGGAAAGGAGGTTGTTAAGGCCAGCTGATCTCCTATCCTCATAATATTTGGGGGGCTTAGAACCCAAATCTTTCAAGAAACTAAAGGCCAAGTCCAAGTTCATTGGGTCTGGAGAAGCATCGAAGCGAAAGAGGCCAAATGCAGAAGACATCATTACATTCGGTGAAGAAGATGAAAGAGGCGTATGCACACCTCATGATGACGTGATTGTGATCAAAGTTGAAATCGGTCATCGGGAGGTGCACATAGTGTTGGTTGACACAAGATCGTCTGCAGATCTTTTTTCATATGATGCCTACCAGAAGCTGAAAATGGAGGAAGATCTGATGAAGCCATCCTCTACCCATTTGTATGGATTTGCTGGATCATTAGCAATTGCGGAAGGATTAGTACAACTATACCTCACAATGGAAAATTTCCCCAAGGAAACCACTATCTGCGTAAACTTCTTAGTCTTTCAGGAGCTTCCCGCATACAACGTCATCCTCAAGAGGCCATCTCTTTCGAAGCTGGGGGCAGTGGTTTCAACCAAGCATATGAAGATCAAATTCCCAATTGAGAAAGGGATTGGACAGGTAGCTCTTGATAAAAAAAAACTTCCCGACAATGCTATGTTTCATATCTAAAGAATAAGGCTGGTCCTAGAAAGGCCACGGCGTTACCGATAGAAGTATGCGATGTCCGGGATGAAGATGAGATGTAGAGGCCCGAACCTGTAGAAAAATTGGAACGAATCCAATTGGACTTTGAGGATGAAAGAAGAACAACCCACATCGGGTCCGAACAACCGGAAGATTTCAAGGAAGAGTTGAAGAGTTTTCTTTGAAAGAACATATATGTATTTGCATGGTCAGCTGATGACATGCCTGGCATTGACCGAATAGTCACAGAACACAAGCTTTGGATAAATCCAAAGATCAAGCCGGTAATTTAGAGAAGGAGGAACTTCTCAATTGAGAAGCATGAGGCTATCAGAGATGAGGTAGAGAAGCTGAAGAGTTTGGGCTTCATCGAACCTATCGAATGTCCAACTTGGCTAGCCAATGTGAAGATGGTCAATAAATCAAATGGAAAGTGGAGGATGTGTACTGATTACACAGACCTTAACAAGGCATGCCCGAAGGATTGTTATCCTTTGCCTCGAATAGATCTCCTGATTGATGCAACCGCTGAGTATGAAACTTTGAGTTTCATGGACGTGTACTCAGGCTACAACCAGATTTCGATGAATCAGAAAGATGAGAAATTTACAGCTTTCATGACCGATCATGAAAGTTTCTATTACAAAGTCATGTTGTTCGGATTAGAGAATGCGGGAGCAACCTATCAAAAAGCAGTGAACAAAATCTTTAAAGATTTGATTGGGAAGAATACGGAAGCTTATGTAGATGACATGCTGGTAAATAGCCTTAAGCGTTCAGGACATATCATAGATTTGGCAGAGGTATTTTCAGTTTTAAGAAAATATCAGATGAAGTTGAACCTAGAGAAATGCGCGTTCGGAGTATCTTCGGGAAAATTTATGGAGTTCATGGTCTCCCAAAGAGGGATTGAGGCTAATCCAGCCAAAATACAAGCTTTGATCAATATGGAGCCTCCAAAGACCGTTCAGGACGTACAATGTCTAACGAGTAGAGTTGCAGCATTGAAACAGTTCATAGCACAATCGGGAGAAACGCACCTACCATTCTTCAAAGCCTTGAAGGATTTTAATGGGATCAAAGAAGCACGATGGACAGACAAGTGCCAGAAAGCCTTCAAGAACCTGAAAACCACGCTCGGGAAACCACCTCTTTTATCTCGGCCCAGAAAAAGGAGAAACTTTGTAAGTTTACTTGGAAAATTCCCTTTCGGTCGTCAATGCAGTCCTCGTTCAAGAAAAAGAGAAGAAGCAGTGGCCTATCTACTATGTCATCCATGTGCTCCTGGATGCAGAAACCAGATATTCCATGATCAAGAAACAAGTGTTAGCACTCATAATAGCAGCTAGAAAACTCAGGCCCTACTTCTAGCCTCACCCAATAGAGGTATTAACCACTTTTCCTCTAAAAAAAAGTTCATTATAAACCTGATTTATCTGGAAGAATGGTGGCATGGTCGGTGGAGCTTAGAGAGTTACAAGTAGATTTCAAACCACACACAACTATAAAGGCTCAAGCCTTGGCAAACTTTGTGGTTGAAACTACAACTCCAGCCGAAGAAGGAATTACCGAACCCAATATCCCGACCATATGGGACATTTATGTAGATGGTTCGAGCAATAAACAGGGAGCTGGCACAAGAGTCTTACTAAAAAGTCCAGGAGGCTTTATAATTCGCTATGCCCTAACATTTAGTTTTGAAGCAAGAAACAACGAAGCAAAATATGAAGCCTTCATAGCTGGTCTTCGATTGGCAAAAGCTCTAGCAATAGCTGAGATGACTGTTTACAGTGATTCTCAGCTTATTGTTAATCAGGTACAAGGAGAGTACGGGACCAAAGAGCCTAGGTTGTAGAAGTATCAAGAGATGATACAAACCCTGAGGAAGGAGTTCAAAGACATCAAAATCTGTCAGATTCCAAGAAAGGAGAATACCATGGCGGACGAACTCTCAAGACTGGCTAATGCGAAAGAAAGGACCCTTGAACCTTCGAGATATATTGAGGAACTAAGCTTCCCGAGGCGCCCAACCAAAAAAAAAAAATAAATTAAATAAATTAAAAATGAATGGAGGCGGATGGTCGAAAACATCAACACCGCACAACGCCCCGCAGGACCAACAAGCAGACAAGGGGGCACAACGTCCACCAGCGAACACCCAGACACACACCGAACGGCGGTGCGGTTCTTTTGCTCTTTGGCCGGCCCGCTGTTCGGGTCGGTGGGGCGCAGCCCGAGCACCCCCCCATGGAGGAGCGGGGCGGGGGGTCCGTGGGGCCCCTCGGGGGGGGCGGCGCCCCCCACACCATTTTGTGGCCCGGGTTGTTTCCCCCCCAGGGTTCAAGAAGGGCCCCCCGGGCTTGGCCCCCCCCCACCTCCCCCCCCCCCCACCCCACCCCGAAACCAGACCCGTTTTGCGTGAAGTCGGGTTTTATTTAATGTTGACTTTGAAGTTTGACCGTGATTTCAGTTTTTCTATCTTTGAAAATCTTAGGAAGATGTCTTTGTGGGCCATCTCGGTAGAAGATATGGTGTTTGACCCAAAACCCATGGATATTGATGATGGTGTTTCCTTATGGAAACCTTACTTGATTTGGTGTTGAACTATTTATTTGTGAAGAAGAACTTGGTTGATGGACCTAAAGCTTAGTTGGACCTGGTTTGAAGACGTCCCTCCATACTAGGTAAGTAGTACGATGTATTGAAAGAAGCCCATCCAAAAATATTGAAGTTTAGCCCATTAAATCCTTATTTTTGAATAAGTTGTCCAGAGCAGTGGCATTTTGGTAAATATCTGTTTTGAAGGTTTTCAAAAGCTTTATTTCTTTTAATTTCGTGGTAAACTATTTCCATTATGTTTCTAAACCTTTAGATAGTGTGGGATCGACCTTTGAACTTCCTCTTTGGCAACCAATCAACCAACAGGGTCAGTTTGGTGAAACCCTAGTAACTCTTGAACTCTTTGTGCTATTTAAAAGGGGGAACTCCATGTGTTTCACTCTCAATCTGTTTCTAAGCCTTGGGAGAACGTGGGAAGATCCCTAGAACCTCTCCTTCGAAGCCAAGAAAGATCCCCAAGCATCTGTTCTGATTTCTTCATCGGTTTCTCTTCTAAAAGGTTGGTATTCAATTCGCTTCTTCTTTAATTCATTCTTTCTTCTCTACTTCTGAGTTTCTGATCATGAGAAGGGTATTACACTACTGTAATGACCTCTTCTTTAATTCTTTTAACCCTAAAGTGAATCCCCTAATTCACTCTATGATCTTGAAGCCATATGGCGATGATCCTTGAATTTGATTCCACCAAAGCTCTTAATGATACTTTCCCTAATTTCCTACCTATCTTTATTATTGTGGGGAAGGTCTCATATTATTACCATGACCTTCCCTTGTGTCCTCATGATTGATGAGTTGATCCTTGTTTTCCTTGGAACAATTGGCAACCCTTTTATTTTCTATTAATTCATTGGACCCTCCCCAAAACCTTTCTTGATTGTAAATTCCTTGCCCTAAGGGTGAATCTTTATTCTCCTTAGTCTTTTCGTGGGATACACGGATTCTTGTTAGTAAATCCCTAATTGTATGATTTGAATTTGTTTCCCTTCACTTTAATTGAGAACCTTATTTTCTCTCATTAGTAGACCCTTTCTAATTCCATTCTTTATTTTGAAATACTAATGAGATTTTCCTTTATCTATCTTGGGTTGTTTTTGTGAGAATTAATTATGAGTAACTCTCATGGGAGGTAACCAACTCTCGTGAGAGGTAACCATATATGAAACCCTATTGTTCTTTTATTTGTTGGAAACTTCCCAACACTTTTTCAGATTGTGCATTCTTTGTTTCTCTTTCCCTTGGGTGATATTTGTGTTAACCTAAACTTGATCACTATATTTTATTCATGATCCATGTTTAACCTAATTAGGATTTCTAATTATTCTTTCTTCGTTCTTGTTCTTGTTTGAGATCAGGAAGAAGATGATGCATTCTTGCAACCATCTATTCCATGATCTCATTCTATTCTTTGAGATCTATGATCATCATCATGATCTTAACCCTAGCCAAATAAATTCCTTGAAACCCTAACCCTTGAATGATCTTTCTGGAAACCTCTTGTAACCTTCCATGTGAGGGAAACCTCATGGGTAATGTTTCTGTTAACATAAACTAGATTTCCTATGATTTCTTGCTATTTTCTTGATAACAATCATTCCCTCTCTTTCCGTGATCATAACCTTTTCATGAGCCATATGTTATGATGAAACCCTAACCTCTTTGTTACAAACCTATTATGATTGATTTTTCGGACTATGATCTCCCCCATGTCTTCATTTGGGTTTGGTTGTACTTGGTCTTCAACCCCATGAGCAAAGCACCCTTGTATGACAAATTTCATGGGGGCGGTTACTAGTGGCGGTCGCTTAACCTAAGCGACCATTAAGCGACCGCCTCCGGTCTGTTTTCGGGGATTTTGCCCTATTTTGCCCCCAGACTTCTATAAAAGGCAAACTCCGTCTCTTTAACGATTACTTTATTCGTTATTTCTTATTTGGGAGTTAAGACGGCTGCGGGGAAGATCCGAAAGAGTCTGCAGAGTGCGACGGTGGTTTGGAGGATCGGTTCTCTTCTTCTCGGCTTTACGGTGTGAGGTATTGAACTAACCCTTCGTTCTCTACTCTTTTATCTCCGTTAGTTTGGTTTTACCCTTTTTCCTCGTCACTGTGATTACCCCTTGGTTATTCTTTACCCTTTTTTTTATCTGCGTGAGATGGAATAACCATAAACGAACCACGCTTCGTGAGATGGAAAATTCAATAAAGGAGAGGGTTAGGGATAATCCACCGATGATAGGGGATTGCTTTCTCTTACCCTTTTGTCTTTGGGAGTGTTTAATTCGAGACTTAGGATGAGATTACTCGAAAACCGGATTGAAATCGAGTAATCGAAGCTTGAGTTTCGGATTGAAGCTCATCTTTTTTGGGGCGGTCACTAGTGGCGGTCGCTTAACCTAAGCGACCGGCACAAGCGACCGTGGCTGATAAACATGGTGACCAAATAGATTTCGGTTTTGATTCAATTTGGTTTATGTGACTTATACATTCTTGTAACCCTATGCCTAGGTGTTCTCTGTTTCAAATAAAAGTCTTATAATAGTTTTTGGATTGCAAGTTAGAGGACTTCTACTAAATTACAGGTAAGGACATGCATTCTTATTTATATGCAATTACATATACATGATGTTTCGTTGTTCTATTTACTATTCTTTGATCATGTAACTTGCTTTGTAATTGTATAAAGCATGTGAATCTTATTGTACACTTGTTGTTTGTGGTATTCCTTGATGTACTTCATCTTTTATGATATTGCACAACTGTTCATGGTATGATAAAGAGTGTTGTAGTGTGATTGTGATGAAAGGGGTATTCCATTGGGATATCTTGGCTTGGGATATCAGAAGGTTTGTGGAATGGGACACATGCCTGCTGATGTCTCCAACACTATCATGATTACTTGATGACATACTTAAGGAGTCTAGAATTGCATGGCTAGGTACCCCACATGCTATTACCCTTTCGGCGGGGAATTGAAGCCGGGTGACCCGTGACAATGGTGACGTGACTATGTTTCATCCAACAGCGGTAACCAGTCCGTGCGGAGACTCAGTGGTCCACTATTGGTCATGTAATGGTAGGGTTGCATATGTTAGGGTTGGGCTCATGGACGTCCAAGGAGCGGACCGGGTGTCGCGAGGAGTCATGAGAGCATCCGCCCCAATAATATGTGGATGACCATAGGGTTAAGGAGTGGAGTCCAACGAGAGGTATCCGATCCGTGAGGATTCTTACTCCTAGGTTGCGAAGGATACTTGAACCGAGTTGGTTGGTGCCATAGGGGAAGTATCTGGACTTCATATAGTATGTTACCATTATGACCTTGCATTGGATTAGAAACCCCGACATGCGCCGGTACTCATTGCCAATGGTCGTGGTGAGAGAGTGTTGACTTAACCCCCGACCACGGTTTTGAGAGCCGGTGTGGACTTACCCCTTTGCCCGGGATCCCTACGAGGTAACCAGTCCTTGCCGGATCGAGTGATGAGACTTACCCAAAGGAGGGCTGGTGTATATCTTAAAGCATGTCAGCTATTAGAGACTTGCATAGTTAGATCTTAGTAGCATTCATATTTCGCATATCATCCATATCATTTCATATGTGCATTCGTGGATTGTATTGACATATATATGAGAATTGCTTGTTCCTTGCTTGAGTTCGTTGGAACTCATTCCTTTCATTGTATGTATTATATAAACTGTACGAGATGGTTGCACAACGTCGGAAGTTGGAGATGATTCGTATGAAAGAGCCTTCTTGTTTGAAGGCGATGTGGCACGAGACAGGACTATACATGAACTTGCGAGCATGAAGCCTCCTGAAGATGAAGACTATTTAGTTACTTATTTTGCTTCCGCTGAACTCGATATTACTTTTGATTCTTGATCTTCCTTCTTTGATTATTTCTTGGATATTTATCGGAGTATTTGGACTCCTGTAACTTTTTTATTAACTATTGCACTATTCTTGCTCTTGATTATCTGTATTTGTATTTATTATTATTGATAGACTAAAACCATGGATCTTGTGACGGTTCACATCCGCGGGTTGTCGCCGCGCCCGCCCCCCCCCCCCCCGCCCGGGCGGGGGCCGACCCAACCCCCCACAACCACCACCCAACAACCCCCCACCCACCCCCCCCCCCCCCACCCCCCCCCCCCCCACCCCCCCCCCCCCCAGGCGCAAAAAAAAGAAGAAAAACACACCCACCCCCCCCCCCGCGCGCGTTATTTTTTTTTTTTTTTTATCAACCCCAACCCCCCAAAAACCCACCCACCCCCCACCAACCAAAAAAAAAAAAAAAAAGTTATAGGTTTTGTTTTCCATTCTTCTTACATTCGCGCCACCCCCCAAATTTTTACCCCCCCCCCAGCCACCATTTTACCCCCCCCCCTACACACAATTCCCCCCCCCACACATGTTTAAGCCTCGGATGTCCTCAGTAGCATATCCTCAGAGCAATGGCCAAGTAGTGGTAACCAACCAAACCTTGTTGGATGGATTAAAGAAGAGGCTCAAGTCAAATAAAGCTTTGTGGGTCGAAGAACTCTCGAATGTCTTTGGGCATACCAAAATACATTTCAAACACCCATAGGAGAAACCCCTTTCAAATTGGCTTATGGATTAGAAGCTTTGGCTCCGGTTGAGATAATGGCAGGAACTCTCCGAGAGAGGGAATTTGAAGAAAAAGCAAATGAACAAGGATTGCTAGACAACTTAGATTTGCTAGACGAAGTTCGAACAAAGGCCGTTGCCCGAAATCAGCATTATCAGTGGAAAATGGCCTCCCATTATAACTCCTAGGTGAAGCATCGACAATTTCGATCAGGGGAGTCCTAAGAAGCACTCTGGCATCAAACCCTCGTCATCAAAAGAAATTGGATCCTTCATGGGAGGGGCCATATATGATAATCAAGCTAGTAGGTTTGGGAGCGTATAAGCTGAAGAATCTAGCTACAGATCGTGAACTTGGTCAGTCTTGGAATGCAAGACATTTGAAGAAATTCTATCCTTAGTCATTTTCAAATTTATATGTAATCGCATTTTTATGCAATCTATATTTTCAAAAACCAAATCTCTTTTAAACGGGGGCATGACAGGATAGATAGCACAAATGGCATGATCAATTCAAAAGGCTTTGGTTTAATACCTGAGTGAGACCTTCGAAAGCCTAGAGATAATTCTAAAGGAATTTCTCAGGTAAAAGGCTTCGGTTTAATACCCGAGTGAGACCTTCAAAAGCCTAGAGATAATTCTAAGGAATTTCTCGGGTAAAAGGCTTCGGTTTAATACCCGAGTGAGACCTTTGAAAGCCTAGAGATAATTCTAAGGAACTTCTCAGGTAAAAGGCTTCGATTTAATACCCGAGTGAGACCTTTGAAAGCCTAGTGATAATTCTAAGGAATTTCTCAAGTAAAAGGCTTCGGTTTAATACCCGAGTGAGACCTTCGAAAGCTTAAGAAGATTTTAAATTTTCTAAGCATGGGGCAGGGTTAAGCCCGAAAGGCATCCTCGGAAACTTACACCCTAAGTATGCAATGTTTGCAATGTTTAAGCAAATATCAGGCAAAGCGATTGAAAAAGAAGCTTTAATTTATACAAGGACCAGGAAGAGCCAACCTTCACAAAGTTCAAAAATCTACTACATATGAGATCCGAACGAGAACGGCTCATTCTTGAACAGGTTTTTTACATCTTATAAAAACGAAGTAAACATCGAGGCTGAGGAGCAATGTCAAGTAAAAAAAAAAAAAAAAAAAAAAGCGCAAATGTTGTTGTATCTCAATTAGAGGATGTTGGTAGTGATCCAAGATGACCGTTAGTTTGATCAGGCCCTTCGACCGACACATGAATCTCGCCCTCGGCAATTGTGAATAGTTCCATAAGCTTCGAACGGGAGTTAAAGGTGGAGAGTCATCGAGGTAAAGCTCAAGATCATGATCAGCAACAGTAGGATCTTCTAAGCCTTCGGCCCATTCGGAAAGGGGAAGTTGGAGACTCTCAAAAACTTCAAGGTGGTAGACGTTTTGATGAGGAGCCGTGTCAAAGCATGGCTTCCTCCTCAGAATTGATTTCCAAACATCATTTAGGCCATCTCTGTAGGCTTGAGTATTGAAGGGAACCAATAAGTCATTGAAGGGCTTGCTGCTTAAGTACTTAAGGACATAGGCCATCCTAGTCTCAACAGGAACATGTTCGGGCTTAGAAGAAATCGCCCGACTTTGAAGTTCAACCACCTTTGCTTCTGATCTCTTTAATTCCTCCTGAAGCCTCGTGCTTTGTCAAAATCATCTGTCAGAAGGTCGGTCCTTTTCAACTTCCAGGAAGGTACATGTTGGTGCAACCTAGAGGGGGGTGATTAGGTTGCAACTAGTGGATTGTCCCAATTTTTGGGTTTGTGCGGAAATACACGGTAAATTGAAAATTCAAATGAAACTAAACAATACAAGCAACCACAACACGAGATTTATAGTGGTTCGACTATACAAGTCTACGTCCACTCCTCTCTTGGCCTCAAGAGAGTATTCCACTATTGATTCTCTTTCAATACAATGGGTAGAGATCAAACCCTTACAATAATCTTTGTTACGGGGCAAGAGAACCCTTTACAATCTTTGTTTAACAAGCAAGGCAAGAGCACCCCTTAACAATCTTTGTTTACGGGCAAGAGCACCCAAGCAATCTTTGTTCATAGGCAAGAGCACCCAATGACCAATTCTAATCTACCAACCTAGACTAGAATTGAAACAGTTACAAAGGAAGGATGTTACCTTAAGAGGTGTGACACTTTACCTCTTTTGTGAATGTGATGCAATGTGAGTTGTATGCTCAAATGGAAATGTATGCACCACCGACGCCTTTAATCACCTCAAGCTTGGCTTCCACAAGCTTGCTTAATACCTTGGAATGTTCTTCAAGGTTGGGGAGAAGGTGAAAGGCAAAGCACAAAGTTTTCTTGCAATTTGAGAGCTTAAGATCACTTGGGGAGTGGGTGATCAAGTGTGAGTATTGTTACTCTCAAATGAGGTGAATTGGGTTTATATAGAGCACCTTTGAGTGCCAAAACCCAATCCCCAACGGATAGAAAACGGACATAATTTTGTCCTATTTTTAGCCCAGACGGTCGTCCGTCCGGTCAGACGGTCCAGACGGACGATCGTCTAAAAAAGAGCCGTTAAAAACTAGCCATTGTAGGCATTTTTTTAACCCAGACCGAATTCCGTCTGCCCAGACAGAATTCCGTCTCAGACCGTCAGCCGTCTGCCAAACGGTCATCTGTCTCAGACGGAATTCCGTCGACATCGACGCAGACGGAATTCCGTCCGAGCTTCTGCTCGTGACTTAGAATCAGTTACAGCAAACTAGACGGTCGACCGTCTGAGCCCTGTTTGCTGAATTAAGTTGGGGTTGGGACATGGCTTGGGTTTTTGGACTTTTTGGTCAACCCTAAGCATCGTACACCTCACTAATATGTCCTAGGTCACTCTAGTAATATGAATTACATATAATTGATGCATTTACATGAATGTGTATGCGAGAGTGTCCTAAGCCCTAATTCAGCCTAAGTCTTGATCTTCGACTTGATTTTGTGCAATGGTCTTCATGTCCATCTTGGCATGGTCATCTTGACTTAGACTTCATGTTCATCTTCATGTCTATCTTGGCATGATCTTGGCTTTGACTTGAGCATATGGCTTTGACTTGGAGTTGGTCCACTTGTTTACATCTTGAACTAAAACATCATAACTCAATATAGCCATTAGTAATTCATGCTTATTATCATCAAAACCAATAGAGGCTGATGTGGCAAATGCTGACATGGCATTTCCCAACAGTACATAAATCTCACCTTCAGTCTCTGGACGCCTTTTCTTTGAAGTAGCGTCATCTTTGATCTCTTGCTTCCTCTTCGCAAGAGGCAAATCATCATATGTAGAATCCTCCAGATTCAGAGGGGATTTTCCCTTTCCCAAAGGCCCCTGATGAACTTTGAGAACTCCCTTAGGAGCCTGAACATTGACCTTCTTGGTTGGAGGGTCATCTTCTTCCTTTTCAGTTCGAGTAGCTCTTTTTTAGCTGCCGCCAGCCCCTTGGCAGCATTGGCCAACGGAAAAAAGGGAGTAAAATAGTTATATAAGTCCAAGGAAACCTACGTACAGAATTGAAGTGCTCAAGATCGGGAACTCACCCAGGGCTAGACCCCACAACTAGAGGACGGCCTCGTACTCCATGGCCATACCATGAATCTCCTGACATGGACTAATGGATTTGATCTTCATCACGACATTTGCTTCATCGGGAGACAAGGCCAAGGGATGATTTGCCTCGGTATGGAAATTAGAGGTGCCCCAGTGAATGGGAAAAGTGATGTCCGAAGGCGGGAAGGAATAATTACCGATGGCGCCATCCCTTATGGTTTGAGGGGCAACTACCTTTGGCCATAATACTACCTTCCCACCCCAGTTCGGTTTTATTTCGCTTCAAAAAGAATAGCCAACCAGGGGGGCTGGATTTGTTCAAGCTAAAGAAATGAGAAAAATTGAGAGGGAAGGAATTATTTCTAATTGGTGACAAAGGCCAAGGAGACCGATGATCAACCTCCAGCTACTAGGAAGAAACATGCCTGGGTATATCTTCCAATGATTGAGAATCTCAGAGAAGAGGGGGGAGAAAAAAGGGAACCGAACCCCACCTTTAAGGGAATCAGTATATATGGAGAATTCGTCATTAAGGACCGAATTGACTCTTTCATTTGACTTTGAGAGACGAAGAAGATATTCAAAAGGAAGAGAATACTAACTAGAAGTAGAGGAAACTTCCTTTGGACAAACACGGGATATAAAGAAACTAGGTCCTTGGGATGGTCTTTTAGACGGTCGAGAAGTTACAACACTGGTTCCTAGCTTGCGAGAAATATGGGAAGATGCTCCTTTTTTCCTTCTGAGAGTGTTCCCAATTTGGTTTTTTGGGCTTAAAGGAAGGGAGGCATAACACCGATCGGTAATCCTCTCACCTTTATCATCTGACAGTTCTATTGAGACGGAAGGACTTGCCTGATTGGTAGAACCCTCACCATCAGACACACAATCGACAAAATCATCGTTAGAGGTTCTATCACTAACCATTGTGAAGAAAGAAAAGCTAAAAGCAGAAGCCCAAAACAACTACGAAGAATGGCAGAGTTAAAGTAAGAGCAAGAACTTACTTGGTGCATCTTCAACAAGATGAAGCTCTAAAACTGGAGGCAGAAGAATCAGAGAATCACAAAAAGAAATTCTGGAAATCTCAGCTGCAAGCAAGCTCAGGAAATGAAGTAGTGAAAGAAAAGAAACAAGAGAAAATGGGTTTAAATAACCCCAGAGAAAAGAGTGTAAGATTGAGGTCCACTCTAATCAACAGACGAGGAGGAACGACGGTTCAAATACCACTCATCAATGAGTAAGGTTGAACGAAGATCAATAGACACAATCAATGACGGTTTGGATTTGACAAAACAATAATGGCGCCTACTAAAAGAATCCACATGGAGCTTCAACACATGATACGAGGAAGACAGATGGCTCGAGAAGTGAGCTGTCACTCAAAAGCAATAAATACGAGGTGACACTTGATTTTCTAAGGATGATCAGTTCGGGAATGGCAGGCAAAGATATTGTTCGAACACTTAGACGTGAGCAGGAATCAGTTGGCAAATGTCAGGAAGGCTTTCTGAAAATTCAAGCAAACGCTGGACTAAGTCACAAGGCTTTGGTTTAATAACTGAGTGGGACCTTCAAAAACTCAAGAAAGTCCTAGATTTTCTAAGTGCAGGGCATTATTATCACTCACAAGTTATACATCCCGAAGACGGTGAAGCAAAAGAAGATTTCTTCATTGATGATTGAAACGGCCAGAGGGGGCCAACCCTTACACACACACACACACACACACAAAAAGAAAGAAAAGAAAAGAAAAGAAAAGGAGAACAAATGCATTCATTCTTGAGCAAGTTCATGATTGGACACCGCTTGAGGATCTGCCACTGGAGTTTGTTCTTGAGGAACTTAATTCTCTTGAACCACTTCATCTTCGGGTGTAATAGGAGGAGAATCACTAAGATAAAACTTTATATTCGGGTCCGCTGCTAGAAGATCTTCCACTAATTGAGCCCAGTCAGGAAGAGGTTGCTTCATAGAATCGAACACTTCTGGATGACAAACTTTCTGAAAAGGGCTGGTGTCAAAGGCTGGATCAACCGTCAGAATGGCCTTCCACGCTTCATTCTACCCATCCCTGCAAGCCTGAGTGTTGAAGGGAATCATCAAATCACTGAAGGTCTTACTATTCAAATACTTTTGAATGCAGGCCTTCCTAACTTCGAGCTTTGAGGGAGTTGCCCGATCCTAAAGCTCTTCTTTCTCCTTGGTCAAAGCATAAATCCTTTTCTCAGCATCGGTAACTATTTCTTCAAGGCTTTTTACCTCCCAGGTATGAGCACCAATTCTCCCAACAACCCACTCAAAGTCCCTGCTAAGTCAGCCAACCTTCATATTTTCCTCGGTGAGCTTGAGATTGTCCTCTTTTAATTGAGTAATCTTAGAACCCCTGGATTTCATTTCCTCCTCAAAATATTTTGGCCGAGCGCTAAGATGCCCGATCCGATGCATAGCCTCCATGTGACGATGGAAATCATCCATAGCCACCCTGAGAAAAACTATGGTAGTCAAAGGTGAGGTTCGGAAAAATTCAAACATTTTTCAAAAATGATGGAGACTTAGAAAAACCGATTACCTAGTTGAAGAATGTTCGAATCCCTCATCATTAAGGGATTCGAGGATCTTGCAGTCAGCTAGCATTTGGGAAAAGGTGCCCCACTTCAAATCTTTCTCAAAATCCTGGGTGACCCGATCAGTCACCTTCAATTTCCATTTGGGAACAAAAATTTCCCCTGTTTCTTGACTCCTTCACTGTTTTTTCGATACAACGTTATTGGCTAAGTCGCGTCTCCTCTTCGTGCGAATGAGATCTTCTTGTACAGACTCCTCCACCTCAACAAGAGCCTTACCCTTCCCCGAACCTTCAATTAGTAATTTTGGAGCTCCCTTCGGGGCTTTTGGAGCAGCTTTTGGGGAAGGAATGATGAATTTTTCGGGTTCCTGTCTTTTTGCCCAAGGGGTCCTCTCCTTTTTTGCCGCAACTCCCTTGGCAGCCATGGCTTTCACTGCGTTCGGGTTGCACTTTGGAGGCACTACACAAAAAAGAAAGTAGAATGAGCAAATCCATTAGAACAACAAAATCTAATTAAACATACTACAAGGGGGATTCGGGAGCTCACCAGGAGCTAGACTCCAATGTTGTAGGATAGCTTTGTACTCCATCTCTAGACCTTGGATCTCCTGACATGACTCAATTGACTTAATCTTCTTGGCGGCGCGTTAATCGTCAGGAGTCAATGGTAGAGCACGATTTGCCTCGGTATATGAATCAACCTGATTCCAAGCGATTGGGAAGTTGAGGTCAGACATGGGCGCTCGGCAAAAAAAATACCGATGGTGCCACCCTTTGTGGTTAGAAAGACAAGTACCCTCGGCCAAAATGCCACCCGACCATCCCAATTCAGTCTTGTTATGCTTGGAAAGAAAAACCCAACCCGAAGGATTGGATTTGGACATTGTGTAGAAATGGGAAAACAAAGTAATAAAAGGATGGACATGGAGCTCATAGAAGTGCCCGAGGAAGCCAACAATCTGACGCCAACTATTCGGGAGAGCATCCCTAGGCAAGTTTCCCAGTGATTTTAAACTTCAGAAAACAGGGGAGAAAATAATGGAAACCAAACACCACTTTCGAGAGTGTCCAGATAAAGGGAGAATTCCTCAGGTGGGTCAAAATTAGCTCTTTCATTAGGGTTGGGAACCCGAAGAAAATAAGACGGGGGAAAGGAATAATGCTCTGTGGCAGACACCAAATCAGCGTTGGTAAAGTGAGAGACAAAATAACTGGGACCTTGCACAAGTTTTTTGGATGAACAGGAAGCCTTAGCTTGGGCTTTCGAAGATTTTATTGTTCGAGAATAAGAAGGCAAACTTGGTTCTTTAGGGTTTCGCTTTCGGCTCATCGAGGTGAGCCAACGTTCGGTAATCTTATCACCTCTATCTCCGGATAACTCAACGGAGGTAGAGGCGATAGTTTGGTCACCGGAATCATCTTGACTGGCATTATTACCACTGGATCCTCATCAGAGGTCTTGCCACTACCCATTACAGAAGGAAAAAGGTTTTTTATTGGTTTAAAAGAAAGAGAAGCCTAAATCTAAGGGGGCAACTAAAGAAAAACAAGTGAAAAATGTAGAAAAAGATTCAATGAACTTACTTGTTCAAGTTCACAGGGAGAAAAGGAAGCTCGAAGGCTAGAAGACTCGTAAATGCAGAGAAGATGACGACGGATTTTGCAAAAAGATTCACAAATGAGAAGGTGAAGCTTGAAGTTGAAGTTTGAATGACTTTAAATAGGCAAAAAGGCTGGTTCATGTACCGTCAAGATACGTCTAAATCAACGATCGAGATCGGAAGACGTTTTGTGAGTTAATCCAGTGGATGAGATTGAATCAATCCGACGATTGCGAAAAGCTGTCGTTTCGAACGTGAAAATAATGATGATCACAGCCGAGAAGGGAGGTGTGGCGTCCTGGGTGCAAAATATGAGAAATTTACGTGGCTCGAGAGGAACCGTAACGCAGAGTAATTAATGCGATTTGACATCTGGGAAAGTGTTTGATTCTCCATTCGGACGATCATAATTGGCCGGAACCAAACCAAGCCCTCAGTTGTCCCGAATGCTTGGCCTGGGGGGCTCATGATATGGGAAAATTTACACCGAACCGGGTCTACCTTCGGTTGAAAACGGCTAAACCATGATCGGGTTTAGACATCCAGTTGAATCATCAAGAAGGAATCTCACGCTTCCAAGGATGAACGTGACCCCAAATAATCCAGGACACGAGACTAAGTTGTAGACGGTGGCCACTACCCTCAGGAGTGGACGATTGTGCATAACATGGCAACTGCCATCATTACGAGGTGAAGGATCGTGTCCACGAGGGGAACCGCCTTCATCTCTTAATAAGGGGATTAACCACAAGATCTGACGGTCACCAAAAAGAGGCATGAACGAATCCAACGATCGGGAATCAAAGGTAAAATCTATATAAACAAGTAGCCTACGCACAACACATGTAGCTAAATCGTTTTCCTTAACTCTGGCAACTAGCCAGAGCTTTGTGATCAATTCCTTAACTAACTTAGCTTTCGGAGGTGGCCTCCCGACCCCACGTTCGGGCCACGTCTAACATTGTTTTGCAGGTGTTTCCTCAAGCATCTCAAGGGCTAAGCGGATTTTGGACGCATCACATAGTATAAATAAATTATTAATAGCATTTTCATGATTTGGATTTTAATATCACCGTCACCACGAAATAAATCAAATATCAATTACAAACACCTAGTAGTCCCTACTAACATAATACATTTTAAAAGACAAAAACCAATCTTATGACGTAAAGTATCTATTATACCTTCTTAATTCAAACCTAATTGTTTTTATTTATAAAAAAGTAAGATATAAATAACATTTAACTTAGAATATATTTTTTTTGTCAAACATTTACCTTAAAACATACGTTAGTATAATTTTATTACTTCAAATCGAATTTTTCGAATAATACTAATAATTTTGGCCAATTTCGCATTTAAAAATAAGGTTCTTATAAAAAAGAACTACGAATTTCATTTTACCAATGAATTATTTGTCATTTCTTTTCAAATTGTCATGTTCATTTGTCTGAGTCATTAATAAAAAAGATACACAACAAATATTAGATACTTCAAATAATTGAAGGCCAAGATGTCATCTTTTATCAATAATTAAATGATTAAAAATATTTTTGAATACATTATGTCATGTAAATAAATCTAATCAATAGATTGCATCATTCAAATTTCTCTTAAAAGCCTTCTATTTTGAATCTTTACTTAAATTTTCCAAATTGAGATTGTTAAATTAGAATTTTGATTAAAAAAAATAAATAATTAAATTGGATTAAAATTTAATTATAAGTAAGTCAATAATTATTTATATAAATATATTTAACAACATTTTCTTTTACTAAATGACAACTTTAAAAGAATTAAAAAATTTTTTCATAATGTATTAAAAACAAATCATTTACGATTACTAAATAACAACAACAAATAATATAAATCTAAGTGAACTCATTGGATCAGAATGACTTTGGGTTTGGATCAGTGTTAATATAAAAGCTTAATATTATGACGAAAGTTAAGGTCATAATTAGGGTTAGGGATGTCAACGGTACGGTTTGGGGTGGTTTCGGGCTAAGAAGCACTCACCTCAAATGCAGCCTATTAACAAAATTACGGTTTTGGGCCAGTTTGGGTTTGAGTTACTTAACGGTTTGGGCTAACGGTCTATACTTGGGTTGACTAACGGTTTGGGCTAACAATTTATCGTATGCAAGAAAATGAACAAAAATAAATAGTTGAGCATCCTTCAACAAGAGCCAAAATTTTATGGAAACAAAAATGCTATTGATCAATTTCCATTAAAAAAATGAAAAGTCATTCCATATTGTAGAAATCTCACCCACCTTATAGAAATCAAGAACCTAAATAGTAAGTAGTAAGTAGTAACATAGAAACTACAAACTCATTCTTCACGCTCCACCCGAATAGTTATTTTGAAACAAATCTTCAAGTAAAAAATTCTTTTAAATTCCAACTTGTATTATGATTGATTGTCTTGAAATTGGGTTTTTGTTTTCGTTGATTTTTTTCCAATTCTATGAAATCTTTTTTTTTAGTGGTAATATGATGATTCAAACAATACTTAATGTAAATCTACAAAGCAGGTTATAACGGCTTGTGGTTTGGGTTCGGGTCGGTGCGGGCTTTGTCACCATTAGCCCAAACATAGCCCATTAAAGTTCGGTACGAGCCGGTTTGGGCTATAACGGGCCGGTATGGTTCGATTTTAACAGTTCAGGCTACAAATTAACACCCCTAATTAGGGTCAAAATCAGAGTCAAAATTTGGGATAGAACCAGGGTCAATTAGCGTTTAAATCATAGCCAAAATCAGGATAAAAAATAGGACTAAAATTAGAGTAAAAGCCAAAGCTCAAATTAGGCCTAAAATCAGGGTCAAAATGGGACAAATAATAATCTCAGGTCCGTCTTTAACCCTAATTCAATCAGGAATATTTTGGCCTTGACGCCTTAAGGTAAAAATCTTGAACCCAAGCCGTATTCGGGCTCAGGATAGGACAGGAGCGCGTCAGGGCCAAAATTGCACCCTTACTTTGAGGCATCGATATTCCCGACAAGAGAATTTGGCTCCTAACTTCCCACCAACTTGGCAAGTGATGCTATTATTACTAACACAAATAGAAGAGGTACGGGGTTGTATGGTAACGATTCTGACACACTTATTCTGTGCCATTTGCCCACTTTGGCACAGAAATCAGTAAAATCATGTATGGTAAACCGGTTCAATATTTCCGTGCTGGTTCAGTAAAACTGTGCTGAACCAGGCATTGGGCACAGTTTTTCCTTGTGCTAGAGAAGCTCCAAATTCGAGCTTCTCTGACACAGAAGCAATTCTCTTCTAAAATGCAGGGCACGATACGACCTTTACGGAACTCAGGGTTATCGATGTAAAACCAACTCATCTCTCACAACAGCCCTGATCTGCGAGCATCTCTCTCGTCTCTCTCAACTCTCTGCTCAACGAACTTGATGTCGTCTCTAGTCTCTCGTCTCATTTCGCTCAACTCTCGTCTCTCTCTGGTCTCCCTTCGATTCTCTCTCGTCTCGCTCAACTCTCTCGACACTCTGCTAAAGATCTCTGCAACCAACTCTCTGCTAAAGTCTCATTTTCTGGTTTCGGAAGACAAATCTTCAGTACAACTGAAGGTAGAAAAGCTCCAGCGTTACTGCACTCTCATTCGCCACTTCCGCCGGACTCTACTCTCCGTTGACATTCCACTGCCACCAGGTACCTTCTTCTTCTTCTTCTTTACAAAATGTAGTCCGTAATTATTTTTCCCTTACAATTTTTGAGCAATTGGAACCTGGGGTTTTAAGGATTATGGCTTGTTGTATTTTTCCCTAACAATTTTTGATCAATTGAAACCTAGGGTTTTAATGATTTTGGCTTGTATTTTTCCCTAATAATTTTTGAGCAATTTTGGGCAAATGGAACCTCTTCTGCTGCTTCTTTGTTCTTCTGGCTCGGTTGTGGATTGCTGGTTTCTCCCATTTTTTCAAAAAGTTCTTTCTTCTTCTTCTTTACCAAGACACGGTGTCTATGGAGTCTTACAAAAATTTGCCGAAATGGTTTCGTGGTTTTCTTCTGTCTCTAGTTTTACAACCTAAACGGTCATAAAATCCCTAAATACAAAGAAAGAAAGAGGAAGACAGGTGGTTTAAGAGAGTGATGAACAATAGTCAAATAAGGGATAATGTGGTTGTGTGTTGGAGTAGGTTCATGATGAATCATGTGACCATGTCCCCCAGCATAAGTGCTGGTTATTGGAATTGGGATCTCATCTTCTTGACCTGAAAGATCCATCTCCTTCACCCTATCTCTCTCTCTCTCTGTTCTTTAGTTTGGAGACCAAAAGAAAGAACAAAGGAAGAAGACAATTAGAGGCTTGAATGATTAACAGTGGAACTTGTTTTTGGTCAGGGATTCTTGAGACTTATCTACAGTAATGTTGCCCTTCTTGCTTTCCATTTCTTCCCCCTTGAAAAGACCCACCAGAGAATATAATCAACCACTACGGATTTCCTTTCTCTCTCTCTGGATTCTTCAATTGGTGGTGAGCATGGACTCTCTTCTCACTGTATGCATATACAGTATACACTCAAGTATCTCTAAAACTAATGAAAGAGAATGAGAGAAAGGTAAGGGAGGAAGGGAGTCAACAGATTAGCCAAGCCAACAACTCAAACAGAAATGATGGTGGGGAAGATGATGGAATATCGAGTGAAAACTCAGATATAGAAAGTGGCATGGAGACCATAACAGGAGCAGCACACAGCATGAAATATTTCCTCTGATTGCTACTGGAGTACAGGCCTCAGGGGATTAACAAAGACAGACTTCCTACATCAGCTTCTATCTGCAAAACTTGAACTAAAAGCACACTCTACAGAAAGAAACAGGTATTAAGGAAAAAGAAGTTTAAGAAAGAAGATAGGCTGAATGGAGCAATCGGAATTAATAATGGTGAAGGAGAAGAACAGGGCTGAGAAGAGAAAATAGAATGTCAAGCTTTGAGACCTACCATATGCATATCATTTCTTAATGTCAAGCTATGATGTAAAATAGAATGACTATTCAAATTCTTGTTCTGTTTTACTTTGATTGTTTAAGTTTACTTCATTTTGTTTCAATTTATTCTTACCTTGATGGGTGACCTAAGGTTGAACCTTTAAGCTCATGGTTATTGTCTACCATACTAAAATGAGACATCAGGCACTTGTTATAAGTGCAACATGTCAGGGCATCGGGCCAAAGACTGTACTGATCAAGAAACAAAAGTTCGTCGTATCCGGTAGAACTTTTGATTTTCTTGAAATTTTGTTGTAAAAAGGAAGCTTTTAGGGCTGGTCACTGCAATTCCATTCAGGTACATTGGTGTTACACATGGTAGCAATTTGCATAGCATAATAACTTTTGCAACAGATGATATTTCTTTGAAGCAGTGATCAACTTAAAAGCTTTCTGTGTTGAAATTTCACAAATAAATCATCACTTCCAATATGTGGGATATAAGATTTTGCTGTTTAGGCTTTTAGTAATGCTTCCTTATGCTACCTGGTTACATCTTGTCACAAGGTTTCTCGGCAGAGTTGATCTCACAGCAACCTTTGCTATCTTCAACTGAAGGGGTGGTTGGGATTAAGGTAGCTTGAATGCACAAGTTGCTCCTCTGAACTTCAACCATGTCGTTTCATTCTATAAAGTTAGTCTTAGTTTAGAGTTAATGTTCATCTTTATGTGAATAGATTAGATAGATGTTGGTGTCTGCTACTGAATTTCTGGTTCTGATCTCAAATAGTGTTAGCAAGTTATATTATGGTTTTTTAGCCTAGGTTAAGTATTAAAATGTGTGTTAGTTGTTAATGATCGTTTGTTTATGTCTTATGGAGATGAGTTGCTATCTAAATCTTAAGTGTTGCATGAAAGATGTGGTTTTATCATTTATGATCTATGAAAATTGAAGTGCAACTTAACTGGGTTTGTTGTTGGAAGTCATGGCTATTCTCTACTGTTGGAAGAATAATATTTCTTTTATGATTAGAAATAGGTTCTTTGGTTAACCTTTTGTTTGTCATAGAAGAAAAATATTTATTTTATGGCTATTTTCATAATAGGGATTCTTTTGGATTGATCCAACATGTGTTTTTGTAGATGAGAATCCTTAGCTCAAATGGAAGAGCACCTAGAAAGTTTCTAGGGTATGATGGTTCGATTCCATCAGGATTCATGTTGTTAATTTTGTTTTTGACAAATTATGATTATCTTAAATTGTCGTAGGTAAGTATTATGTGGTTGACTCCGGATACCCGACTTTATCTGGATTCATGACACCATTCAAGGGTACTCGGTATCATTTGCGAGATTTCAGGGAGAGTGTCGAGGGCCTAGGACTGCTATTGAACTTTTCAACCACAGGCACTCTTCAGTAAGGAATGTTATAGAAAGGTGTTTTGGATGCTTAAAGAGCAGGTTCCCAATTTTGAGTAAAATGCGTCACGGGTTGACATTACGTACTCAAGGCCGAATTGTCATTGCTTGTTGTGCTATTCATAACTTCATCCGCGATGAGCAAATTGCGGACAAAAAGTTTGAAGAATTCGGAAACCCGCATTGGATATCTGAAGAAGTAATATCGGATCCCGATATTCCCCCTGATAACACCCAATCAGAAGCAAGACAAATGGAAGAGAAAAAGAAGAAAATTGCAAATGAATTGGCAGCAACGAGCGAGACTCCCATTAATCACTTGAAAACATCAATTATAATCTCACTTGATTTTATGTAAGCACCTATGTATGAATTAAACATGCATGTTTAGTTATTTTTAATGTCTTTTATATTTATCTTTTTAAATATTTTATTAAAAAAATGTACCCATTTTGGCACAGAAGTTGTACATACCATACAAGATTCTGTGCCAAGATGGGCCAAAGAAACGTGTCCATCTGTAGGTTACCATACAAGATTATGGCAATGATTCTGTGCCAAATTTGCCCACTTCAGCACAGAAGCATAAAAAATGGATTATGTGCTGAAGTGGGAATTTTGGCACAGAATGGTTACCATACAACCGTAGTGAATCGTTTCAAGCGAAACGAATTCCATTCTAAATCGAAACAGCTAAAATCAGTTCGGTTCCAGATAAAACCGGCCAATTCCCGATCCGATTAAGATCCTGGTTTAAGCAAAACGAACCTGTTAACGAGCTCTCGAAGGTGAACAGGCGATATTGAAAGCAGTTCCTGGTGAAGACGTGAAGGCTGGTTTCTGAGGTGATTGGTGTGGTGAGCTGAGCCTAGAAGCTAGAAAGTTCTCCTTTTCTCTCCTTTGGGAAACCCTTTGGGGCTTGGACATTCGCTTCAACTTCCAATTCTTATAACTCTTTACAGACCGAATACTGAACTGTCTATTGAGATATTGAAAGCAGTGATAGCATCAGTTTATTAGGAATGGCGCTTTGGATGGAGTCAGGTTCCGAACCCATAACCGATACCGAAAGGACAGATATCGATGCTATCACTGCTCTTAAGGAGTCTGCCGCTCTCGAGCTCAAGGTCTGACATTTCCTTGTTTCTTTTTCTTCTCTGGGTTCTCCAGATTCGCCTCATGAATTTAGAGATAGTTCTTAAAACCTGGCATGTTAATATTTGAATTTCAATTGGCGTCCCTTTTAGTTTCATGGGTTTCATGTATGTTTATAGTGGAGAATATGGAATTGGGAATACCATGATTGTTTGTTGTGAAGCATGGAGGTTCTTTTTTATTCACTTAATTGGTTGATTCAGTCCATGTATTGTCTTGTTTCTTCTCCATGATTGCATTATCTGTGTAGAAGAAATAGCTATACGATTCAAAACCTTTGATTTCCTATATGTAACTATGTTCTTATCTAAACTGCTACAACATAAGAGGAAATTAGTCTTCATACTCATTATAGTGATGGAAAAACACTTCTTTCTTTCTCTTTGTTTTTTTCTTTTGGTGCCAAATTCCTGCTTTACTAAAGGTATTTTTGAGAGGCTTCCCTTTGATGGCTTCCATATGAATTTTTAGAACTGAACTAGGTGAAACCTCTGGAATAATTGCCAAATGATACTGTCTGACACCGAGCTGAATTGTTCCTTCACAAATAATCTGGCATGGTATCTAGTGTCTCGTACAGAGGAGCAACAAATTGCATTTTAGGTGTAGAGCTTTTCAGTTGGCACCAAATCTCTTTGTTCCTTTATCTGTTTATTTTTGTTGGAGGGCTGTTTTTTATTGAAAACTTTCTGGAAAGCTGTTCTCTGCAGCTTGTACTTGATTGGGTGCCAGTATCCTCTAGCAGCATACTTGGTTTATGGTTCACTTAGATGCTTGAGAATCTAGGTAGACCTAAATTTTATTGGCACACTTCTTTCTTTGCTTGTCATCTTAAACCAATGCTGATGCAGGAAGAAGGTAACCGATATGTGAAGATGGGGAAGAAACACTATTCTGCAGCCATGGATTGCTATACTAGAGCAATAAATCAGAAAGCATTAAATAACACTGAGAGTTCAATTCTGTATGCAAACCGTGCCCATGTGAATCTTTTACTTGGAAACTACAGACGTGCCCTTGAAGATGCAGAAGAAGCAATCAAGCTGTGCCCTACAAATGTCAAGGTTGTAAATACATTTGTGGTTGTGTTTCACCCTATTGTGAAGCAATGTCTTTACACTAAAAGGAATCATAATTTTAAAATTCTGAACAAATTAATATGTGTTTATTAGGCACTTTATCGAGCTGCAAAAGCTGCCTTTTCTTTAGATCTGTTGACTGAGGCAAAATCGTTCTGCCAAATCGGACTAGAGCAGTCCCCAAGTAATGATGAGTTGAAAAAGCTGCTGGAGGAAATTGGTTTTCAAAAATCTAAATCTGAACAACATAAGGCTGAAGTATCACAGGCTGTGGCTGCTGCTAAGGTTATATCTTTTATGTCAATGGGTAGCATATTTTCCGATATTTATGAATTTTAACCTCACTGAACCTCCCTCCCCACACTTAAAAAAATGCACTTACAGGATCTTATGTCTGCCTTTGAGAGTAGAAAACTGAAGGTAGGGAAGGCGCTGTATCAAGAACTTACTGGAATACGAAAGCCAGTTCTGGATAAAAATAATATCCTTCACTGGCCAGTCCTCCTCCTTTATGCAGAGGTCATGTCCAGTGACTTTATTGAGGATTTCTGTGAGACAGACATGTTCTCTTCTCATCTTGACATGATATCCTGTCAAATTTGGGAATTCTATATCTTTATCATGCATTTTTTGAATTAAATATTTGATTGCACAAAATCATATCACATCCTTAGCTTCATACATGTTTTCAGAAAGTTCTCCTCCATTATCTTGGGATAAGGAGCACGTTTACACCCGTGATGCTGTTGAGCTGTATTATGAGGTATGCCTGATGTGTGAGTTTGATAAGCAATTTATATATTCTTTCTCTGAATTTTGTCGAGACTCGATTTGATAAAACTATGGTTTAGTAAGATCCCCCCCCCCCCCCCAAAAAAAAAAAACCGCGGGGGGGGGGGGGGGAAGTGCCTCAACTACTTGGTTTGAAAATAAGGGGGACACCATTTTTATCAACTCCCTAGTTAACTTATGCATGACCTCCTAGGTAATTAGGTAATTGACATGGATGGTTATTTGTGTTGATGTCTATCACTTAAAGATATAACGATGTAAACCCAATTTTAGGATTCAGTTTGTGCAAATTTTCCCTAAATTAAGGGCTGCCTAGAATCTTCCAGCAAAGAAAACTAATATTAGAGTTCTTAAGGGTTAGATAGGGGTCTTAGGAGGTTCATCCAGTCTTAGGGTAAAGGAGACTTTTTTTGAACTTAAGCCCTTGCTGTAATGTTGATCCCAGATCTGATCTTAACAGGTGGGGTTTGAAAAATAGGGCCTAGGGTTTGGATAGGGATGGGGCTGTTGGGGTTATTCTGTAATTTCAGACTTAGTACTAATGGGTTTAGGTTTAATTGGGGGTTTCCTACTTGGAGTGGGACTCTTAGGGAAGTCAACTAGGGCTAGGATTTGGAAGGGGCAGTAGAATAGGTGTAGGGGATGCTAATCCTAAGTGGTGTTAGGGTGTGGTTAAGAGTTTATGTTGAACTATGGTTTAGGTCTATAGGTTAAAGATGAATGGCAGAAATTTAATGAAGAAGATAAAGTGCAGAATTTTCAAAAGTATTAGGGTTTTAAGTTTTAGATTTGTTGTAATTTGGAGAGATATTGCTCAAAAGGTAATTGATTCATAGGACCCAATAGGGTATTTATGGTCACAGCCTAGTTAAGTCCCACTTTGAGTGGGAAAAGGAAATAGAGAAAAACTAAAAAACTAACTCTAGACTTATTAGGAAACGCAATCCTATTCTAATTAGAAAACCTCAGTCCATACTTTCAACACTCCCCCTCAAGTTGTTCATAGATATTTATCATGCCTAACTTGCCAATAACCTTGTTGAATACCTTCGTGCTTAAGCTCTTTATGAGCACATCAGTCAACTGCTCGTTTGAAGTAACAAAAGTGATATGAATCAACCCAGCCTCAACATTAGTCTTGTCATGATATACTGGGCTATGAGCTATGTTGATCGCTGACTTAGTATCTGAGTACAACTGTATAGAAACCTACAAATCTGTCCCAACCTCCTGAAGCAACCCTTTCAGCCATAGTACCTCACAAATGCCCTGAACAATTGCCCTAAACTTGGCCTCAATACTGGACCTCGTAACCACTATCTGTTTCTTGCTTCTTCAAGTCACAAGGTTACCTTCCACATACACATAATACCTAGAGGGGGACTTCCTACCGTTTGGACATCCTGCCCAGTCTGCATCTGTATATGCCTTAATCTTCAAATGTCTATGAGGTGAAATTAAAATCCCTTTTCCTGGAGTGGCCTTTAAGTGCCTCAAGATCCGATATACTGCATCCAAGTGTGAGGAGTAGGGATCTATACCGGCTAACAAGACTAACTATAAATGTGATGTCAGGCCTAGTGTGAGATAGATAAATCAACTGTCCCACTAATTTTTTATACCTTGTCTTTTCAATTGGTTCTCCTTCCTTTGCCTTCAAGTGTAGGTTAGGCTCAATAGGAGTCTCAGCAGGCTTACATCCCGGCACCCCAGTTTTTTCAAGAATATCTAATGTATACATCCTCTGAGATAGATATACACCACTGGCAAAATATGCCAACTCCAAACCTAGAAAATATCTAAGTTTTCCCATGTGTTTGACTCAAATTTGGTTCCCAAAAAAGTCTTCAATGCGCTACTGCCTGTGGTCACAATATCATCCACATATACTAAAAGTATATGAGAGTGGGAACCATCTCTTTTAATCAACGAGTGTGGTCTGCATTGCTTTACTTATAGCCATTAGATATCATTACCTTGTGGAACCTTCCAAACCACATTGTTGGAGATTGCTTCAAGCTATGTAAAGCCCTCTTTAGCTTGCACACTTTCCCATCAGTCTCGGTAGTAGAATACCTTGATGGTACATCCATGTGTACCTCCGCTTGGAGTTCTCCATGCAAAAAAGTATTCTTCACATCTAACTGCTGTTTTATTAACTGCACAAAGAATAGTACGAATTGTGTTCATCTTGATAACATGAGCAAATGTCTCTTGGTAGTCAATGCCATAAGTTTGAGTGAAGTCATTGGCCATCAATCTTGCTTTGTACCTATCAACAGTCCCACTTGCTTTGTGCTTCATCACGAACACCCATTTCCACCCAACAGTATGCTTTCCTTTAGGCAAAGTCACTAAGTCCCACGTTTTGTTTTTCTTTAAAGCTTGCATTTCCTCATCCATAGCTTTCTTTCAGTTTGAGTGAGATAATGCCTCTTGTCAAGTGTTATGAACAGAAGTAGAGGACAAAGAGGAAATATAACTTTGAAATTCTGGGGATAGGGACTGATATGAAACATAATTAGAAATAGGATGTTTGGTGCAAGTTCGAGGCTGCTTTTTTAATGCAATTGGTAAGTTCAAAGTAGGATAAAAAGAAGGGTCAAAGACGGACTCACCTGGAGGAACATATTTTTCAGGGCCAGGAACCAAAGATTTTTAGTGGCTTAGTTTAGAAGGGGTCACTCGTTGCTTCCTTTGATAAGTCTTCAGAGATCTAGTCTCTCCCTACACATCATCGACTAGTCATTCCTGTTTGGTCACTCCATCTTCCAAAGGAGGATCATCTGCAAGAATCTCAGGAGAAATATCGAAAGGAGAGATCAACACTTTACCTCTTCACTAAGACTCTCCCCTGAAGAAGTATAGTGGAAAAGTAAGGAATCTGTTCCTAGAACACAACATCCATAGAGACGAGGAAATGACGAGAACTAGGATGATAACACTTATACCCCATCTGTGTAGGAAGATAACCCAAGAAAATGTACTTTCAAGGGTCTAACCTACCATGAATATGTTGGTTTCGGACAAAGGCAACACATCCGAAAACCCTAGGTGGCATGGTAAAGGCTGCTGTCCCTAGAAGAACATCAAGGGGACAACTTTGGGTTAAGACTCGAGAAGGCATTTGGTTATTAAGATATGCTGTAGTAAGAATTGTGTCACCCCATAAACAAAGAGGCACGTGCATGTAAACATAAGGGAATGTGCTTAGCAGATGTTTATTCATTTGTTCGACAACCCTATTTTGAGGTGGAGTGTCGATGCAATTAGTTTGCTAAGTATGAAAGGAATGCTCCACCCAAGTACTCAGTTCCTTTATCTGTACGAAGGATTTTAATTGTCGCCCCAAACTGAGTCCTAACCACATTATGAAAATTTTGAAAACACAAGAAAACGTCACTTTTTTGGTGAAGTAAGCAAACCTGTGGTCCTAGTGCAACAATGAATAAAGGTAACAAACCATCTATGACCAAATAAAGACATGGTCCAAGAAGGAACCCACACATCAAAATGAATGATTGAAAAATGAATTTTACTATAATGATCTGAAATAGGGTAAACATGCCTGGTTTGTTTGGCCAAAATATAGGCCTCACAATAAATATCATTCAAATTACATCTTTTAATCAGATCATGAAATAACTTGGACAAAATATGTAAAGGAACATGGCTAAGATGATGATGCCACTGCAATAAGGTAAAATGTGCAAGAGAGGTGGAACTAGAGGTTGCAAAAAGAGTTGATGGGGCCCCGTCCAACAAGTAGAGGCCCCCATTCTGTCTAACACTGTCAATTGTATGTTTCGTTTCCAAGTCCTGAAATACACAATAAGAAGGAAAAAATGTTATTTTGCAGTTCATATCATCATGAGTAAGGCTGCTAATAAATGAAAGATTAGCCGAAAACTTAGGAACATGCTAGACATTAGATAGGGTAAAAGAAGGCAAACAGATAATGGATCCCTTCCCAGAGATAGGTGAGAGAGACCCATCAGCCATTCAAACTTCTTGAGCAAAAGGAACAGGCGAATAAGTATGGAACAGAGTAGACAAGCCTGTCATATAGTCGGTTGCCTTAGAGTCGATTATCCAGGAGGGATAAATCAAATTGACATTGTGACAACCAAAAATACTCTGAGGGAATTGTGAATCAGCGGAGAGGGAACAATTGCGAAGCTACACTCACACTTTGGAAGTCGGTATTGGAGAAGATGAGTCAAGTCCGGACATTAACCCGACAAAGGTGTTGGAGCTCATCTGAGGAAAGAGGTGCTGAAGTACTTAGGGTGTCAAAACTGGCTTGATTTGCAGATGTTTGATTGCTGCCCCTATTTTCATTCCTACCTCTTCTACGGGAATTCGCTAGACGTCTGTGCAACTTCTAACACTTGTCTTTTATGTGATGCTCTTTTCCATAATACTCACCCTTTACTTAAGGGCTAAAATCTCTAGAACTAGATTTATTATTGCCAGAACCAGCCACTAATGAAGTTCTCTCAGATGTTTGAGTGTGTACCATAGCTTTCCGTCGACTGTCCTTTATATCTACCATGGCATAGGCTTGATTAAAATAATGAAAAGGCTCTTTAGAAAGGATCTGTGCGCGAATTTGATCAAATTTTATATTCAATCCTACCAAAAAATCATAAACTCTTTGCTTGTCTTCCCATTGTTGGTAGGTAATAGCATCTTCAACATTCTTCGGTGTAAACTTCACATAGAAATCTAAAGTCTGGTAATATCCCAGAAGAGTGTTATAGTACTGAGAAGAGTAAGGTCTTTCTACTGCAACTGATTGATTTTTCATTTAATTTCAAAGCACTGTGCATCATTGCCTACTTTAGAGTATGTGTTCTTAGCAACTTTCCAAATAGTTCCCGCATTAGGAAGGGGGAGATAATTCTCTGCTATGTTTGATTTAATACAACTAATGAGAAAATCCATAACCAAGCATTCATCTTTGTACCATTTGGAAAGTTACAGACCAGGTGTAGAAGGTTTAGTAGAAGTCCCATCAAGATGGCCAGGTTGACCATGAGCACCAACAACAAAGGAAATTAAATGAGACCATCTAAGATAATTTGTTCCATTGAGTTTCACAGTAGTCATTTGAAGTGGAGAAAACTCACAATCCCTATGAATGGAAGACAAGGGAGACTCTTTAGATGTACCAGATAAAAAAGATGTGGGATCAACCATCATAGGAAGAAATCACTCAAATTTACAACAGCTCCCTAGAACCATTCAAATTTACCAACAGAGCCCTAAAACTATTTGAATTTACACGGAAGCCCTTGATAATATCTGAATTTACAACCAGTTACCCAAAACTATTTGAATGCACACAAAAGTCCTTGCTAATATCTGAATTTACAAAAAGATCCTTGGAACTATTTGAATTTGCCAAAACAACCCCCTTGACTTATTCGAATTTGCAAAAATAGCCCCTGGAACTAGACCTGTAAATGGATCATATTCGGCTCGGATACACCAGTATCCGAATCCGAATCCAAATTAGGCAAAAAATTAGAGAAGGCATCTGAATTCAAATCCGAAACTTTATCGGATATCCAATAATAATCCAATCTGATGAACTATCTGATTATTGATTGATAATTGTCACTTTTTTATATTTTTTATTATAAATTTCTAATTTCCGATTACCAAATACCGGTTTCCGAATTCGATTACCAGTATCCGAATCCGATTATCATCCAATTTTTAAGGAAGAAATGTTAAATACTTTACTCTATCCGGATATTATCCGATCCGATAAACAATTATCCGAATCCGAATCTGGTTGCTTAGCGGACGGATGTGGATATTTTCCGGTAAGAAAAATTCCGGATACGGATACCCTTAAATGAATACGAATGCGAATTCGGAAGCGGATTTCGGAAGCGGATTTCGGGTATCCATTTATAGGTCTACTTGGAACTATTCAAATTTACAAAACAAGCCCTGTGAACTCATAAAATCATAGGTGCTACTTGCGATGCACCTAGAGCCATTCTTAAGAATTGTTGAAGGCTCGAAAGACATCTGGAGGGTTTGAATATGATAGGCGGCGGGTTTAGAAGGTTATTTGGGTGAAAAAAGGTTTTTAACCACTGTCGTAGGCTGAAGGACAAACAAAGAATATTTTCTATTTTAGTTTTTGGAGTTAATATCATCCTTGAGGAGTTGCAAGAAGTAGACAACACTCCTAGGAATGCCCGTGGGTAGGTTGGGAACTAAAAAGGCAGGCAATGGCCCTAGGAGAGTCAGAAAGTTGCAGCGACTCTTCTAGGGTCAATCGCTGGGTTTAAAATAAAGGTACTGAAGTTCGACTGGGTGGAATGGTTGTACAAGGGTATGTGATGGTGTTTATGGGTGAATAAGATCTGTTGGAGGGGTTGATAGAGATAGGAATGGAGTTATAGAGGTGAGAGATGGTAGCTGAAGCTATTCTAGTTTTTTGAAACCTGTGATGGCCTTGCAATGGGGTGTTGGTGCCTCAAGTCGAACATGGCTCTAATACTATGTTGTAATTTGGAGAGCTATTGCTCAAATGGTAATTGATTCATAGGCCTCAATAGGGTATTTATAGTTACAATCTAGTTAAGTCCCACTCTGAGTGGGGAAAGTAAATAGAAAAAATCTAAAAAACTAACTAGAATTACTAGGAAATGGAATCCTATTCTAATTAGAAAACCTCTGTCCATACTTTCAACAAGATGGAATCAATAGTAGGAATGAGATGAGCTGTGACATGTGATCGAATTAGGAGGGAAAGGGGAGGCAAGGGGGGGGGGGGGGATTAGGGACCTAATAGGGGAGGGATGCTACTACTGCCACAGGGAAAAAGAGATAAAGAGGGAGATCCAAATGGATTGGAAAAGGGGGGTGGGGTTGTTGCAGGGTAAGGAAGGGGTAGGGGATGGCCTAGGGGATAGCGCAGGGGTGGTGGAAGGGTGCAGGAGTGTTGTGGGGATGGGGCAGGCTGCTGCCAAGTCTTGGCAGCAAATGGGGAGGGGGAATAGCGCTCCACAGGGACAGGGGAAGGGGCTGGGATTGTTTTACTTGCTTGGATGCCTGAAGAACGCTTGCTGGAAATTTTGAATGGTGATGAATATTGAAGATTTAATAAAATCGGTTGAGATGCCCTCAACTGGAACCCGATCCTCAACTCAATAACTTTTCATTCAATATTCAGACTTAACTTACAAAGAAAGAGCAGACCGTAATTTATAGCCCACTAAAAGGCTCTGACACTAAGTGGGGTTCCTTTATACATTGGGATCCAACCACGTAATCTCAACCATTGAAATAAAACCAAAACATCTAAGGGTCCTTAATGGATACATGCTGAAATAAAAGTCTAAATAACTTAAAGACTCTACTGAGCACATGCTAAATTCTTATTTAATTAAAACTCTAATTGTCACATGTGCTAAAAGTTTTTTTTTTTGGGGATAACTACATGTGCTAGAGTTTTAAGGAACTAAGGACTCAACTTCTAACTCAACTGCCCACTTAAAACAAACTCCCTTAACCAAATTGGACTCTAGAATTAAACTGGAATTAAATTTCAGCAACTTATTAGGGCTGAAAATGCCCAAAATACACCCTCCCAGGGGATTCAGCCGGCCTTAGGAAGCTTCAAAGCCATTTTGTGGTCCTTTTTTGGAGGATTTGGCCAAGGGTTAACAATGCGTTCACATCAGTTCTCCTCCTCTTGAAGACATTCATCCTCGATGAATGGTTGATCTCTGCTGGAACTTTGGGTGTTGTTGAGATTGTCTTTACGCTGGGCCTCTGTGGAGCTCTATTGGACTAGGTCATCATGATTGGTTGGATCTGATTAGGACTTTGTTGACTGGTGTGCATGGCTTGTCTCTTCTTGGCATCTTCACCTATATTCAAGGGTAGGAGTATGATCTTCTGTCCTTCATGCTCGAAGATGCACTTGTTCTCTCAGCAAGTGATAGTTGCATCTTTATCATAGAGCCATAGCTTACCTAGGCTGATGTCAGCCATCTTCATGGGGATGGTATTGCACCAGATTTCATTAGAATAGGAGTGTGTAGTGACTAGGATGAGGCATTTTGTAACCATGTCCAACCTGGAATTATTAAGTGGAGCTACTTTGTAGGGTTTGGGATGGTTCTCTGGTGTGCGTTCTGTCTTCTGTTTGAAATTTTCTGTCATTGCATTCACCTACTGCCAGTGTCCATGATGGCTAGTGCAATGAGTCCTCGTGCTCTAAGTCTTGTATGGATGATAGAGTTCTTCTTTTAGTCTTCTTGAGTGGTAGTTTCTAGGATTTTAAAAACCAGATTGAGCTAGGTTTTTGGATCAACCTTATGTGCACTGTCCTCTACCTCCTCAAACTCTAGTGTTGGACATCTATGGGCCTCTTCAAAAGTTGGATTTGTCTGGGGTACCTCTAGGACTGCAAGTCCTCCTCTTAGGACAATCTTTAGCGAAGTGCCCTCTTTCATGGCAATTAAAACACTCACCATGATTATTGCTGAAGATGGGCCCATGATTTTTTATTCTAATAGGATTTGTTACCTTAGGTTACAACTTTAGTGGCCTGTAGGATTTGGTGGTGGGTGTCTCTCCTGTAATCTTGACTGCCTTGCTTCTTTTGGGCCAAGAGGGACTCTACATGGAGGGCTTTATCGAATGGGTCTCTTAGATGTACTCTATAACTCCCAAGGTTAACTAGATGACTTTAGACCAAGTTTGAATCGGGTCATGGTCTGGTGCTTGCTTTCTTTGGTGCCTGTTCTGGAAGCTAGGGGATCAAACTGCTCGATGTAGTCAACAACAAACATCGTACCTTGCTTGAGCATATGGAACTATTTTGCTTTGGAAGGTACTAATTCGTAAGTTCTTTCCGCATCCAGTGCGATGTAGTGTGTTCTCAGCCTTCGTAATAGAGTTCCACTTATCTCTGGCGGCTCCAACAAGCTTGGTCTTGGCTAGCCACATTTTTCTATCCTCAGAAAGATTGTACCAATGCCAGTAATCATCTAGGGCTGCCCTCTAGTAATGGAAAACTTGTGGATCAAGAGATCCCTTGAACTCCTTCAGTTTTAACTTTGTGATGCATCCAGCCCCCAGGCAGCCTCAAAAGAGCCTGGAAGGGGTCCAAGTCCATCTGAAATAGGGCCCAAACAAAGGGGGGCTGAATCTAACCAGGGGCAAAATGGTCATTTTCTCCCCTAGAATCGAGTCTATTTAGTCGTGTTAGTTCAGAATTATTTCTGATTTTTGGTTTTATTTCCTAAATTGGAGTCTTAGTTATTTCAGTGTTGTTTCCTTTTATTAAGAGTCTTTTGAGTTGTAAATTAGGAAAGAGTTATTTCCTAATAAGAAATCCTAATTTTTAGGGGCTAGTCTAGTAAGTTTGGATTGCTTAGCAACCAAGTTTCCTTATTTGAGTCCAAGTCCTTTGTCTTAGGCTATAAATTGCCTTTCTAGTGTAAGCTATTTTCAGATTTGGTGGATTGAATGAATTGAGTTTTGAGAATAGACTAGTGCAGTCATGGGATCCCCGGGAGGGTGACCTGCGGCTGGGTTTGAAGTTCTTATCTTTTTCAATTATGAGATTTCAGCATATTTTTCAAGCATTCTCCTGCAACTCCAAGCAAGCATCCATTCAGAAGTTAGTTCGAATCATCCCCAACATCCTCAGCCCTTACCCTTAGTTTCAGCCCCACCCTAGCCCTACCAAAGCAGCTGCAGGCCTTCTTCTTCTTCCCCCCGTTTTCAGTCATATCCCCACTAGGATTCCCTCAACCCCAGCCCTGAAACCACCCATTATACCTTCATTAGGACCACCCAAGCCTATAGAAACTATTCATAATCTTAAAACTCTCAAAGCAGCCCTAATTTTGATCTTCAGAATTTCTGCACTTTGTCTTCTTCCTTGAGAAGAGTTGCAGAATTTTTGAAGTTTCCAAGAAAACCCTAACCTTTCCAAACTTAATTCCCTTTCTCTAAAACAGTTTCTAACTTAGTAGTATTACTAATAAAGAATTATAGAAACAGCAACCCTAGCCCCTTCCCAACCCTAGCTGAAACCCTAGATTTCAAAATTCAAATTTGACACTTAAAAACCACCAAACTTCAGTTCTATTTACCCATTTCTAACCAACAACTGAAGCCTCGAGAAACCCTAGATGAGTGCTGGTTCCATTCTAGGATATCCTAATTATCTAACCCAAAACCTGGGTTTACATCACTTTACTTTGCTTTAGTTTGCGCCTCTACTTTGTTTTTAGCCTCCATTGAAGTAGGCTCTCAAGTACTTGTCTAGTGATGGTTGTCCTGCTTGTGTCCTCCTTTGTTGCCCAGCATTGTTTCTCATAATGCTTAAAAACATGGTTTTCATACTTGGTTCCTTAGTGTGGCCATTTTTGTCTCTGGATTGCCTAGGGTGATGGGGATTTGGTTCATATTGTCTATACCTTCTTGCACCACTTTCTCCTTCTCATGGTTCACATGCACTTGTGAGTTCAGTCTAGGTGCTGGTGGTGGTGTCTGTATGGGATTTCCAGTTCTGTCCTGTTCTAGATTGGTAACCTATGCATTCATCCTATCATCTGTGTATTTTTTTTGGGTTCAACTATCATCTGTGTACGTATCTCTTGTTAGGCTTTCAAAAGTTGCTTGAACTGCGTATTGATGCCTGGCTCATCTATGATGACTCTAGTGTTTGCTGGCAACTACAACTTTGATACCAATTGATGTAAACCCAGTTTTAGGGCTAGGTTTTGTGTGGATTGTCCCTAAAATTGAGGTCTGCCCAGAATATTCCAGCAGAGAGAACTAATATTATAGGGTGGTAAGGGTGGGTTTCAGTGTTCTCAAGGGTTAGAGAGGGATCTTAGACGGTTCGGCTAGGGTTTGGGTAAAAGGGGAGAGGTTTTCTTGAACTTGAACCCTTCCTGTGTTGTTGATTTCAGATTTGATCTTAACTGGTGGGGTCTGGAAAATAGGGCCTAGGGTTTCAGTTAGCAGAGGGATGGGGTCGTAGGTGTTATTTTGTAATTTCATACTTAGTAGTTAGTACTAATGGGTTTAGGTTTAGTTGAGGTTTCCTACTTGGGTGGGACTCTTAGGGAAGTCAACTAGGGTTAGTATTTGGAAGGGGAAGTAGAATAGGTTTAGGAAATGGTAGTCCTGAGTGATGCTTAAGAATTTATATTGAACTAGTGTTTAGGTTTAGAGGTTGAAGATGAGTTGCAGAAACTTAATGAAGAAGATGAAGTGCAGAACTTTCAGAAGTATTAGGGTTTTAGGTTTCAGATGGAATTAAGAGTAGGAATGGGATGAGGGTTGCTATGCGATCCAATTAGGAGGGAAAGGGGAGGCAGGGGGGTGATTGGGGACCTAATAGGGGAGGGATCTTACTGATGCTGCAGGGAAGAAGAGACAGGCCGAATGGGTTGGAGAAGGGAGGGGGTTTCGGCATGTCGCAGTGTAGGGAAGGGGTAGGGGAGGGCCTAGGGTATATCGCTGAGGGGTGGGGGTGTGGGGGAAGGGTGTAGCATTGTCATGGGGGTGGGCGCAGGCTGCTGCCAGGTCTCAGCAGAAAAGGACAAGGAATAGGGCTGCAAAGGGGCAGGGGAGGGGCTGTGAGTGAAGGGGCAGGGGGTGGGGCAGTCTTGCGTGCGTAGGGTAGAGAGTGGAAGGGGCTGGGATTGTTTTATTTACTTGGATGCCTGAAGAACCCTTGCTGGAAAATTTGAATGGTGCTGAATATTGAAGAAAAACTTTACTGAATTCCACCAAGGCCCCCTTAACAGGAACTCCTGCTGAACTAAATAACTTTTCATTCAATTATTGGACTTGACTTGCAAAGAAAAAATAGGCCTTAATTTATAGCCCATTAAAAATCTCTTAACCCTAAGTGGGATTCCTTCATAGATTAGGATCTCACCACATAATCTCAAGTCTCAACCGTTGAAATAAAATCAAAACACCTGAGGGTCCCTAACAAAAATGTGCTGAAATAAAAGTTTAAATAACTTAAAACTCTAATAAGCACATGCTAAATTCTTATTCAATTAAAACTCTAATTGTCACATGTGTTAGAGTTTTAAGGAACTAAGTGCTAGAGTTGTAAGGAACTAAGGACTCGACTTCTAACTCAACTACCCACTCAAAACAAACTTCCTAACCGTTGGGGCTCTATAATTACTGGAATTGAATTCCAGCAACTAAGGGCTCCGAGTGCCCAAAATACCTCCTAGAGGGTTCGGCCAGCCTAGTGAGGCTTCTTAGAGCCATTTGTGGACCCCACTTAGGGTTTTTGCCAAGGTCAGAATCGTGTTCACATCATATAATGCCTGGATTTTGCTTCTATTGATGTTCAATCTTGATAAGTTATGTGAGCTTGACCAACTAAGGAGAGTGCTCACGTCAGGAGGAAGTTTCAATTGATTTTCATGTCTAGGCACTTAATTTATTATTGAAAGGATTGATGGTATATTTTGTTCAACCTTAACAGTACTTTGGTTTCCCCCACCCCCCCGAAAAAAGAAAAAAAAAAAAAAAAAAAAAAAAAACACCTTTTAGGTAGTTTATTCTTTCATTATATGCCTTCTATTGTCATGGTGCATTTATCGAGGACACTTTTTCTGATATGACACTAAAAGCACTTTTGCTTTACATCAGATCAATTGGTCTTCTTCGAGAGGATAGGCCATTTTATGATTGTATAAGCTATTTTTGAATAGTGAAGGATAAAATTTAACCAGAAAATAATGGAAAAGACTTCCTTTTTGTAGGCAGTTACAAGGTTTGAAAAAACCAGTCTACATAGCAGTAGATCCTCGTAAATGGTTCTTTTATACTTTAAAGTGATCCCCAATACGTGAATCGACCCTTACCACCTTCGCTTCTTCATTTTAGGGTTCCTCTGAAAATTGTTTTGGGGTGAACCTTCAAATATGTGCATTGGTCAAGGTTTTGGGCATCTCTTCGCCTTCCACTGTGTCTAAGAGTTCCCTTAGAAGTGACATGGTAAACTATTTTTGACTGGCATTATGCCCACCAGTTTGGTTTGTCGTATAGGACTCATGGAGGACTCATGAAGTTGGGTTGTCTCACTCATGGTAGTTAGTCCTTATCGTGAGAGAGCTCTATTCTTAGTTTTTGGTGGACGTGTTTAGGTTGCTTTCCTTTTCTAGTAGTTTCTATGTTTCAGTTTCCTAGTCTGATTGTAATTTTATGGCTTATTATAAATAAAAGACTCTGCCATCAATAGAACACACTCAATTTGTCGCTGTGTTGGGGCACTTTTCCTCTGCCATCTTTCTCTTGGTCTGTTGCTTCTTCATAGTTTTAAAATTCTATCATGAGTTTGACTTCTCATACCATGTAAATACCAAACCCTCTTAATGTTTGATTCATCAGGTAGATTCAAGAGTTCCTCTGACAAAGAATAAGGTTCTTCGATATCTCTTGGAGGGAACTGCAGGTGCTCTTGTCGAAGGAATCTTTGACGAAGAGAATGAAGAACAAGAATCAAAATGTGGTGCATCTTCAGGTGACACTTCTTACCGAGCCTTAACTTACACACCCAATTGACAACAACTGCATGATTATCTTTCACCTTCCATATATTTTGAGAACAATGACATGGATGTTTCAGTATAACTTGGAGATTGTGCAAGCTTTTCCTTTGGGTGTGGGGAGGCGGGGAGACTGATTTAGTGATACACATGCCCCTCTCCTCACCCTCCCCCTTTTTTCGGGGGAGTAGAGGAAAATTCTATTGAGATGACCATCACTGCTCTTGAGTCCCTATATATCGCTCAGTAGAATTAACGTCCATGTCAAGAAACATTTTGTTATTTTCTATGTGAACTATTGGTGTTTCACAAGAGCAGAGAATGACTTGATAAAAAGGCCACACCCAGCACACAAAACTCCCATGTTTAGCAGGGTTTGGGAGGATCAAATACAGTCTTACCCCTGCTTATAGAGAGGCTATTTCCACTTTAACCCATGGCTAAACATTCAGCAATGGAGCACTTGACCAAGGTGCCAAGCGCGGTTTTCTATTCATATTCGTAATCTTAGAACCGTATCTTGTATCTTGTATGATGTATTATTATTATTATTATTATTTTGACTAGGACATGTCTAGGATTTGGGCTCACTTGAACACCACTGGCAGAGCATTCTTTTGCTTGGGTTAGATAAGGGTTTTGGCAAGTCAACAAGATCTCTTAATTCATCAAAAGAGGCAATATCCACTTGCTAAAACAGCTAAAGATAACCATCGCTGCTCATGTTAACCATTGAACCCCTATCTCCAGCAAAAAGAAAATCCTAGATATAATGACAGGAACAAAAGCCCCAAACCTAAAATGAAAAATCCTACTGCTGCTATCATTCTTCTGCCACAATTTCCAAGAACAGACAAAAAGATGATAAGAATGAAATAATTCAATAAGAACGACAGTTATGGCCGAACCCGGTACATCTAACTTGAAACTGATATACATTTGGCATGGTAAGCCACTCAAGTTAGGGTAATGATTAGGTGGGGTTAGCATGGGATCCTCAACTTTCTGGCTCTGGTTTGGGTTGGCCCTGATCCACTGCATCGAGGTTGTTTCGCTCTGATATGGATGCACTTGACTGTCATCTCATCTTTCTGTTCCCAGGAAACTATATTCTCCTAATTGAAACACAAACTACTCTTTATATGCTTACAAGGTTTTTAAGCTTTAACATTAGATGCAGCCTTCTAAAAGTTCAATAGAACCTTTTGTACTGTACCTGCCAAATGTGGGTGAAATTGCAAAAGAATAGGCCCAGTTGGGTTCTCTGATGAATGGTACAATAGTGAATGATGTAGCCCTAGATTAAGTAGGCTCAACTAGGGGCCAGTCTTCCAGGATTTCAATTCAGAAGGTTGGGATTTTAGAGTTGTAGGGTTTTAGGGTCTTGGATATACTCAAGAATATAGGTCATTGATGTGAAGACAGCTTGGACCCTTGGTCAAAACCCTAAGTGGGGTCCACAAGAAGGCTCTAAAAGCTCCCCTAGGCTGGCCAAGTAGTTTCTTTAGGAAATTGGTTTTGAGTTAGTTATTGAGTCTTTGGTTGTTTTAAACTCTAGCACATGTGGCAATTGGAGTTTTAGTTAAAATAGAATTTAAGCATGTGCTTATTAAAGTTAAAGTTCTATTTCAGCATGTGTCCATTAAGGACATTTAGATGTTCAGATTTTATTTCAATGGTCAAGATTTTGTGATGGGATTTTAATCTATATTGGAATCCCACTTAGAGTCTAGCTTTTTTTTATTAGGCTATAAATAGCCAATTCTTTCTTTGTAATTTCTCAAGTCTAATTGAATAAAATTAAGAGCAAATTTCAAATTTCTCAAGTCTAATTGGATTAGTGTTTTTATTCTGAGGTTTATTCTTTTTTGGGTTGGCCCTGTTTCCTGTTATCCATCCATTCTCTCTTAAATGTTGTATCATTTTCTCCTCCATTAAGTGACATTGACTGATTCTTTGGGGGCTGTTTTGGATGTTGAACACGATGAAACCACAAAGAATCAAATTAATTAATCTACAACTAGAGGAAAAAAAGAGGTTAGAAAACTAAAATTTCATTCCTTAGATTAAGGTTTTGATTTTTTTTTTCTTTTGAATTTTTTTGTAACCTTGTCGTAGCGCAAGGCAAGGAGAAAATCCTCTATCCTTCTTCAAAAATCCTCTCTTTTAGGGTGAAACGTACAAACACAACCATAGGAAGATGAGAATGGAAGTGACGTTGAGGAGAACGACGACTTCGAAGTTGACCGAGACGTGCCTTTGTTCTTGTACATTTAGGGTTTTGTTTGATCAGTGAAGATGTGGGTTTATATTTTGTAAATTTAAAAAGCTTAGGGGTGAATAATTGTAATTATAAGAACTTCTTAAATTTAAAAACTGAAGGAATAAATCCTAACCCATTGATTATGTTGTTGGACACGTGTCATATTATTATGCCTATGTGGACAATATCGGTGCAAATGCGAACAAAAATCCCCAAGACCCAATGTCTCACAAATACTATAATTTTGGAGCAAATTGCACCGGCACCCCAAAATGGAGGCCTTAAAGGAGTAACACCCCACTTTATGTTTGAAAAACACAGACGCCCCAAAATTGGATTTTTGTTGAACACATTAGTCCAATTTGGCGTAATTTAATTACATTAGTGGTAATTGATTTAGGGTTTCAATGTCTATTTTTCTTTATGAAAACTTTATTTTATGCTGGCAAGCCTTGGCACAATGGTTTAGTTACATATTACAACATTTTTGGTTGTCAGTTCTAAACTTGAAAACATCATCTCCTGTGAAGCAGGGGAAAGACTGCATACATTTTCCCTGCAGCGGGAGTCATGCTCTGGGATTCTGCTCCCTTCCCTCCTCCCCAACCCCCTCCCCCTTTTTTTTAATGATGCTCATTTTGGCAGTCCCAACAACAGTTCATTATTGTAATCAACTTTCTTACATGGCTGCAATGCCATGCCATTAGTCGGTGGGTATGTATGTGTGTATTTCATTGCAACTGTTAATTTTCAGTCTTTGCATGATCATCTGCTGCGGAGGCCCCCAATTTTATTTTATTTTTTAATTTGATTTTCTTTTATTTATTTGTATTTTTTGAAGCTGGTTGTTTTGTATAAGATTTGAAGTGCTGTAATGTTTAACTAGTTAGTATACAATGCAATTCCTCAGGTAAAGGCCATAAATGGGTCAAGGTAGAAGAAAGAAAAACACTTCACAGTGTCCTAATGCAACCAGATTTCATTATCCCAGGAATCCCAGGTTTGTGTTTCCTGCCAAATTAACCGTTCATTGTCATGCTGAACATTCCTTGCTATTCGTCATTCCACTACCCATAATTTACTTGCTGTTCTACCTGTACATGTACTAGTGGTAATTTCATTAGTTATGTCTTTTTTGTCAATATTACAGTATTCTATGTTGTTTCAAGACGCTCCAACTTCTATCGGAAGTTCAAATCTGGGAACTGGACTTTACCATGATTTTATAGGAGCAGCAGCACAAGTGCAATCGACATGGCTTCATCATGTGAGTTGCAATCTCAGATTCATTAATTGTTGGTCTCAAAATGGTCCCCAATAATATCTAAGTTTCCCATGTTAACTGGATGGATGTAAACGAATTTACCATGTAAGCAAGAGAGTGATGAAAGTATCAGACAACAGAGCTTGCTCAACAAATATTGGTGCATACTGGAGATACTGAGCTTTTGATGGAATTTTTTTTCCTTCCATTGACCAGGCATTCGTTCTGTAATATCTTAATGTATCATATTGTCTTTAATTATCTATCGACAGCGAGTTTGGGAAAATCGAAATCAGGTATCCGTTGGCCTCCTGGCAGCTGCAGCTTGATTATTAAGATGTATTAAGATGCGAGTGCAACCTCTGTAATGAAGATGAAGCCATCCCATGATGGTAGATTTAGTTTCACTTCCACTGCATCTCTTCGACATTCAAAAGATGTTTTCCCAAGTTTTGAAGTCTGACATATGATTGATATAAACTTGTGAATTTTCTGTCCAGGATCAATATGATCTTATTATCATTGTTTCGTTTTTGGGGTAAGATCTTATTGTCATTTCACAGGGCACAAATTTGAGACAAATTTTGAATTCTTCCCCCACAAGGTTGCTTAATTTTTTATCCAGAGAACCCTATTTTTTTTTAGCAGTTGTGAAAAGTAATAAATGAGACGGGCTCAACCTTTTATTGTCAACCAGATGTACCCAATCCATGTTTAAATAAGGACCTGTTTGCAACGAAGGGTGAAACCATACTTGAGTCGGATCTAATCTTAATTAAGGAAAGATTTTTGAGGCGTATGAGTATTATGGAAGTCGTTGCTTGTTCAGCAAATTCCCGATATTGGTACTTTAAAATTTGATTAAGTTTATACTCTCGTTGAAACTTTTTAATATTACTAATGTTCTATAACAAAAGAGTATACAAAAAGATTCTGCGCGGTTAATATGTGGGTCCCAGGTTCCGCGTACCGTGCTGCTGCTGCTCTGGCGCACCACTACAGTGTCCAAGACTCCACAAGGAAGCAAATACCACGTAAGCATAATTAAAACATTTTTCTTAAATAGAATTAAGTTTTTTTTTTTTTTTTTTTCCCTTCGTTCTTTGCCAAACTAATATTAAGTGAATGACTGGTTAATTTCCACTGACGTATTTCTGCCACGTATATAGCAAACAGTGCACGTTACGCGCATTAGAATCTCCAGATTTTTTTCTCACTAAAACTCTAACACATGGACGATTATAATAAATAAAAAAGAAAAAAAGAAAAAAACACATGGAATGATAATTTTAAAAATTCAATCCACGAATTGGGAACAAGCACCATTGTTCAAGTTAGGATGGAATATATTCCATTTGATTTAGAATTTGAATGAAACCCAAGGTTAATTTTCATTGCTTATTTGTAATAGAAAGGAATCCAACAAGTTGTAATATGTAAGTGTTTAAATAATGTCTTTATACATGGATGTCCAAATACATTAAATTCCACTTAGAACATAGTGAATTCTGTGGACTATCTTGGACGTCCTTGTATAGGGAGGTGATCTTGGCTCTTTGGTTGTGAAACTTAGTGCTTGGCCAAGAAATCTTAACATTGAGCATATCTGTGGAAGCAAAAGAACAAAGTCAAGTCATAACAAATATATTTGTCATGTTATGGATAATTTTTGAGAATATCTGTGTAATATAGTGTACGTGGGTCGCTCATTGATATCAGCCCCTTTCCTCACGGGGTAATTACACCCATCACTTTGGATACCACATTTCCTATCTTCACAGGATTCAAATATTATAATGTAAGCAATTGTCAAATGAATGAGATCCTCTGCGCCCAGCTCTTTGTGTATCCATCCATCCAACTACTAGATAGACGACATCTAAATGCACAAAGAGTTGAACCATTGGATATTTTAAATCATGTTATGGATTTGATGCTCAAACTCTTTGTCCATCTAGCGGTTGGACGAACTGGGCTCACAACAAGCTGGAGGTAGAGGATCTATGTGCCTAGTCAAAACCAATAACTATTACAAATTCGTCATTTTATGGATGCCACTCAAGCTTCTATGTGGAATAAGACTACAAATATCTATATGTAAAAGAAAGCATTGGTGGGCCATTCTAATGCTTTCTATTTAATGGGACTTGAATAATCAAAGAATGCCTTGCTAGGCCACTCCAAACTCTTTCCATTTAGGGGTTTGAATGGTAAAAGAATGCCTTGGTGGTCATTGTAAACACCTTCCATTTATTGGGGTTTGAATCTTCTTCACCCTAACTCATTAGACTCATCGTACACCAATCAGTAGTAGTACACTAGTACCTACCTTTACATCTACAGTAACATTCTCTCCACCTAAGGATATTGTTCACTCATCTAGTCATGTCAATGGATGACACATGGCTTGTGAGGATATCAACCAAACAGGTGTTGTCCATCCAATGGCCTAAGTGGATGAACGAACAATATCCTTAGGTGGAGAAGATGTAAATTTTTAGATTTATCACTAGATTGACAAGTCATGAGACCAATGTGAGGCCCTATGGTTCAAGGTATGATGGATATATTGAGAATTTGATGAAAATCCAAGTTTTTTTTTCATTGCTTATTTGTGATGGTAGGGAACAAATGTAGCAAGTTTTATGAAGCTACTTGTTATAGGAAAACCTAAAAAAAGTTAGGGTTTGTTTTGAAGGTAATCTGATAAACAAGACTAGTTGAAACCAAACAATTATAATGGAAAACATTTTGGGGGGGGGGGGGGGGGGGGGGGGAAACTTAATAGATCACAAACAATAGTATCTAACCTAGTGAGGGTGACTCACGTCAATAGTATGGATAAATCACCTCAAGAGTCAAGCCAAATGGATACCCTTTTGGAACTATATGTGGAATACAAGGTTAAATTATTAGTATCTCCCATTTTTCTTTCTTCAAGAAACTCTAAGTCTACAATTTTGAAGTCAAGTAATCATAAATTGTCATTTTATTTGTGGGTATCAATCTTGAGTCTTTACATGGAAAAGGGAGGTAGACATGTTACTGTTTACCAAAAATGTAGGTATATACGTTACTTTATGAATATATGTTACTTGATAATATCATTTTTTGTTGGGATGATATCATTCATCATGCATAGGAACCACCCAAGCTTTTATGTAGAATCTCAAGTCATTTTTAAGGGAACCACTCAAACCCTCTCTAGGGAACATGACCATTGGAATATGGAATTAGCAGCCATGGTTTTTTTTTTTTTCCCCTTATTATGCGAGTTACTAGTTCCTCTATTGCATAAGTAGCATGAAGCTCCATTAACAAATACGAAATCTAGTGTCCAATCAATTGGGGTTCAATTGCTTCTATTTGAACCTTCAGCATGAAATTATTGTCAAAAATACAAGGGTACATCAATCACTCTTTGAGTTTGAGTGTTTTTCACCGTTAAAATTCTTTAAAGTCATTACTCTCTAACCCATTGGACTCGTTACACACCAATTAACAGCATCTTTTGACCTTTCACAGAATTGACAAGTCCTTGGGACCAGCTCAATAGTTCAAGGTAAGATCGAATATATTTCATTTTATTGAGGATTTGAATGAAGCCCAAGGTTAATTTTCATTATTTATGTATAACGGAAAGGAACCCTGTGAGTTCTATTATAGAAAACAAAACTGAAAAAGAGTTGTTGGTACCCCCCACCCTTTTTTTTAGATAAATAAAAAAAATTTTGTTTTGTAGCGATGGTAACCTGATAAACAAGATTAGTTGAACCCCACCAATTGTAATGGAAAATAGATAAAACGCTTTAGAAAAGTTGACGGGTGACTCACCTCAGGAGTTAGGAGTCGACCCAAATGGGTACCACTTTAGAATTATATGTGGAATACAATATTAAATTACTAATAATGTCTGTTGAAGCCAAGTCATCAAAGATTGTCACTTTATGGGTCCCATGTATGAGCCTTAGCCAGTGCCTTTCGTCTTCTATAAAAAGAATATCACTACTGATCATTAATTAAACCCCATCTCTCTTCCTTAGAGTCTTTAATTCCCCTGCATCCTCCTCCGTCTAAGTCTGAGATAACAAAATGAGAAGAGCAATAGCACTAATATTTCTCTTCCTCTCAGTGTTGTCTACTAGTGTTTTTTCCTATTCAATCTCATTCTCACCACCCTTAAATCAGTCATGTCTCCCTGATCAGAAGTTTGCTTTGCTTCAACTGAAGCATGAGCAACAATCTTGTTTCCATACTCATGATGATAACCCATTCGAGTCCTGGAAGAACAATACCGACTGTTGTTTATGGACGGAGTCACATGTGACAGTCTCGGTGGTCATGTGATTGGTCTCGACCTCAATTCTTTTGGTTTGTGTGGTTCTATCCCTTCCACCAGTGCACTCTTCCATCTTACCCGCCTCCAATCGCTGATCCTCTTCAACAATTCAATCAGTGGTTCTATTTCATCAGGGTTCAATCGGCTCTCTGATTTAAGAAATCTTAATCTGTCCAATTGTAGTTTATCTGGACCAATTTCTTCAATCTTATCTTCATTTGAAAATCTGACCAATCTTGGTGTCCTGCGTCTTTCATTTAATAGTTTGACTGGTCAAATACCTTCATTTTCCAAAGACAAATTTCCCAATCTTTATTCTCTTCTTTTGAGCAACAATTTTCTTCAAGGACCATTCCCCTCCTCAGTTGCAAATCTAACCAATCTTGTTGTCTTAGATCTTTCATATAATAGTTTGACTGGTCAAATCCCATCTTCATTTGCAAATCTAACTAAACTTGAATTTTTGTATCTTTCATATAACAACTTCAACGGTCAAATTCCTTCATTCTTCAAGGGTGGATTTTCCAATCTTTTCATTCTATCCTTAGGGAATAATATGCTTGAGGGACCTGTCCATTCATCTCTATTGTGTATCCCATCATTGTACTATATAGATTTGTCACACAACCAATTAAATGGTATATTGGATGATGGTGATCATGATGATGACTTCTCCCACAATTTTGCACTGGTTGGCAAAATTCCAATCTCATCAGCTTGTAATGGAACCAATCTTGAAATTCTTGATTTGTCATATAACAAATTAAGTGGAGTGATTCCCAACAACTGTTTTGGTCATATGATTGGAAATATATCGGTCTTATTTCTAGAGCAGAACAACTTACATGGGCCAATTCCTGGTTCTTTCACCAGAGGATGCAGACTACAAATGTTAAAACTCAATGGGAATCAACTCCAAGGGAACGTACCAAAATCAATGGCGAAGTGCATTGACTTGGAGGAGTTAGATCTTGGGAATAACCAGTTAAGTGGGACTTTCCCCTTCTGGTTGCAAAGCCTACCTCAATTGCGTGTATTGATTTTGAGGTCGAACAAATTCTATGGTCCTATTTCACCGAAGTCGAAGGTCCGTGATTCTCCTTGCTTTTCAATGCTACAAGTATTCGACATTTCTCAGAACAACTTTACAGGAAAACTGCCGTTGGATTATATTTCTCAATGGAAGTCAATGTTGGATGCTAATGCATCTCGATTGGGTGCCTATCTATCTTTACAAAATATATCTTCTGGTCATGATATCATTGAGATAGTAAGCAAAGGGATACCTTTAGAGATGGAAATGATCTTTAGCACATTTACCACCATAAATCTTTCTCACAATAAGTTTGGAGGAAACATTTCAGCTACAATTGGGGTACTAAAAGCACTCATGGAGGTCAATTTATCTGCAAATGTCCTTACAGGCCAAATTCCAGCTTCATTTGCTCAATTAATTCGATTGGACTCATTAGATCTTTCCAAAAATAGCTTGTCAGGGGAAATCCCCCAACAAATGGCAAGTCTCACATCCCTTTCATTTTTGAATTTATCAGAAAATAATCTCACAGGAATGATTCCACAAGGACCGCAATTTGGAACTTTTTCACTTGCATCATATGAAGGAAATGTAGGATTGTGTGGATTTCCATTACCCAAGAGATGTGGACCAGTAATAGAAAGATCATTACCTCCAGTTGCTTTAACACTGGAAAAAGAAGAAGACTATACAATAGGTTTACTCGATTGGAGATTCATGATTGCAGGGTATTGTTCTGGAGTGATAATTGGGGCAATCATTGGGCATACTATGTTTTGGAGGATTGTTGGGTGCTTCAAGTTAACCTCAAGAATGCAAAAGTACAAGCCAAAGCAAAGGCCAATGAAGATCAGAAGCCATGGAAGAGTAAAATGAAAAGCCATCGATCATGTCATTGAGTAAGAAGGTTTATGTTGCATATTCCATAATACTTATGCTAGTATATGTGAAAAGTTTCCTTCTCTTTCCTCTATTATTTATTTGTATACTTGGGGCTCTTTTGGTATCAATTCTCATTCTTTATTTTGTTAATTTAAAATAAATGAATACAAGAACCCATTTTTTCTAAAAAATGAAAACTGGTTTGGTAAATTTTGTCAAGAATAAATTATGAAATTAAAAATAAATTTTGGGATGTTATAATAAAAAATGATAGTGAAAATAGTGAAAAGAACATCATGTTTGAGAGCGAGAAAAATGAGAAACAGTAGGGTTTTCATAAAAAAGTATATATGTTTAGTTATACTCTCAATTTGCTTCCGAATTTTTAGTGACATGTGCAAAATGAATAATAACCTTTTGACCCAGAACCCATAATATACTTATGGACTTTTTGTCTAGTGTTTTTGTAGGTTGCACTTGCACACTTTAGTGGGGCTTAAACTCTAGGTACTTCACTTTAGTGCCCTCAATTATAGAGTGCACACTCCCCAATTACAACTTGCACATCGTTAATATTTTATCAAAAATTCTATTAACTCATTGAGTGAAAAGACCATATTACCCTTGTTAGGGTTAAATGACATAACTACCCCCATTTAAACCCTCCTATACCCAATCCTTAGGTGGGTGAAGGGAGATTACACCCACCAAAAAGAGCACAATCTTTATTCAACCCACATTCCAATGCAACATTATTTTGAAATGAGAAAGGTTACCCAGCTCTTCTTTCGATAACCCAAGACCCAATTCATAATTTTCATAAGAAGAATCGAAGGAGAGACTCTGTTGGCGGCGACAATGTTGCAGTGGCACAAGTTCTCCACCTACGAGACAAATGTGAAGAAAAATGATGGCAACGATTCCTAGGAAGATAAGAAAGAGTGAAATAACAAAGGCCATACCTTACGAGCTTCAGAGCCTTCAAACCCTTAAATAGAAGCTGGAGCGCACTGCTGAAGTCTGAAAGCAAATTAATTTGTGGATTTGATCCCATTCATTTCTCAATACTTGAACTTCTCTTTGCCAGAAACTAACCCTAGCCTGGAATTTCTTAGGTAGCATTTGGTTTCGCAATTCCCTGAAATCGGCTTCCAGGGAATCATGATTCCACTTTAAAAAAACCATTCGGTTTGAAGATGATTTAGAAACCACGTGATTCTAGAGAATCAAGTAATTCTATGGTTTAGTGTAAATTGATGATTCTATGGAAACCACCTCAATAGGTGGTTTCCATTTAGAATCACCAAACTAAAGGCATCGTATAAATAAGGGTGATTCCATAGAATTGCACAAAACACGATTTGAAGCTTTGTCTTGTTCAAACTTTGAACCCGCCTCAACACGACCTAGCTTCATCTTGTTCAAACCCGCCTCTCTGCAATCACCAATCTTCATACTCCACCGTTACCAAGCTTTGATCTAATGTGAGCAACTGACTTTGTTAATGAAAATGCAACTGGATATCTTCGTCTCTCCTTTATTGTGAACCCTAACTTCTGAGGTAAGATTCGAACCCTTCTTCCTACGTGCAACTTCAGAACTTCATGTGACTTTGTTGGAATCTCTACAACTCTTCCCAAGAAGTATTCGAACCCTAACTTCACCCTAACTTCTCAGCTTTTTTTCTCTTTTGTTTTTAGATTTTTCATTTTCTAATCTTCCAAGGAGTTCGTATGTTGTGGATCAACCTACGGTAATCCTTTTGAGAAGAATCGAAGCTTGTTTTATTTGCTGCTGCTCTCTCTCTCTAATTTTGAAGTTAATTTTTTTTCTTCTCCTAAGATGATGGAAATCCTAATTTCATGGATGGGTGATTTTGAGGTATGATTTATCTCTACTTTGCTTCTCTTACTCTTATCTTCTAATCGCTTCCATTTTTTCTTGCAGATTTGGAAACTCATCCCTATTGGCAATCCTCTTTTCTATGATAAAGTTCTCAAAGAAGGCCAAATTGTTGATGAATTAGATGTGTAAGTGATCTCCATACCTTTAGACAGGTCTTCTATTCAATACTGGACTAGGAAGAATGCAAAGAGTAAAACAAAATTTGTGTCTTCAAAAAAAAATAATATGTAATGTGCAAAAAATAATGGGATTTATGGTTTGGTAACAGGTAATCGCACCATTAAGACATCTCTGCTTTATCAATTTTCTCATTGAATGGTCATGTTTGAACCTAGTTTTGCTAATCTGTCACACCCCATTCAGCCAGATCCGGTCATACCCGAATACCCATGGGGGTGATACACCGCAAGACCTAGGTTCAATGACAATTCCATACAACATATGATATAGTAAACTCAAATGGACAAGAATAAATCAAGTTTCAAATATAAACTATCAATTCTAAAATAATGATTATAATCATCCAATTCCTCAAAACAAAAGCTAAACATCAGAGTTCTAAGAAAGAAAGAAAGTCTGCAGCGAAAGGAATATTCTAAGGAAAGATGTAATGGAAGGCGATTCCATAAGAACAATCCTGACATGAACACGAAGCACCAGGTGCATCCACGTCCTCTTTGATCATGCCCTCCTGGTAACCACCCGACAAAGGATCCTCAACGAAAGTGGGGTCCTCATAACCTGTAGAGAAGTCTAAAGAACAAACTGTTGGGAAATGCCATGTCAGCATTTACCACATCGGTCTCCAATCAGTTTTGATGATGACAAACACTCTACTAATGATTCCATGTAGATGTGTTTTGTCCAGCTCACCACTACAGTGAATCTCGTTGAAAATAACCGGATCAAAGAATTACCGGAGAGTCCAGCTCAACTCAAACCGTTTTAGACAAAGAACCAAAGTCAAGATGAGTATCAAGACCATTGCTCAAGATCAAGCCGAAGATCAAGTCAAAGATCAAGTCGACGATTAAGACTTAGGCTGAATTAGGGCTTAGGACACTCTAGCATACACATTAATATAAATGCATCAATCATATGTAATTCATGTTACTAGAGTGACCTAGGACATGTTAGTGAGGTGTACAATGCTTAGGGTTGACCAAAAAGTCCAAAAACCCAAGCCATGTCTGTCACATCCACCCAGCCTGTACCCTATCTGTCATACCCGAGTGTGTGATCCATAGTCTACAAGATCCAGTATCGAGAAAATCAACCTCTCACATTCACAATAATATAATCAAGAACAAGACTAAATCAAGGTTAACAATATTATTTAAATGAATCAAAGTAAAGTAACGAATTAATCATCAGAGTGCGGAAATGATACCAATATATATATATATATATACAATCAAAATGTAGAGTGAGGCGGAATCTCACTCCATGAGTACAGCGGAATGTAGATTGAAAGTCAAAAGGAGATTACAACTGGTTCTAAAGACAAGAAAGAAAGATATAATCAAACTAAGCTAGAGTCTATTCTACTTTATAAAGAACGTCTTCATAAACATAGACTTCATCAATCACACTCAGACGCTCCCACTCCACGGTAGGGCTATTCATGGTACGAAGTATGATCAATTGAGGGATCATCAACGTAATCTTCATAGTTGCCAACACCTTGTGTGTAGTACACTTCTTCAGTTTGCGCTTCCTCATATTGGCCTTCATAGTCATCAATGCCTGCAGAGTAATCTAACAAAAGATATTGTTCAAAAGGAATGAGTTTCAAAAGAAACCCAGTAAGGCAAGTTATTCCATAATAGCATAAATAACATGATAGCATAAACATAGCATGATGTGATATGATATGAGACAGACAATGCATGTATGAGTCTAACTCTATGTATGTTGGTCTCTATAGGCAGACATGCTTTAAGTCATAACACCATACTTCTTTGGGTAGGTCTCAATTCACTCATCCTCGGTTGGCAAAGGGTCCTTCATCCATCTTGGACAATCCATGGCTGGGGGTTAAGTCACCTCTCTCTCACATCACCGTTTGGTCTAAGTAATGGCGCATGTTAGGGTAAAACCTAGCCAAATGCAAGTCATCTACTTAGTTACATCAACTCAGATCCAGATACGTCCATTCCTCCCCTCTCAGGATCCTTTCCGGTATCCTTCACACTAGAGTCAGCGTATCCGACTCTCTCAAATACGAACTCATCAACCCTATAGGTCATCCACATATAGTAAACGGGAAGGTCTCATGTCCTCTCACGGGTTGGTTACCGATCTTGAGGGCCCATAAATTCCCATTGCTACCACGGGTCATTCGGTCTCAATACCCTTCCGAATCGGGTCTGATATAACTGGGAATATCCTAGCCAACACTGCTAGACAAGTCCTAGGTATGACAACCAATAATCCGAGAAAGTGTCAAAGGGCAACATTGGAAATATCTCATACTATTCCCACTGATGTCCAAGGATAGAAATGTCGAAAGGACATTCCCCAATCCCAAATCATACCTAAACAATCACAATCATAATTTAGTCATATCATCCACGACAGATCTCATTAAATGAAAGAGTATAATAAGACAAGATCAAATGAATGTACAACATACATGAATAAGTATTCATACATGATGAAGTACATAAAGTAAATAAGGAAATAAGATCCTACTGTGCTTATAGCATTCATATCATAATGGAAACTATCATAACAGTAGTAAATCTAAGTAGTTCCCAAATTAGAAACTAAATCTATGCAATCTATGTTAATATGGTAACAACTGTCCTTACCTTAAATAGATTCGAATATATTCCGGACGGACAAGAGGATGAATCCAAAGTTAGCAAACAAACCCTAGAATAACATCATACAGTCATTAGGAAGTAGTCCTAAGAGAATGAGCATCAATTGAATCGAAACGGAGGAAGAAATCCAATTCTGTCACTGCGGGTTGATTGGCTGGATTGACTTGTCCAGTCGACCCAGGCAGTTTGCCGAAGAGTAATCCGAGTCCAAAAATAGTATTTTGATCCGAAACCTATTCTATACAATCCGGAATGCTACGAAACTAGGAGAGAATGTCTAACACAGTAGTCTAAGACTAAAAAGCATATTTTAGACATCAAACAACGATTAAAAACATTACTTACTAATTTGAAATTATACTTTCTGTTTTGGTAAAAATCATGGTTTTCATTGAAAACATGCAATGAATGATAGAGATGAACTAGAGATGATGAGATCTCATTCTAGTACATGAATACAATAAATCAGAGGTATGAATAATCATGGAGAGGCATCTATAATGCTAGAAGAAATCAATATAAGAATATGATCATAGATGCATGTAGAAAACATAAAAATCATGGTAAGAATTGATTATGATGATCATAGTATGAGAATGAATGGAGATTGTAGAAGATACAATTGCAGAGATGCAACATCTTCTTCATAATCTCAGATTAGAGAAGAGAAAGATCATGGAAAGAATAAATCAATAACATAGAAGTAAGATTACTAACCATTGATTGAAGAACAAGAGAGGGAACTTGCAAGTTTGCAAGGTTTGATCTTCTTCAACACTTTTGGAGGCTTGGAGATGAGTTCCCTTCATTCTCTAAGTGTTTTGGAGGCTAGGGATACTTAAATCACGAAGTCATGAGGTATATATAGCAATATAACCTAAACAGAAGATTCTGCTCGAGTTCAGCAACCTTGGGTCGATTGGCTAGGTAGACTGGCCCAGTCGACCCAGGCTAACAGCAAAGCCTGAATCATGGATTTGAGGGCCTTTCACTACTCGGAATTAAACGAAACTTTAAACACATAAACTATAACTTACCTAGCATGGAAAAATAGCTTCAAATCATATCCAACAAGCTCTATGGTCATCAACCAATCTTCTCTTCATCAAGGCGTAGTCTCTTTTCTAAATCCAACACTGTCTTCAAATATGGGGCCTCATCGCCAATCTCCATAGGTTCGGAGTCGAACACTATATCTTCTACTGATATGGCCCATAGTTGACTTTCACTTCTACTCAGGTCTTCGGACCTACAGACAATAGAGTATCTGGGTTAAGGTTAGGGTCGGGTTTCACATTCCCCCCTCCTTAAAAGAAATTTTGTCCTCGAAATTGAAAGCATACCTGAACTTCCAAAAAGATGAGGAAACTTCTCCTTCATTTCTTCTTCCTTCTCCCAAGATGCTTCTTCAGGGGTATGGTTCTTCCACTGAATCTTCACCAAAGGGATAGTTCGATTCGTTAACTGTTTGTCCTTTCTATCTAGGATTTTGGTCGGTTCTTCCTTATAAGATAAATCAGCGCAAAGTCCTTCAGGTTCTTGCTGTAGTATATGATCCAGGTTCTCAACATACTTTCGAAGCATCGAAACATGAAATACATTATGAGTTTCAACGAGTGACGGAGGCAAGGCCAAACGGTAAGCAACAGATCGAATCCTTTCAAGAATTTCATAAGGTCCACTGTAACAAGGACTAAACTTTCCTTTAACATTAAACCTCATTACACCCTTCATAGGTGACACCTTTAGGAAAACGTTCTCGCCAACTTGAAATTCCAAATCTGACCTTCTTTTATCAGCATAAGATTTTTGTCTTGACTGAGCAGACTTAATCCTTTCTCTTATCATGTTTACCGTTGCACTGGTATCTTCAATCATTTCTAGACCTAACACTTTCCTTTCTCTAGTTTCGGTCCAATATAGGGGTGTCCTACAAGTGTTTCCATATAAAGCTTTAAATGGAGCCATGCCTATTGTCGGCTGATAACTGTTGTTATAGGCAAACTCAACCAAAGCTAAATGTTCATCCCAATTACCACTCATATCAACAACACAAGATCTGAGCATATCTTCCAAAATTTGAATTGTCCGCTCAGATTATCCATCAGACTGTGGGTGATGAACAATACTCAAATTCAATTGGGTTCCCAAGGCCTTCTGCAAACTATTCCAAAATCTTGAAGTAAACCTAGGGTCACGATCAAACACAATACTCACAGGCACTCCGTGCAGATGAACAACATTGTCCACATAAAGTCTAGCTAGCTTATCCATAGTATGAGTGATCTTCATAGGAATAAAGTGAACTGATTTGGTCAACCTATCAACAATAACCCATACAGTGTCATTACCTCTACTTGTTCGAGGCAAGCTAGTCACGAAGTCCATAGTAATGTTTTCCCATTTCCAACCAGGTAAGGGTAGGGGCTACAATAATCCAGACGTAGGTTATCGAACAGCTTTAACACGTTGACAAGTTTCGCACTTAAGCAATGGATCGTCTGGACTCTCTTCTTCAGCAGAAAGCAAAGGTCAGGTGGTTGAGGGAGGAGATAGGAATGCAAAAATTTTCCATCTCTCCACTAAATTTTGAAGGAATAAAAACTCTATTAAATATTTGCGAAGAATGGATGACACTTGGACATCAAGTTCGGTTGAACTGCAGGATTATGTGGTGACTTACTTTGAAAACTATCATAAAACTGGTTCTTACTTGGTTCACCTAGAGTTGTTGTCTGTGATTCCAAAAGTGCTGATGGATGATGATTGTTTATTACTTGAAGGTTTGCCCTCTAATGAGAAGATCAAAGGAGTGGTATGGGACCTAGATCCTGACAATTCTCTAGGACTAGATGGTTTTCCGGGAAGTTTTTTTGGCAAATGCTGGGATATTGTTTCTACCGATTTTGGGCCTGCAGTTCGATCCTTCTTTCGAAAAGGGAAACTTCCAAAAGGGGTAAATAATTGTTTCCTCACTTTAGTTCCCAAGGTGGAGAATGCAACTACACTGGACAAATTTTGGCCTCTATGTATAGAGAATTTTTTTTGCAAAGCATTGCCAAAGATAATGACTTCTCGGCTGAGTCCTCTTTTGCCTAAGCTTATTTCTAAGGAGCAAAGAGCTTTCCTGAAAGGTAAGATGATTTCTGAAAATATTGCTGTAGTTTTTGAACTTACAAATATTTTGCATTCTTCTGTTAGAGGGGGAGGGATGGGAATTAAGATTGATATTATGAAGGCTTATGATACTCTATCATGGGAGTTTTTATTCTTGGTCTTAAAAGCTTTCGGATTTTCAAATAAATGGGTTGGTTGGATTCATGAGATGCTTCAGACTACTAGAATCTCAGTTTTATTGAATGGGGGACCAGTTGGATTCTTTGGAGTTGAGAAAGGGCTTCGGCAAGGGGACCCTTTATCTCCTCTTCTTTTTCTTTTTGCAGAAGAGGTACTATGCAGGGGCCTTCGTTCTTTGATAGCTGCTGGTAGATTGAGAGCTTTGCCAGGTCCCAAGGGAGTAGAAGTTCCTTCCTTACTGATGTATGCTAATGATATTTTAATTTTTTCAAATGCTTGTTTATGTTATGTTAAAGCTTTGAAAACTCTCTTATCGAAGTATCAAGAATTTTCGGGTCAACATATCAGTTTGGAGAAGAGTAAGCTTTTTCTTGGATGTGTGCCTCTTAGTCGGAAACAAAAAATTGTGGACACATTAAATATCCCAATTGCACTCTTTCCTTCTCGATATCTAGGGGTAGATATTTTTAAAGGAAGAGTTACTCGGGTCAGATTGCTGCCAGTTTTAGACAAGTTAAGAATCGGCTACAAGGGTGGTGTGGAAAGATGTTATCTATGGCAAGTAGAATGGAGCTGGTACATTCAGTTATTTCTAGCATGCCGATTCATAATTTTTCAGTGCACTGGTGGCCTAGCTATATTATTTCTCAAGTAGATGCTTGGATGCGTAACTTCATTTGGACAGGGAGTATAGAGGTTGTGAAGAAGGTTACAGTGTCTTGGGCAAAACTATGTACTCCAAAATGTGAGGGTGGTTTAGGTATTCGGAGATTAAGAGATGTCAATTTTGCATCCTTATGCAAGTTGGCTTGGATAATTAAACACAAATACTCTGGTCTTGCTCACTTTTTAAAGGGGAAGATGGTGGACAAAAGGGGAAATTTAAAGATTTATGGGCAGCAGTCATCTTTGATGTTGGGATTGAGGAAGGTTTGAGGTTTTGTTCAAGCTCATGAACGGTGGTCAATTGGAGATGGTCAGAATATAAATTTCTGGTTTGACAATTGGTTGGGGAATTTTACCATTGTAGACTATGTTGGTATTCCTTTGGATCTAGAGGATCATTTGAAATTGACTATTGCAGATTGTTTATAGTAAGGGGAGTGGAGATTTCCGTCAGTGAACAATGCCAAATTTCAAGAGGTAATCTCTCTTATTATGTTATATCATGTTCCTTGTGCTGGTTTTGTTGATGTTTGTCATTGGCAAAGTTCGATGGGGGGGGGGAGAGTTTAGTTTTCGATTGGCATGGGATCTCTATCGTAGAATAGGAGAACAATTGGAATGGGCAAAAAGTATTTGGAAGACTTCTTTGCAGCCTAGACAACAAGTTTCTGTTGGAGTCTTTTTCATGATAGGCTACCTGTTGATGCCTTGTTGACTCAAAAAGGGATTATGCTAGCCTCTCGTTGTAATCTATGTGGTAAAGTTTCAGAGGACATAGGACATCTCTTTCTTCACTGCTTATTTTCACGTGGATGTGGAGAAGCTTTTGCAGCAAAGTTTGGTTATAATTGGACAGTAAAAGATTCGATTGTAGAGTCGTTCAAGGCTTGGAAACACCAGGCTTCACAGTCTCCTTTACAGATTGCTTGGATTAATGGTTGTTGTTTGCTTTTATACATTCTTTGGATGGTCCATAATCAAATCTGGTTTGAAAATTTAAATTTCAGGACTGATGATGTGGTGAGTTTAATTTTTTCATACTTAGTACAGTTTGACTTTAAAATGGATGGGAGAAAAGTAACTCCTACCATTTTCGGATGCAAGAAGACTGGACCTTCACTTCTCTGTCTTTAATGTTGTTCCTCTACAAGAAATTTTTTTGTGTCCTCCTGTTGTAGGATGGGTAAAACTAAATATTGATGGGTCTTCTTTGCACAATCCAGAAAGGTCTGACGGTGGAGGAGTACTTCAAAATGAAATTGCTGCGGTGGTTTTCAATTTCAGTATTTTTTTAGATGTTAAAACCAACTTTGAGGCTGAATTGGAAACTTTCATTCACGGATTACGTTACGCAAGGCATTTACAAATTACAAAGCTTTGGGTAGAAAGTGATTCAAAAGCTGTGGTGACTTTAATATAGTAGAAGAAAATACCTTGGTATATCTTTCATATGTGGAGAGAGTTACAAGAATATTTGCTGACTATAGATTGGAAGATTTCACATTGCTATCGTGAAACAAATACAGTGGCAAATTTTTTGGCAAATTCGGCAGCTAGGACAGGAACTTCTGATATTAACATTCCTTGGTTAGCTTCAATCTTTACTGAACTTGATGTGGATGTCTCTAGACGTCCTAAATTTCATTTTATGAGTTAGTGGTTTTCTGAGTAGGAACCAGTGATGAAGGGTGTATTGGGGGCAATAGTTGTTGCAGTAAGGGAGTTTGGTTCCTCATAAGGTATTAATTGATGTATTTTTAATATTTCTTCTTCGCTTAATATAATGATCCTTTTAGCGAAGAAAAAAAAGGTATTTCTTTCTCTATCTCCTCCACCTCCTTGTCCATTTTATTTCCTTTCAACCTCAAATAGCTAAGGAGTACTGGTGCATTCATCTGGGGCAAAGTAGAAGTAGATATCATTATAATATTACTATGTATGTTTTACAATTTTGGTATTTTACTTATTGCAATTTTCTAATCTAGGTATATCTCTTATTGTAATCTTCTAGTAAGTAAATTTTACTGTAATTTTTTACTATATATATTTCTCTTGTTGTAATTTTTTATTCTTGGTAAATCTCTCATTTATTGTAATATTCTATTCTAGATAGGTTATTTTTCTTATAGAGAAAGTATATCTCCCATTCATGTATATTTATATGTATCAGTTTCTTAATACTAAACATACCAATATTCACTCAATTCTAAACTTAACATGATATATGCAGTTTGATTCCTCTAGGGCTCTGCCCTTGAGGGGATTGATCTTGTCAATATTAAAATGTGGGACCACTTTCTAAATATATGGTAAATGAATGTAAAAATAGTGTTATGTATTATCCGGATTTTTGTTTGCGGCAGAGCGGACATCGTCCGCGCACTGTCGCGAACGTGACACGTGTCACATGAAAATTCAATGGTTAAAAGTGAAGTAATGGTGAATACAAATTTGTTTTACAACTGTGGTTTTAAAATTTTTAAATTTACAATCAAACCCCCTCAAAATCGATGAAAACATCGTTCTCCGACGGCGACGGCAATGGAAGCAGTGATAAACCCTCTTTCTTAGGCAGCGGGCAACCAAATACTTGAATAAGGGTGTTAATCAATACCATCGCAACTAATTTCTTCAGCCATTCCCTCTAAGTTCCAGGGCGAGCCCATCTTTGATTCTTTTCCAATTTACTCGATTCAGGTATGCTTCTTCTCCGTTTTATACTTTCGTAATCAAGAATTTGATGAGGTGAGTTGTGGAGATGTAGTTGTTTGTCTATTTGGTTTTGGAAAAAATGATTTATGCCGATAAGTGAGGCTATCAGCTTCCTGCACAGTCTCTTGAAGAAAATTTCTTTAACTTTTGGTAACGAGAAGATTAGCTTTTAATCAAATTTACAAGAGGGAATAATGGGCATAGCAGCTTTCTATTTTTCTTTATAAAGCGGATGAACTCCATTATTGTAATTTATATGCTGTGGACCGTTGGTTCATCATTTTTCAGAAATTCAAAGTTGAGTTCAGGTCTTGGCCGGGACCATTGCTGATCTGCTTTTCTTTCCTTTTTCCTTGCCCAGTTGCGACAGACATGCCATGCCACGGCCTTCATTGCTCTGTAACAACTTATCAATTATAATCAATATACGATGCTCCATTCCCTTGCCAGTAAAGGGTGTTGAGTGTGCAACAAATTGAAAAGGTAGAGCGTATGCTGTAAATTAAGCGACCCAGAGTCAATTTTCAGATCAAACAACCTAGAGTTGTGAGAGAGTCTCCGTTGCCGTTTCCATTTCCATTTCCGTCGCCGATGCCGTTGCCTGAGAAAGAGGATTTATCACAGTATTCCCTTGATTCAACAAAATAGGGTTTCTAAATCTGATAAGGAACGATGCTTTCATCGATTTTGAGGGGGTTTGATTGTAAATTTAAAAATTTTAAAACCACAGTTGTAAAACAAATTTGTATTCTCCATTACATCCCATCACTTGACTTTTAACCATTAGATTTTCATATAACACGTGTCAGGTTTGCGGCAGTGCGCGGACGATGTCCGCTCTACCGCGAACAAAAATCCGTATTATCCTCTATCAAAATCCCAACTGTGTTATGTGTAACAATTATTACTTTCCAAGGAAACAAAAATTTGTTTGGATTAAAATAGGAAATAACTCACATTTATAAATGTAATTTGATTATTGTTTTCGGTTCTAAATTCTAGGGTTTGTAAGATAAATGAACTCAAATTCCATAGGGATTGATCCTATGGGATCGAGATTTTACATGTTCGGATTCTTTATTTATAGAATTAAAGAATTATACTCTCCTCATCTTTTATATGAATATTCAAAAGTGGATTCTCCCTCTAAATATATCTTTAACCATCAAAGGTAAAGAATGTGAACTTGGACTCTACATCCTTTATCCCCTACAAGATGCCAACTCTCCCTCTAAATATATCTTTAACCATCAAAGGTAAAGAATGTGAACTTGGACTCTACATCCTTTATCCCCTACAAGATGCCAACTCATAAGGTTCCAAATGACTGATTTATTCTATGAACGGTAATAAATGCCTCAAACAGTAATCTACCAGAATTTTATGAGTTAGAGATTCTCTATTTGTAGAAATAAAGAATTGTACTTCCCTCACACTTCTCTATGGATATTCATATCCTCAGATTCTGAATCGTAAGGATCTGACTGCCCTATTTATTCTATCAACCAGAGTGAATCTTTCGGGATTCCTTGGCCTAAAACGGTAAATCAATCCTAACATTATCTTATTATCGTTGTTTTTTTTTTCTTTCAAGATATTATCATTTCACTGGGGCACGTTAAGGTAATTGGTTGATTATGCAGCAGGTATTTATGAGAACGAAAACAAAAATTGAGAAGACTTCCCCCACAAGGGTGCTCAATTTTTATCCTTCTCTCTCAATTGTATCCATCAAAAGAAAAATGAACACTATTTTGGAATCCAAAATCCTATTTTTCACCCATGGCCGAGAAGAGGGTATCAGAAGCTCTCCTCAACTACGTACTTAGGGTAGTTTTTCGTACATAAGTTAAATATACAACGGGGTTTCACCACGGTCCAGATTCGAACCATGAATCTTACTTATGAGGCATTGTTCTTTTGCTGACTGAGCTAATTCCTTGAGATCGAAATTAATTAAATTTTATTTAATATTTGAATTGAAAATTTTAATTCTTCTTGTGGCTAGTCTATATGCAAGTCTTTTTTTAAAGATAAGACCATGCTCTACACATGCCCATCTAACATTCATGCTGCACCATGTAATATATGAAATGGGATCAACTTTGTTTGGCAACAAGATGTACCCAATTCATGCTTAAATAAGGATCTGTTTAGACAATTATTCACTCTGAGAAAAATGTTCCTAGGACCCACCCAATGTTTATAACAAATATATGAGAATCATTTTTTGGTACAAAGGTGCTTGTTATATATAGGGATGGATATTACATATGCCGTCGGTAGGAGTTGAACCCATGACTTCTCCACTGAGAAGCAGGTTCCTAACCATCCTAGTACTCCTCCATTGACAATATATGAGAATCATGTGTTTGGACAAGACAACTTTAGAATGGGATTCGTTCTTTAAAAAAAGAAAAAGAAAAAGAATGAGATTTGATTCTTTACCAAAAAAAAGAAAGAATGGGATTCGTTTCTACATTTTCAGTCACTGTTGCTCTATCTAATCATTCTTTTGTACCCATATGGAACCGTGACTTAGATCTCTTCACTCACTCACATATGTCACAGAACCACAACCACAACTACCAATATCACCCACAACCACACACTTCATGTGGTTAATATCTCGGTCATCTCCTCCAACTAAGAGATTTGAGTCAGTTTATCAACTTGAGAAGAAACAGAAACCATAATAACAATATTTGTTTTGAAAAAAAAAAATAATAATATATAATCAAGAAAAAGAGAAGCCCAAAGTCCTAGATTCAAAACCAATGAATCTCTTTTATTGTTATTATTATTATTATTATTTTTAATTTTATCTTCTAAAAGAAAATTCATGTAAAAATGAAAGGAGGGGGAGAAAGTTTTCTTTATAAAAAGGAATTTGGATGACTGATAGATTTAAAGATTGTTATCATCATTCATATGAGATCTCAACTGAGAACATCTTTGCTGATTTTTAAGTTAAGGGTTAAAAAAAAAAAAAAAAAAAAAAAAGTTAAGGGTTTAAAATAATTCTCTCTGTTGATTGTCCCAACTCCTAGGCCCTAGTTTTATTGTAAAATACTTTTCTTTATTCCTCTAAGGGTGTAATCCTCGAGAATTTGATATAAGTTTTATTTTGCTTAAAAAGAAGAAAAAAAATCTAGAATGATCAAAACTGAAAGAGACAGATCTATACACGAATCTCCATATATATATATATATATATATATATATATTTGAGCATTATACTTTATTATATGTGTTTGCTTTACTTTTTTCATTATTGCTCCCTTTTGAAAGCTCAAAAAGTCTCTATCTTACATTGTAGTTAGTTCAAGATTGATTTGGATTAGGGGATTTTTTTAATTATATATTAACCCTTTTGAAAAAAATGTAACCATATGGTACAAAGAAAATAAAGGCATAACTAGATTAGATTATATAGAAATTGGTTCGCACTTGCAAAAATGAACAAAGAGGTTAAAGGAAAACTTTTAGTGCCACCCCCTAATTTAAGCATTTCATCATTCAGACTCCCAATTATTAATATCATCAGTCTCAATTAAACTTGTTCATTATTCTGCAGCGTCATCTTTCTCCAATATTTCCTTCCCTTCCCTCTTCTGTCCTTATATTTTTAGACTTATTAGTAAGAAGAATGACATTAATTTTAGATGACAACGAGAATTTTTTAATCTTTAAAATATTATTTTATTTTATTTTTTTCATCAAAAGTCGTAGACTTTGACAAATAATATTAAGATATAAAGGAGTACGCTAGTCAAACCTAATATCCTTGAAATCTCTGCACTCCCCCCCCCCCCAAAAAAAAAAAAAAATGATATCTCTACATACTCAACCCTCTGTCATCACAAGAAATTCACATGAACCCACCTAATCAAAACAAACAAGAGAGAGGATTTCAACATGGAGCTTAAGTTGACCTCTAACATGGTGGTGCCTGTAGTGCCTACTGTTAGATGCATGCCACATAGATTTTATTCAATTTCAACCGATCAAAACATGATTTGGTTCATTTTAACGAAGACTAGTTTTATTTCATTTAAATTGGTTAAATGTGTATATGGTGTTTTTAAGCAACTAAAATTTAATGAAATATACATTCAACAATAGGCACCATAGGCACCACTACATCGAACTTATTAATGAAGCACAATCCAATGATTATTGTACAATAATAAATACCCACTAGTATTTATTTATGCTTGCTTTTGAAAACTAAAAAGATAACTTGTACTTCCTTGTACGAATCAGGGAATTGTTAATTAGATATAAACTTTTCCTCTTTTTTATTTTCTTTTTGTCAGTATTTCTTACAAATATCATGGTCATGGTCAAATATTGTATGATTTAAATGAAATTATACACAAAGCAACAAGGTAGATAGCTCGAGTAGACTTGGTTTAAGTGAAGTAATCATTAGTATGTTCACTAGATTGTAAAATATTTCGATGGTGTCTAAGTAATTTACTCTTAAAATAATTTAGAGTAGATAAGCTCATAGAGAGAAGCGCAATAGGTTGAAACGAGCCATAAGCTTGAATGAGAATAAGGCATAGGCTAGATTTTGCAACCTTGAGAGTAAGCCAAGATTGAAATTTTGAAATCCTAGGTCAAGATTGGGTTTGGCCATGGCTAAGATGTTGGCTTAAGCCTGACTTGACCCAACCTCATGGAGGGTGCATAAAAAGTATAGCAAGTTAGGATTAATTGAGGGCTACTTAATCTTATACAAGAATCAAGTGAATCATATTAAGTTGGGCTAGAATAAACCTAGAAAAGTTGAACCTCGATTGAGCTAAGAAGCTATCAGGATAAAATATTAATTAAGGCACTGAACAAGGGGCATCAATAATATTTCGTAAATATTGATTTATTAATTACTTTACACTAAATATAACTAAACAATCTTTAAATTTTTGAGACCCATATAATGTACGTTGAGATAATAGAAAAGAAAATAACGGAAAAATAAGGGATAATAGAGAATGTCGAATCCACAAGTTTACTGTATGTTTTTTACAATTTTGAAATTTACCTACAAACAATATGTTGTACATATAATTGTAATTACACTTGAGAGAGATACAAAACTCAAAATAAAAAAAATAATAAAAAAATTTACAAAGAAATGAAGAGACGTACAAAACAAACTAAATCTCCTTAAGACGATTAGTTCTTGCCTCTGATGCTTAGCAGTTGACGAACTTCGCCTCCCACGATATAACTCTTCAAACCAATTTGAATAGCACTCCAACAAAGTGGACTCAATCGAAATGATAGAACTCACCACACTTAGAAACTAAAGAAAATAATTGATTTATGGATTTTAACTTTAAGGAACTAAAAATAAAAAGTTTTCGGAGAAGAAATGCTAACTTAAAAAATCACTCTACTTCTCACAAATCTCTCATCTTATTTATAAGGGATGAAAAGACACAAATGAACTAGTTTGTTCATTTGAAACAATATGTCTCTTTGTAACAATACATCTTATGAGCGGAAAGGCTCTTGAATTTTTATTTTTTATTTTTGGTGAAAAGGCACTTGAATCAATGTATCATTTTGAAACAATATGTCTATTCCAATCAATGTATCCATTGAAGAAGAGGCATATTGAACAAGTGCGACTATTTGATCAAAAAATTAATTTATAATTATTATTAACTTTTTAAATCAAACCATAGTACAATACAAGTAACTCATACCATTTTTTCGGATGCAAGAAGACTGGGCCTTCACTTCTCTGTTTTTAGTGCTGCTCCTTCACAAGAAATTTTTTGGTGTCCTCCTGCTGTAGGTTGGGTTAAACTAAATATTGATGGGTCTTCTTTAGGCAATCCAGGAAGGTCTGGCGGTGGAGGAGTATTTCGAAATGAAGTTGCTGCGGTGGTTTTCAATTTTAGTATTTTTTTAAATGTTAAAACCAACTTTGAGGCTGAATTGGAAACTTTCATTCACGGCTTACGTTGGGCAAGGCATTTACAAATTAAAAAGCTTTTGTTAGAAAGTGATTCAAAAGCTGTGGTGACTTTAATACAGCAGAAGAAAATACCTTGGTATATCTTTCATATGTGGAGAGAGTTACAAGAATATTTGTTGACTATAGATTGAAAGATTTCACATTGCTATCCTGAAACCAATACAATGGCAGATTTTTTGGCAAATTCGGCAGCTAGAACAGGAACTTCTGATATTAACATTCCTTGGTCAGCTTCAATCCTTAATGAACTTGATGTGGATGCCTCTAGACGTCCTAGATTTCGTTTTATAAGTTAGTGGTTTTCTAATCGAGCCGGAACCAAGTGAGGAAGGGTGTATTGGGGGCAACAGTTGTTGCGGGTAAGGGAGGTTAGTTCTTTATACGGTATTAATTGATGTATTATTAATATTTCTTCTTCGCTTAATATAATGATCCTTTTAGCGAAAAAATAATACAATATAGTTGTCTTACCCAGGGAACGAAAGTTCGCCGGGTTCGCTCTTTGGCGATACGGCCGAAATAGTGAAATTTCGCCAAAATATCGGCGAAATTCCAGAAGTCACCAACTCGGCAACCCCCTAATTTGAAATAGTGGCACTTCTATCCAAAAACTCAATTACTTTTATCAATCCATCAAGCATGTCAAGTGTCAACCTGTCTTCTCGACTTCCAAAACATTGGCTTTAATTGTTTTATTTATTTATTTATCTATCAAATACGTCAAACTGTCTTCTCAACTTCCAAAATATAACCTTAATTGTTTGAACTTATCTATTCAGCTACAAGAGTAACCATTTCAAACTCTAAAGAGCCACCGTCACCTTGTTTGACGGAAAACGAGCAAGACTCGAACCGACGGGAATAAAATCGCTATAAACTCCTCCAAAAGAAGCAATCAGACTTGGTATGATCAGAGGTAGATGATAGATATGGATCGTTTTGGAGCGAGCAAATTAGAGGTGCTGGCAGTTATGTATTTTAAATGCCGATGGAGTGATGTAGCTGTAAGAGAAAGAAGCAAAGAAATAAGTATAGGTTCAGAGCGTCTTTTCTGCAACTCCTTCCGACGACGAGGAGTATTTGAAACCAATATTTCGGTTATCAACCTGAAACTCTAGAAGTTTCGGCAGATTTTGCCATTATTTTGTGGATTCGCCGATTTTTCGGCGATTTTGAGCCAATATCGATTTCGTCCATTTGTTTATTTTGCTACTCACCGAACTCACCGAAATTCGGCGATATTTTGTTCCATGGTCTTACCATTTATTGATCACATGATTTTATTGCATCAAAGATTCAAACAAATGGTCTCTTAGAAAGACAATAGAGTGATAATTTTACTATTCTTATATTCGACAATTATCTATTAAAAAAATCATATGACTTGAACCAACCTCAAGCCCTGCATATACATAGCCCTAAACCGATTGAACCAAACGGTTCAATAGAAACATCACTTAAAAGGAATAGTCCAGATTACTCCCCAACAATCTCCCCCTTAATTTGTACATCCAAAAAATGACTATAGTGAACTGGATTACAACCATCATCATCCAAGTGTACCTTCACACAAAAAACAAAGAGACCACAGTACAAAGCAAATAACAAATATGCAAAATACCTAGACATGCACTAACTATGCAACACTAAGGACTCCATGCAGATACATCATGCAACAAACTGCACCAGGTAGAGAAACCCTAATCAATAACTCATGATTCACAACTCACTCATATAACTATGAAGAGCACACATGCACACACCAGGCATATATCTCATAATAGAGACAAACAGAACAAGAGTCATAAAAATTTGGGCAGCATCTCCCCTAAAACTGCAACATATGCAAACCTGATAAACAAACACAAACATACCTGGACATCACCACACCATAGATAAATGAAAAACAAGTATACAATCTCCACAAAAGGTAATAACCCGCCACATAGACTTACTCATGCCAGCCAAAGCATAATAAATATATAATTTAAACAAGTAAGACTTTAAACAAGAGACTAGTATAAACTTCAAGAAATCCATGGTGATATCCAAAACCAACCTAGATTAACAGAACCTCTCAAACATCAACAGATGAACAACATGGATCCTGACATAATTGACAATGCCAACACAGCCCATAAATCTACACAAATGCTTACAATATAAGCCAAGTCAAGTCTAAAACATATCACATGATACATAAGAGAACTTAACCAACTAGAGAAGAGAGATTGAACAATTCAAATATATAAAACATGACAAATAAGCATAAATCTCTCCCCCTCAACTAGTAGATCTCAAAACTTAGGAAATTCCTACAGATCCAAATACTTTCATTTCACATTCTGATTTTAAAACCTTCCCCAATGAATACAATCATGCAATCAATATGTAAACCACATAAAGGCAGATATAAGACACAGAAAATGAAATGAGAAACTAGAGAACTAGAGACAACTGTTAACCTAAAATGCAAATATAATGCAAAAAACTCAAACATCAAGTCTTATATATCAATGCCAAGGGTATTCAAATGAAATCACAACAGGATTCATTAACAAGTCATATTTTCAAACTCAGTTGTTAAAATGCCTAAAGAAGTTGCAAATCATTCTTTCTTTTACATTAAAGTAAAGAAAGACAACAAGTATCCAATTACCCATTAAAATAATGAAGATAGTAACTCAGGATCGCAAACTTTTATAGTCTTACATTTAACCAACAAGATGAAAATAATCCTGACAAACCCAATAGGCAATAACACTCCTAATCCATCACTGGCTTACTACCTCTACTCAAACCAGGACCTCTTCACCCACTCACTACAGGATGGGCACATATCAACAACTAGACAAATCCAGGTCACCTAGAGTAGAAACCAAACCAGAGATAAAAGAAGTAAACTTAATAAGACTTAACAACTCTAACCTACAAGACCAGACTCAAAAACACATAAAGAATCTAACTACAAACAAAACATAACCTAACCAACAAAACTGGTGCAAGTCATCTTACCAGACAACTCCATAAATCTGACAATAACTACTCCCACTCAAAACCATACAAGCTGACAGACCATATCCCCTGAATATCATGTGAATCCCAACAACATGTGAGGACACACACTCTTTACAACTCTTGTGTCAAGACCAGCACTAATGCTGAACTGGAGAACAAACCTCTCCCCCTGGAGACCAAACTCTCCAAACACTTGACAACACCTGTGCCAAAACCAGCACTAATGCTGAACATGGAGACTATACCTCTCCAAACACCAAGGATACACCTAATGCTATACCAAGTGAAATAGGAATCCTCATGTGTAACAACTGTACTAAACAGTCTCAACACCACCTATTACCACTCTAGCATTTCAAAACTCAGTCAGACATGTATACCAATGCAAATAAAAGCATCCATGAGAGTACAAAATAACAACAAATACTTAACATGCCAACACTATCATAATTGGTCAAGAATTCTCACACAATAAGGCATAATCTTAACCAATATTAATAGAAAACCAAGCACAAAACATGTTGTCTCAGATTTATTAAATAAACAGTTTCCTTACACAAGCATACCACCTTAAAGATAAATAGACCACCTCCCTTTAACAAATGAACAAAATAGGATAAACCAAAGTGTGCACCCAATGGAAACCCAAATAACCAGGTCTTAAAACAAGGTCTATGCTACCACGGAAAGCACCTAGGTCATCAAAAGACCTCAAACAGGTTTATTTCACCTTCACCAGAATTATGCATATTATTGTTAGATGTCGCACCTTCTTGCAGTTTCTTCTTGTATGCAAAACAATATTTCTTAATATGACCCACTTTATTACAGAAATAACATCTCCTGGTGCTAGAATCAGACTTATTATTATTCCCATTATTATTCTTGTTATTATTTTCATGATTGTCATACATTTTATCCTTCCCTTTGAACTTCCCATGTTTGTAAGAGCCCTTGCCATTAACAAACAAATTTTCTCCACTCCCTAAAGTCTTTCCAAAAGCCAACAACTCAGACTCCCTATTCTTTAGAGCATCAATCAATTGCTCCAGGGCAATGTTTTGACAAGCATACTTAATTGAATTCTTAACAACAAGATAATCATTATGAAGGGAATTTAACAGGATAATAGACAGATCTTGGTCTTCAAATTTGCTCTTTTCCCCAGTACTGGCTAAGTCTTGAATCAACTTCTTAAACACATCTAGGTTCTTATCAAGACTGATTGTAGGGTCCATCTTAAACCCATACAATCTTTCCTTTAAATAAATCTTATTACCTAGATTCTTTTTCTGGTAGATTTGTTCAAGCTTATTCCAAACTTTAATAGGGGTATTGTCTTCATCATCCAAACATCTGATAACACCATCAGTGATGTTCCAGAGCATGCAACTAATTGCATTCTCCATCACTTCAGTCCTCAAGACTGGGTCAATGCTTTCAAAGAAAGCAACTGGGTCATCTATGGATCTTAGGAGTTTCTGTTGAGCCATCAAAGCTCTCACCTTTCTCTTCCAAATCCCAAAGCCCCCTGTCTCATCAAACTTCTCAATGTCTACCCTGGAAATCCCCATTGGAACTCCCAAATCTAGGTACCTAGGATTCTCCCCTAGACCTACAGCTCTACTTGAGCCTGTGGTAATCACACTGACCACACTGGGAGGAGTGCCCTCCCCTAGTAGACCAAATTCTTTGCTTGGCTCCACTTTGAAGCCAGTACCATACACCAATCAGTATATACAAGAATAAAAATATACAATACTGATATACAATTTTGAAAAAAGAAGAAGATTATTATAACCAAGAATTAAATAATCAGATATTAATTAACCACAAATTCATAAGCTAACTTTATACAATTTCAGCAGCCTTTATTAACAAATTGTTAACACAACAGATCAATACAGACCAAGTATTGTATCAAATATTAACAAAAGAATAGGGTAGCAGCTAGTATAATCAGAAATCAAGAAATTAATGTGGTTAATTAATCATTCACCATCTTCGAATCAGCCTACTCATACTAGATTATCATCCATCAATTTGAATTCAGATTTATACAAAGAGCCAAGAACATATGAATCATATACTCAGGGTTTTATCATAGAACCGAACCTTTTATTGACATATATAATCAGATCATATTATATAAGAGAGCATATATGATATATAATTAACAAACTATGAGAACCGAACCATGAAACATATATCAGAGGTAGCAAAGAAAGAAATACAAAAAATCAGAATTACAAATTGAACTAATCTTTAACCATATGAGTAATCAATTAAATTAGGATGTAAATAATCTACAAGACCTAATTTGAAACATAGAAGCATTAACCATAGCCGAATTGCAGAGTCAAGAAACAGTCATACAGTTTGAACCGAATGCCTACTGTTAGGTTACATAAGCCTCATATATAGATTAACAGCAGAAACTAACCAATTGATTATAAAAAGAATTATCAGAAGAATCGAATGGTAACAAGCAGAAGCAATTTTCAGATCAAGAGGATTAATAATGAAATCTATAATATCTATGAGATCAGATGAATCAAATTAACCAATGATTCCACCGAATCACCTAACCGAAACATAGGCTGTCTTAGGCTAACAGGCTAACCAAGCTCTGATACCAATTTGTGACCGAATTAACATGCTCTAACCAGTATGGACCGAATCATGCAAGGGTATTATCAAATGAGAGAGAGAGATTGATGACGGAGTTTGGCAATGACTGCCTACATCTCCGGGATTCAAGTTGGAATCCAATCCACTATATTCAGGAAATTACAGAGAAGGAGAAGAAAGAGAGAGTTTACAGATAACACATGATTCAGGTGACTAAAGGAGCTAATTCTTCCGTCGAGTGCTCTCCTAGCATCACTGATCAAAAGCCCCAACAGCGCTCCTTAAAGAACCTCCAAGAATCCATCGTTGCAGGAGCTTGAAGAAGGCAGCCATGGAAGCTTCACCGAGAACCCCAAATCGCAGAACATAAAACCCAAAAGTGAAAATCGATTTGCATATACATGACTTGAACCAACCTCAAGCCCCACATATACATAGCCCTGAACCGATTGAACCAAACGGTTCAATAGAAACATCACTTAAAAGGATAGTCCAGATTACCCCCCAACAGTTTCAAAATTCCATTAACCCAACTCCTATTATAAATCAAATTGGTTAGGTGTATCAATGTATTTAAGAGTCATCATCCTATAAAATAGAACCATAAAATAAAACAAATTCATTTAAGAATTGAATTGAAATATTTGATCGATTGATTTGAAAAGAAATCGATAAAAGTCATTCTAAAATTAATAATGAATGACATTTTTTTCCTCTCTTTTTCAAACAACGAATCATACACCTACCTCAAAGTTAAGCTCTTCATTCAAGGACAAAAGAGACTATTATCCATCACCAATCACAAATACTTCTTGAGGTTGACAAATTCCGATTGTCTCCTCCAACTAGAATATTTGAATCACCCTCAAACATGAGTGAGAAATTCTGAAATTTGGAGTTTAAAGGTACGCAATATCGCTGAAATTTGGCGATATTTTGTCGAATTTTGGTGGTTTTAGTTCATGGTGAACCGAAACCGGGAGCGAACTATGAACTGCCAAGATATCAACGATTTTCCGGCGAATGGCGAAACATAATCGAAATTTAGGCAAAATTTTGCTGGAAGTCCATTCGTCGGAATCGCTTTTCTTCCCTGCTACTCCTTCCTTTCTATGTGCATACAATAAACTTGATTTTTTTTGCTGTTAGGGTGAGAGAAGTTAGGATTTCAAGCTAACAGGCACTCTGCTTTTGAGAAATCAGAGGTAGAAAAATTCAAAAAAGAAAGAGACGTTCTTTAGCACATAGTCTTTTTCTTTGCTTTTCTTTGCCGGAACCACCATAAAAAATAAGATACTCATAAACTTCATCTCTAGTTCGTCGGAGCCATCGTCACAAACACTGAACTTCGTCCATGCAACAAAATGAAGAAAAGGCAAAAATCTCAAACATGAGTTTTGTCTTTTTCTGATCCATTTGTGTGAACTTCACACGCCGGTAGTCTTCTCAGTTTTCATTCTCTCACCTATTAATACAATTTCATCCATTTGTTTTGTTTTGTAGTTCACATGGCTGTTGGGTAAAGCACACCAATCCGTGGCTGGGGATATAAGTCACCATTGTCTCACTTTCCATTTGGCATGAGATCTGGCACATGTCAAGGACAACTCTAGGCCCAATACATAGTCATACAGACTCGTACTACATATGGTCCGAATATCTCCTCATACCTAGTGCCCTTTTGGTTCCATAACCTTCCCACCTATGAATGGTATCCTCAACGGGAGACATCTGTTGGATACCATTCCTTAACCCAATGATCATCCACATATAATGGACAGGATGCTCTCCATGTCCTCTTATAGGTTGGTTACCGGTCTTGAGTGCCCAAGAGCCCTTATTTATTATATGCAACCTTCCCATTCTATGATGACATTGGGTCTGGTTGGTGCTCACAGGACTCAACCATTGACATCACGGGTTAACCGGCTTCAATACCCCTACCGGAAAGGTAGTAGTACTTGTAGGGTCATCTAGCCCAACACTTCTAGACTAGACACCTAGTATTCATGTACCTAGATCTAGAGGCATCCATATAAAGTCACTAGGGTAACGGACAAACCCACAAACCTAGTCGATAAGATAGAATATGAGAATCAATCTCAACCAATACCATTCATTCTCATACATTCTAGCTCAATCATTCTCATATCATATCACTAATATAAGACTCGAAAAGAAAGAATAATAATCATTCACATCTTCTTACCTTTTTTTCGTGCAAAGTCACACACAATCATATAATAATAGATATCAAATTAAAACAAGATACCATCAATGAAATTGAATAACAATAATAAAACATACAAGACATGGTTAGTTTATTCCTCACTTTTCAATTTAATTTTCGTTTTCCAAAGTCCCAATTCTCACACTCAAGAGTCGGTGATTATACTCAAAATATTCCTAATCATATAAGAGAACGGTAAATATTAATTTGGGTTTCAGAAAAGGTCCATAAGCATGCTTCCCGAACCCAATCTGTTAATTGGTCTCAAACTCGCCGTTCTAACTTAGTTTAGGCAAAATTCAATATTTCGCCTCCGATTCGAAGTCGAATCGAAACGAGACTTTGTGAACTTCTAATTAACAGTAATAGGGTCCTAAAGGCATCTTCAATTTGACCCAATTCAGTCCCAATCAAAAGACCCCAAATTTGGCTCTCGTGAGTGTCCGCAAGTGTCTTTGAGAAGTCAAAATGCGAAATCGGTCGAAACGATTCGCACAAACCTCTTCTAAACTAAAGTGAAACATAAATATAACTAATTACAAGCATTCAATGCATATAATATGCTCTATCTACGAAAATCTAACATTTTTTTGTGAAGGAAACATCACAAACCTAGGTTTAGAGAAGAGAGGTTGAAGAACACTCACTTTTCTCAATGTTGTAGCAATGATTTGGGTCTCCATGCACCTTCGGGTGGATGGAATCCACTCTTCTCCTTGGTTTCTCCTCTTCCCCAAGCCTCAGCCCCACTTTAGCATTACAAAATGCGTTTAGAGATGAGTTGAAACATAAAATAGGGTTTTTAAACCCAAATTCTCGAAACTGCCCCGAACTGGGCAATGGGCGGCCAGTCCAGAACAGTCCACTGGTTCAATAGATTGACCCTTGGTTGAGGGGCCAACCAGGGTACGTCAATCCCGATGGTTTTTGGCTTGAAAGAAAGGTCTTTTGATTATCTACGTTTGGGTATATTTACCTCTTTGTATGATTCTTCATTGTCGGTCTATGGACGTGCCAAAATCGCATTTTTACACCTTTATAATTGACCTTCTCTCTCCTCTTAAATTCCAAAAGAGATGTCGAGTCATCACCAGGGTCATCCACTAATGTTAGGTCCACTTTTGAACCTTCGGGCTCAACTCGAATGGCCCACAGCTGCCGCCGACTCTAGGTCTGGGTTTGCGGTCTTGAAACCATGGGTTAAAGGGTTAGAAATCCAGGGGATTTCACATTCCTCCCCCCCTTAAAAGAAATTTCATCCTCGAAATTGATGTAGTTGAGGCACCAAAGAGGAAAGGATACTTCGCTCGCATTTCATCTTCTTTTTCCCACGAAGCTTCTTCAATCGTGTGATTCTTCCACCGAATCTTCACCGATGGAATGGTTCCATTCCAGAGTTGCTTGTCCTTCTGGTCCAACATTTCGGCGGCCTCTTCTTCACCAACAATATAACACACACCCAATCTATCACTGGTTTGGACACTTTTCCTCCTTCACCATCTTTCTCTTGGTCTGTTGCTTCTTCACAACTTTAAAATTTTATCATGAGTTTGAACTTCTCATACCAAGTAAATACTAAATCCTCTTGATGTTTGATTCATTGGGTCGATTCAAGAGTTCCTCTAACAAAGCCTAAGGTTCTTCGATATCTGCAAGTTCTCTTGCAGAAGGAATCTCTGATGAAGAAAATGAAGAGCAAGAGTCAATATGTGGTGTATCTTTAGGTGACACTTCTTACCAGCCCATTAACTTAAACACCCATTTGACAACAGATGCATGATTATCTTTCGTTTCCATCAATATATTTTGAGAACATTGACATGGATGTTTCAGTATAATTTGGAGATTGCAAGATTTTCCCTTGGGTGTGAGGAGGTGGGGGAGATGTTTTAATGATACCCATTCCCCTCTCCTTCCCCTCCCCATTTTCTAGGGGAGTAGAGGAAAATTCTATTGTTATGACCATCATTGCTCGAGTCCTATATATTGCTTAGTAGAATTGATGTCCATGTCAAGAAACATTTTGTTATTTCTTATGTGAACTATTGGTGTTTCCGAAGAACCAAGAGTTTGACTTGATGAAAAGGCCACACCCAGCACACAAAGTTCCCATGTTTAGTGTGGTTTGGGGAGGGTTGAATACACGGTTTTACCCTTGTTTACAGAGAGGCTATTTCCAACATGAGCCCATGGCTAAGCATTTTCAGAAAGTGAGCACTTGACTAAGGTGCCAAGCACAACTTTCTATTCGTTTTTGTAGATCTTAGAAGCGTGTCTTGTATATATTTATTACTATTATTATTTTGGTTGGGACATGTCTAGAATTTCGCTTCATTTGAACACCATTGGCACAACATGCTTTTTGTGCTTGTTATGGATGACTTATTCAAGAGTGTCGAAGATGAGGTCTTGTGATATGCTCTTCATTGATTATATTGTTTTGGTGTCTGAGATGAAAATAGGGACCAGACCACCATTTAAACTTAATGTATCGATTGATACGGGAGGATCCATATCCCTTGTTTTTTTTTTCCTCCCATAAAAGTGTTATGTCTTGATTGGTGTACCAGCTCATAAAATACAATATAGGCCGATATGTAAACTATAGGTTTTCGGTGAGTATTGATATGTATCAAGTATGTGTCAACCAATACGACTTAATGTAGATTGATTCAAGTACAACAAAGTTCAACACATACCAATATGTTTGATACCAACTAATGCATGTTAAAATTGCCATTAGAGGCCCATTTGCCCATGTGACCATTGGAATATGAGTTTGTTTCTGAGATGATAGATTAAGGAGATTTCATAAATTCACAAAAAATGTTGGTTTTAGGAAATTTTTGTCTACGTTTAAATCATGGTTCTTTTTATCCCATTTCTTCCTATAAATCAATGCATTAAGATGAAACTAAATTAGTTGGTTCCCCATTTTAGTGTTTACCTTATATATTTTGACCATTTCCATGGATTTTTTTCTCTCTTTGATATGTATCTCGAATTTGATACAGTACACCTACTAAAGTCACCTGATCAATAATACCTGATATCAATAGTTTAAATAGTTTAAACCTTGTTTAACATGAACTTAAAGACGTGGAGATCAACCCTTGAACAAAAGGCTTTATGGTTTGTGGATCAAAGACGAAGTATGTGGTGTATAACGTCAGTTACACTATGATGCATAATGACACGGTGAAAATTGAGGTAAGAGATGTTGCCAAGTGACTATCGTAGATGCCTTAAGTCAAACCATAATTAAAGGTGGTGACATTGGTGATGATGTTTCACAGAAAATTAAAGTGGGACGAATGGATGGGTGCATTCAGGTTATTGTGGAATGACATATTCCTATATAGCACAAAAGAGTTTTATAGAACTGTTGTCCAACCAGTTATGATGTATGAAAAAAAATGTTGAACAGTTTAGAAGTGTCATATACTGAAGCTATGTGTAGTAAAGTTGAGTATGTGAGATGGATGTGTGGAAAAACCTTATAGAATAAAGAAATGAATGTACTGGAGATTAATTTGTTAGTGAGAAGCTCCAAGAATGTCATTTGAGGTGGTTTGGCCATGTTGAACAGAGGCTTGCGATCCACTGTTTCGATCCAGATTGAAGAAGCTAAAAGAGCTAGGGGTAGGCCTAACATGATCATAGAAGAGAGAGGAATGAGATGCGTAGTCTAGGTCTTGCTCCAAGTATGATCTCTGATTGAGCCTACTGAGAAGCCAGGATCCATATTGTTGGCCCTATTTTGTTGACTTCATGGGATGTACCTCGTTCCCCTTACTTTCATTTCCCATTTCTTGTCCGTGTTTGCTCATTTCACCTTTTTTATTCTCTATTCCCCTTACCTCCCTTTTGTGTGGACCTAAGTTTTTTTCCTACTTTGTTTTGCAAGGATCCTTGTAACTGATCTCTTTTAGTTATGACAAGGCTGAGTTGCTTTTATTGTTGTTCTTTCACCAACAATAGTGTCACATGCAGTGGCCTAAAGAGAAAATACTTTGCATTTTTTTGAGGTCCACGGCTCCCCATGATATCTCATGCTATCCAAGTTGCCAAATATGTATTCCCCCATATCGTTTGATCAATTGATACAAAATGGTTTGTCGCTAATATAAATTCTAGAGGTGGAATAGTGAAGCATCAATCTCCATGCATGGGAGATTTTGTTCTCCAATAATGCAAATGAGTCACCTATAGCACTCCCTAGCAATATTAAAAATCATGGATGGAGAAAATTGTATGACTGGGTTCAATTGGTTGATATTTTCTAACCAAAGATAATTTCTGAGTTAGGCGATGTGTTCTCTGTAAAGAAGAGAAGACAATCCTCCCTCCAAAAATGTATTGTTGTTTTCATGTAGGAATGATGTATCTGAACAAGAAAAATATGCCACTTCTACTTTGTAAGGAATCATCATTAGTTCTTGATTTGTAAGAGAAAAATTAGCAGCCTTGGTTTTTTCCCATTATGCAAGTTACTAGTTCCTCTATTGCAAAACTAGCATGAAGCACCATTAACAAATATAAAAGCTAGTGTCAAATCAATTGGGGATTCAATTGCTTCTGTTTGAAACTCTAGTATGAAATTTTTGTCAAAAGTACTGTTTTCAATTGTTTGCTTTTTGTCACATCGGACATTTACATACGGGGAGACAGTCACAAATCCTTGACGAACAATAACCTTTTTGTGTACAATTTTCCCACAGTCTGGTGATTCCTCCTTTAAACACCAATTTGAAGAAATGGCTAAGCAAAAAATAGGTGAAGATGGGAGTTCTCGAGAAAATAGAAACCAAAGAGAGGTGGATCAGAATTAGAAAGAGCATTGCCTTCAGGTATTGTTCCATAGTGAAAATTGGGGTGGTAATTGAGCAAAATATGTTTAATTTGAAGAATCATTGGATCTTCAAGTTAACATCAAGATGAAAAAGTACCAGCCAAAACCAAGGTCAAAGAAAATTGCAAGCCGTGGGAGAATAAAATGAAAAGTTATCCGATCATTCACCTTACATATTGAATAATGCTTTTGTTATGGTATGTTTCTTCCCTATAGTATTTACTTGAATACTTAATGTTGAGCGTACGTCTAAGTAAATCTGAATATTATCACTTTATCCTCTCCCTGCAAATTGCTCTTGCGTTGCAACCCTTGCAATCCCACCTTACTAGTTTTATGTAATGTTAAGTGTTTAGATAATGTCCTTGTACAAGGATGTCCAAATGCATTGAATTCCACTTAGAACATAGTGAATTTTTTGGAGTGTCCTAGGTGTCACTGTAGAGGGACATGATTCAGGCTATTTGATTGTGAAACTGTTAAGAAAACTTAACCTAAAAATGCAGCGGATTAACAAAGAAAGGAAGGAGAAGAAAGATATCAGAGCAAGACACCAAGGTTTACTTGGTTCGATCTTGAGACCTACATCCAAGGATGAGTTGAGCACTCACCAAGCTCATGCAATCATCAAATAACAAAGAAGGATTACAGCCCTATGATCTTGTGAGAAAACTCTATACATGGACAAGAAAGGTAATCAATCAAGACTAGGCACAACTACACCTGTTATCATAGATGAACCGTAGCTTCAACCTTTCCTTAAGCACACAACCAAGAGTATCACAGAGACACCTTCATGCCCCAACAGCAAGAGCTGTTAAATCACCTCCACAAGAGTCAATCACACAGCCAAGATCATAGGCAAAGCATACCAACCGAAGCCTCTAGCTCACAGGAAGAACAAGAACCAGAGAAACCGAGAATGAGAGAAAGAGAGGAGAGAGAGTGTTTTGATCCAACTGAAACCAAAATCCCCAAACCCCAATTACATACCAAGTAACAAAAGTACTAAGATTACACACTTGCCCCTCTAACTAATACATAAGACATAGTATATCCTAAATACAAGTAGAAAGACCAAAATGCCCCCTGTTACATATTCAACATTCTCCACCTTGACTCTACTATTTTGACAATGCATAAACCTGAGAGTTAACACAACCTATCAAATAAATACAAAAAGAAATGTAAAGCAAACTATAGAGATAATACTTCAACAAGTTTAAAGCAGACTTAAACTTATCAACAGGTACTACTTTAGTCATAATATCTGCAGGGTTAATAGAAGTATCTATTTTACATATATCAATTAAACCCTTAGCAATTATATCTCTAATGAAATGCAACTTTACATCAACATGCTTTGTCTTTTCATGAAACACACTATTCCTAGCAAAACTCAAAGCACTCTGGGAATCACAATAAACAAGAAAATGCAAGTCATGAAAACCAAGCTCCCCTAGAAGCCCTTTAAGCCACATGCATTCCTTAACAGCCTCACACAAGGCAATGTACTCAGCCTCAGTGGTTGAAAGTGCCACCACATGTTGGAGTGTGGACTTCCAACTCACCAGATTCCCACCAATAGTAAACAAGTATCCAGTTATCGATCTTCTTTTATCCAAATCAGAGGCAAAATCAGAGTCACAATATCCAATAATGCCTAGCTTATTAACACAAGAATTATCATGAACAATCTTATAAGATGCAAAAATTTTTAGATATCTCAACAACCACATAACTGCATCCCAATGTGAATCACATGGCCTACTCATGTATCTACAAACAAGACCAACTGAATAAGCAATATCATGCCTACAACAAACCATAGAATACATGAGACTACCAACACATTCTTGATATGGTCTATCAGTTACAACAACATTAGAATCCATTCTAAGCTTGAAATGAGCACCAAGAGGAGTATTAACAGTTCTAATATTATCATGTCCAAACTTGTTAACAAGTTTATGAATATAACCAACCTGAGACAAGGTCAAAACACCACTAGGCCTATCCCTATGAATATCAATGCCAAGAATCCTTTTAGCAGCCCCTAAATCGTTCATTTCAAATTTAGATTTCAACATAGACTTAAGTTTACAAATCTGAGATTTATCCTTCGATGCAATAAGCATGTCATCAACATAAAGCAAAAGATAAATGAAAGAATTAGAGCTAAACTCACAATAATAAACATAAGTATCATAAGAGCTTCTCTTATAACTATTCTTGAGCATGAATTCATCAAATATTTTATACCATTTCCTAGGAGATTGTTTTAAGCCATATAAAGACCTTAACAACAAACAGACCTTAGTCTCACTCCCCTTCACAACAAAGCCCTCAGGCTGAACCATATATATTTGCTCATCTAACTTACCATTCAAGACTATAGTTTTAACATCCAACTGTTCAAGTTCAAGATCAAAGAGAGCAGCAAGGGCAAGAAGAACTCTAATAGAAGTATGTTTCACAACAGATGAAAACACTTCATTATAATCTATACCCTCAACTTGAGGATAACCCTAAGCTACTAATCTTGCCTTATACCTTGGTTGTTCTACACCAGGAATACCAACCTTAAATTTATAAACCCACTTACAACCAATTAGCTTATTTCCTTTGGGTCTATCAACAAGAGTCCAAGTCTGATTTTTCATCAAAGATTCCATTTCATCTTCCATGGCAACAAGCCAATGCTTGCTGTCCCCACATTCAAAAGACTCTTTATAGGTTCTAGGCTCACATCCCTCAAGCTGGTCAGCCACATTAGGAGCATAAGAAATCAGATTTGGACTAGAATTAGATTCACACATATTAGCATATCTAGAAGGCCTCTTAATCTCTCTTTTAGACCTATCTCTAGCCAATAAATAATCATCTAAAGGATCCTCATCTTTAAGCTCTTTTTTAACCTCTAAAGAACCACTACCAGCTTCTAGATCATCATCCTCAACCTTAGGATTAGATTCATCAATCTCAATCTCAGATTTATCCCCTAACTCCACCTCAAATATGATCTTATCTAGATCATGGGAGTTAGATTTAACACTAGATGAATCATCTTTCAGAAATTCAAGTTCATTGAATTTAACATCTCTACTAATTACAATCTTATTTTCCTGTAAACACCAAAACATATATTCTTTAACACCTAAAGGATACCCTAGGAAGACACACTTCCTACCCCTAGGCTCAAGCTTACTCTTGTTTTGGTGAACAAAACAAATACAACCAAAGGGTTTTAACACATTGTAATCAGCATGAACATTACTCCACCTAAAATCATGTGTTTCAAAGTCAATAGAGGAACAAGGAGATTTGTTAATGACATAACAAGTTGTACTAGCAGCTTCAGCCCAAAGTTTCTTACTTAGGCCAGATTCAATCAACATGCATCTAACTCTATCCATGATTGTCCTATTCATCCTCTCAGCCACTCCATTCTTCTAAGGAGTATAAGTGCATGTTCTATGTCTAGTAATACCATGTTCCTTATAAAAAATTAGAATTTTTTCATTCACAAATTCAAGACCATTATCAGTTTTAAGTTTCTTGATTTTCTTCTCAGTTTGATTTTCAACCAAAACTTTTCACTCTAGAAATTTATCAAAGACAGCTGATTTATCCCTAAGAAAATACAGCCAAGTCTTTCTAGAGTATTCATCAATAATAGACAAGAAATATTGGGCACCTGAAAGAGACAAGGGTACATTTGGACTTCCCCACAAATCATAATGTATATATTCAAGCACATGAGAGGTCTTATATGAAGAATGAGGGAATTTAGTCTTATGGAGCTTACCCATGGCACAAACATCACAAAAAGTCAAAGAGCTAAATTTCTTAAGGTTTATCTGGCCACTTTTATTCAAGTGTCCAAGCCCTTTACTACTTATATGACCCAATCTTCTATGCCAAAGCTCCGCCTCACTAAGAACCCCACTAGAGATTGATGCAGCCCTTAAAACTACACTTCCATTTAAGAAGTATAAATCATTCTTCAAATCAGCAGTTAGTATAACACTACTACCCCTCATAACTCTAAGAGGACCTTCCCTAGAGGTGTAATGAAAACCCCTAGTATCAAGCTGACTCAAGGACAGCAGGTTTCTCCTAGGTCCAGGTACATGTCTCACATTTTCTAGATCTCTAACAGTCCCATCATTCAATCTTAGTCTAATAGATCCAATCCCCACAATATCACATGCATGATCATTACCCATTAATACTTTACCACCTCTAATAGACTCAAATGTGATAAATCACTCCCTTCTAGGAGTCATATGAAAGGTACAGCCTGAATCTAAGATCCAAGCATCATGATTACTACAAGGGGAAACCACTAGTCACATTAACTACATGTGTAGCTTCTATTCTCTCATTTCTATTCTCATTTTGTATATTTTGAAGCCTCTCTCTACAATACTTTCTTATATGTCCTTTCTTACAATAATAACATATTCTTTTATTATTATTATTAAACTTTCCATTAAAATTCTGATTTGTACTTGCATTACCATTCTTTGCAACAAACTTCTTCTTTTTCTTATTATTATTATTATTGAACTTCTTCTTAGTTTCATATACACTTCTATTTTCAGAATTAACATACAAACCCTTACTTACATGCTTTACCTTCCTCTCAGTTTTCAACTCTATATCCCTAAATCTCAATGCTTTCATCACATCATCAAGGGTTACAGACTTTCTACCATATTTAATAGCATTCTTAACACCAACATGAGAATTAGGCAAATATTTCAATAATAGGACAGTAAGGGTATTATCAAATAACTCTTCATCTAAATCAGCCAAATCACATGACAATTTATAGAGTTCCTCTACATTATCAGTCAGAGACTTAGAAGCATCCATTTTGAAACTAAACAGTTGTTCTTTCAATAATGTAACATTAGGAATGGATGCAGCCATATAAAGTTGTTCAAGTTTAAGCCAAACCTGAGTTGCAGTCTTACAATCTCTTACCCTTCTCATAACAGTTACTCAAGTGCAAAATTATAGTGTTATACCACATATCTTGCATATCTTCTCTTTCTTCTTTAGTCATGGACAAGGAGACTTCTTTATCAGTCTTTAAAGCCTTATGGCATCTATTTTGAACTGGAATAGCATGCATTATGTTCTTCCATACCATATAGTCTCCATTACCATCAAATTTCTCCAACTCATACTGGGTTGGGGCCATGACAAAAGAATACAGTCAGATTGTATCTAACTTATTAAATCAATAACACACTTGATATTATCTACTAGACAAATTTCAGAATTTAATTAAACAATTTCTGAAATATATAGTACGATAAAATCAGATTCGAATCAAGAGAATAAGTAACAAATTATGAAACTATAACAGATTATTTCTCTCCAATAATAATAACCAAAGCTGTTAATAGTAACCAACAAAACAAATAATCAGATCTCCAAAACTATATGCAATTAATAACCTGAAAATGAAGACTTGATTAATATTAGATTATAATCATGAAACAATCATTAATTTCATATGAGCAACATGCCTTTCATAAAAGCCCCAAATATATACAAGCAATCCCTAATGGCCAAATCACTGTACAGGTTAACAGAGCCAAATTGAATTGCAATTTCATTCAATAAATGGGAATTTATTATACAAACTACTCCACACAATCAATTACATAAAATCCCTAATTTGATTTTAGTAAAACCCTAGATTAGGGTTTCGGTCAAAAGTTAGGGTTTACCAGAAATTGAAACTGAAATAGGAGAAGTGTATAATCAGCAATTGCACAACATATAGAAGGATTAGAACTAACAGAAAATCGTATTCACAGAGTATACCAGGTTAATTAGGCATTAACAAGTCTAGCCAAGAACAAAAACGAAGCTCTGATGCCAAAACTGTTAAGAAAACTTAACCTAAAATGCAGCGGATTAACAAAGAAAGGAAGGAGAAGAAAGATATCAGAGCAAGACACCAAGGTTTACTTTGTTCGGTCATGAGACCTACATCCAAGGATGAGTTGAGCACTCACCAAGGTCATGCAATCATCAAATAACAAAGAAGGATTACAGCCCTATGATCTTGTGAGAAAAGTCTATACATGGACAAGAAAGGTAATCAATCAAGACTAGGAACAACTACACTTGTTATCATAGATGAACCGTAGCTTCAACCTTTCCTTGAGCGCACAACCAAGAGTATCACAGAGACACCTTCACGCCCCAACAGCAAGAGCTGTTAAACCACCTCCACAAGAGTCAATCACACAGCCAAGATCATAGGCAAAGCATACCAACTGAAGCCTCTTGCTCGCAGGAAGAACAAGAACCAGAGAAACCGAGAATGAGAGAAAGAGAGGAGAGAGAGTGTTTCAATCCAACTGAAACCAAAAACCCCAAACCCCAATTACATACCCAGTAACAAAAGGACTGAAATTACACACTTGCCCCTCTAACTAATACATAAGACATAGTCTATCCTAAATACAAGTAGAAAGACCAAAATGCCCCATGTTACATATACAACAGAAACTTAGTGTCTGGACAAGAAATCTTAATGAGTTGCTACTACTAAATTAACACTACAACCTTTTCTTAAAGAGAAAATTACACACACACACACACACACACACACACACACACACACACACACACACACACACACACACACACACACACACACACACACACACACACACACACACACACACACATATATATATATATATATATATATATATATATATATATATATATATATATCCCCTGGATTTTAAACTATTGAGTTCAAGGTTTAAAGTATTGCACGATACAATACAATATGAGGTGATATGTATCCATATTGGACACAACAAATACGATACATCTCAACCCGTCTTCCTATTAAATTGCACTAAAATACATTAACTAGTATGATACAGTACTCATACGAGACAATACGTCTCTTAAAATCATTGAACGATACGATACTTGATACCAATACTTAAAAACTTTATTAAGTCTTACCCACTTTGAATTTTTAATGTTACAAATGTCCCTTAAAATAGAAATGGATATATTTGCTCCTATTGAATCTTCCTATAACAAATAAGGTCATTAGAATATATGTTTGTTTAATCTAGGACTATTTCCCCCAACAAGACTAACAATTCTGGGCAGCATCTTCAAATGGTCAACTTTCAGTGAAGTCTGCATATGACATACACTGCAAATAGAAATTGGAGGAATTAAAGCAAAAGGCCTCTTCTTCACAACAAAAATCGTGGCTATAGGTGGAGGATGAAGTTTGGAACTCAATCTGGTCATGCAAGGCTCCCCTAAAAATTAGACAACTGTTACGGAGGGTGTGTGCGAAAGGCCTAGCAACAACCGAAGGCCTTCGGATTAGGAATATTGATGTGGATCCGTGTTGCCCTCGTTGTGGAGCAGCTGTTGAAATAGAGAACCATATTTTCTTGGCTTGTCCTTTTGCACGTGCGGTGTGGTTTGGCTCTCCCTTGTCATCTGTGGTTCCTCCAGATGAAGATGTTGAAGTCCATAAATGGATACACTCATGGAACTCTTTGAAAAGTTCTACGGGAAGAGATTTCGATCAAGTTTCCAGTTTGGCGGCCTTTCTAATATGGTAGATTTGGCTTTCAAGGAATGACCTCATATTTAGCAAGAAGATCATCTCCCCAGTGGAGGCCATTGATTGAGCGGTATTACAATTTGGAGATTTCATAGAAGCCAACAAACAACTTGTGAGGGGAATCCAGATACAACAAAGGGAGAAAAGATCGGAGTGGAGGCCTCCTAAGTGTGGCTGGGTGAAATTGAATTCAGACGCTGCTATGAAAGGAAATATAGGTAAGTGTGGGTTGGGCTTCATTATTAGGGATTCTGAAAGGCAATGTAAGCTGGCAGTCTCTAAACCGGCCCAGGCCTAGACTCCTCTTGAAGCAGAAGCCATGGCATTAAGAGATGGAATGCTCTACACACTAGGCGAAGGATATGATTTTGTGATCCTAGAATCTGACTGTGCCGTGTTGATCAAGGCGATTAAGGCACAAGACACTCAGGGCCCATTGAGCAAACTCACGATCTTGGATGATATTCTCTATCTAAAATCCAAGTTCATTGAATGTAAAGCCCAACATGTTTTTAGGGAGAGTAACGCATGTGCGGACGCCCTATCCCGGAAGGCACTATCTTCTTCAAGCGAGATAGTTTGGCATAATTCCACTCCTTGGATCCTTTCTCTTATAGAATTGGACTCTTCGGTTGTAGCTCGCAATGTTCTTCTATAAATGAAGTTCTCTACCATATATATATATATATATATATATATATATATATATATATATATATAAAGGTTGGTGGGACCACATCCTCACCCCAGCCCAGCACTTAGGAATCCTAAATGCTACCCAGACTAATGCACACACTGGTGAACCAATACTTGAACATAATCAACCTATACTTGATGCTGTAAATACTTTGATTTACACTATCACCATTCATTTTATTGGCAATCCGTCTCGTTTAAAAGATAGATCCTCTGAACAATTATCTAATCTGAAATGCAAGGGTCTTCACCAATTCAAATGGTACAAAGACACTTTCATCTCCAAAGTCTTAACCAGAGATGATGCAAATTCATCTTTCTGGAAAGAAAAATTCATCACAATTACCAACAATGTTTTCTGAGAAATTGAAACAACGTCTGAGGAAAGACCATAACAATGAAATCCCTTATAATAATCTTACTTACGGGAATATCATTAGTCTTATACATGAGGAAGCCCTGGCCTTGTGTACAGACATGAGATTACGTAAGCAAATACATAAGGAATCTAAGGCTTATAGTAAAGAGTTAGGTGGATTTTGTGAACAATTTGGGTTTGCCCCAATAAAATCCACTAAAAGCCACAGATTTGGTAGGCATAGAGACAATAATAATGAAAAATACAAGTCTTCTGAACCCTACTATAAATCCCATAAATACAACTCGAACAACAAATACCGTAAAAATACTCCACCAACAAAAAATAAAGAGCATTCCAAACAAAATGAACAAAGAAGAACTTTCACTGGAAAATGTTTCAAATGCAACAAAGTCGGACACTTAGCCAAATATTGTCGTATGGCACAAAAGGTCAATTTAATAATTTGATGATGAGAAAATTCGGAGTTCAATACTCAATTTAATATATATGTTTGTCCTGTTATGGATATTACTTAAGCCTCTTTATAGGATACAGGGGTGCATCAATCACTCTTTGACACTCTTTTCCTTATAGGATAATTATACTTCTGACTTATTAAACCACCTCCATGTCTTCTTCTTCATAAACTTTTTAATATTATATTGGAAACACAAAACATAGCATCTATCATAGACTTGTTATTTTATAGGTTCCACTCAAGATTCTATGTTTAATAAGACTAAGAGTGTCTGCATGTTTATTAAAAAAAAAAAAAAAAAAAAAAAAAAAAAGAGAAGCCTGGGTGGCCATATGTTTTCCATCTGATGGGGTTTGAATGCTTTTCACCCCTAAAGATTCATCAAAGTCATTGCTTTTTCTAACCCATTATACCCATTACACACACATAAGTAGCATTATTTGACATTTCACCAGATTGACAGGTCTCTGGGACAAGCACCATTGTTCAAGTTAGGATGGAATATATTCCATTTGATTTAGAATTTAAATGAAACCCAACGTTAATTTTCATTGCTTATTTGTAATGGAAAGGAATCCAACAAGTTGTAATATGTAAGTGTTTAAATAATGTCTTTATACATGGATGTCCAAATACATTAAATTCCACTTAGAACATAGTGAATTCTGTGGACTATCTTGGACATCCTTGTATAGGGAGGTGATCTTGGCTCTTTGGGTTGTGAAACTTAGTGCTTGGCCAAGAAATCTTAACATTGAGCATATCTGTGGAAGCAAAATAACAAAGTCAAGTCATAACAAATATATTTGTCATGTTATGGATAATTTTTGAGAATATATGTGTAATATAGTGTACATGGGTCGCTCGTTTATATCAGTCCCTTTCCTCACGGGGTAATTACACCTATCACTTTGGATACCACATTTCCTATCTTCACAGGATTCAAATATTATAATGTAAGCAATTGTCAAAGGAATGAGATCCTCTGCATCCAACTCTTTGTGTATCCATCCGTCCAACTACTAGATAGACGACATCTAAATGCACAAAGAGTTGAACCATTGAATATTTTAAATCATGTTATGGATTTGATACTCAAACTCTTTGTCCATCTAGCGGCTGGACGAACTGGGCTCACAAGCTGGAGGTAGAGGATCTATGTGCCTAGTCAAAACCAATATCTATTACAAATTCGTCATTTTATGGATGCCACTCAAGCTTCTATGTGGAATAAGACTACAAATGTCTATATGTAAAAGAAAGCTTTGGTGGGCCATTCTAACGCTTTCTATTTAATGGGACTTGAATAATCAAAGAATGCCTTGCTAGGCCACTCCAAACTCTTTCCATTTAGGGGTTTGAATGGTAAAAGAATGCCTTGCTGGTCTAAAAGAATGCAAAGAAAACTCTGTTTTTGATAAGTAGGTTACTTACCTTGATGGATAAGTCTTATGTATTTATAAATAAACATGGTTGTTGTACAAGATTCGTTTACAATATTCAAATTTGAATTCAAAATTAAAAACTTGAATTCAAATTTAGAAAACTTGAATTTAAAACTTGAATTCAAAAATTGAATTCATAAATCAAATTCAAACCATAACAGATTCGTTATGGTCTTTCATCCCCCCTCAAACTCTGCATTGGCAGGTGCAAGAGTTTGTCTCTATGCTTGAAGAAAGCTTGTGATGTTAAGCCCTTAGTAAACACATCTGCAATTTAATCATCTGACCGAACAAAGTGCACTTTTATGGTGTTGTTCTGAACCAAGTCTCGGACAAAATGATAGTCCACTTCTATATGTTTTGTGCGAGCATGTAGCACTGGATTTGCAGCCATTTGTGTTGCGGACACATTATCACAATAAATGTCCATTACTCTTGGAAGTTGTACTTGCAAATCACGTGGAACATAAGAAAGCCATAGTAACTCAGATGCTGTGACAGTAAGGGATTTGTACTCAGCTTCCGTACTTGATCTAGATACTGTAGGTTGTTTCTTGGAAGACCATGATAACAAATTATCCCCAAGAAAAGTGCAAAACCCACTAGTTGATCGGCGTGTGTCTGGACATCCTGCCCAATTTGCATCAGTGTAAGCAGTTATGAAAGAAAGTTGGGTTGGTTTCAAGAGAACACCAGCACCAATAGTGTGCTTGACATAACGTAAAATACGTTTTGCTGCTTGTAGATGATCTTCTGTGGGAGATTGCATGAACTGACACACATGATTGACTGCATAGGAGATATCTGGTCTAGTGATCGTCAGATATTGTAAGGCTCCTACTAATTGTCTGTATGGTGTTGGATTAGGTAGAGGATAACCTATTGTTGATGATAACTTTGTTCCAACTGCAATTGGGGTTGTGCATGGTTTTGAAGTCTCCATTCCTATAGACTTTAATAAATCAATGGAGTATTTACTTTGAGTGAGTAAAAGACCATCTGAACTTCGATTAGCCTCAATTCCCAAGAAGTAATGCAAGTGTCCCAAATCTGTCATTGCAAATTCTTTGCTCAGGCTTTGAATAACCTCAAAACCTTATCTCTGATACCATGAAAGAATGCAAAGAAAACTCTGTTTTGATAAGTAAGTTACTTACCTTGATGGGTAAGTCTTATGTATTTATAAATAAACATGGCTGTTGTACAAGATTCGTTTACAATATTCAAATTTGAATTCAAAATTAAAAACTTGAATTCAAATTTAAAAAACTTGAATTCAAAAATCAAATTCAAACCATAACAGATTCGTTATGGTCTTTCATGGTCATTGTAAACACTTTCCATTTATTGGGGTATGAATCATCTTCACCCTAACTCATTAGACTCATTGTACACCAATTAGTAGTAGTCCACTAGTACCTACCTTTACATCTACAGTAACATTCTCTCCACCTAAGGATATTGTTCACTCATCTGGTCATGTCAATGACCTGTGAGGATATCAACCAGACAGCTGTTGTCCATCCAATGGCCTAAGTGGATGAATGAACAACATCCTTAGGTAGAGAAGATGTTGGTTTTTAGATTTATCACCAGATTGACAAGTCATGAGACCAATTTGAGGCCCTATGGTTCAAGGTAGGATGGATATCCATTGAGAATTTGATGAAAATCCAAGTTTTTTTTTTTTTTCATTGCTTATTTGTGATGGTAGGGAACAAATGTAGCAAGTTTATGAAGCTACTTGTTATAGGAAAACCTAAAAAAAGTATGGGTTTGTTTTGATGGTAATCTGATAAACACGACTAGTTGAAACACAACATTTGTAATGGAATACAGTTTTTGGGGAAAACTTTATACATCACAAACAATAGCATCCATCCTAGTGAGGGTGACTCACATCTACAGTATGGGTAAATCAACTCAGGAGTCAAGCCAAATGGATGCACTTTTGGAACTATATGTGAAATACGACGTTAAATTATTAATATCTCCCATTTTTCTTTCTTCAAGAAACTCTAAGTCTACAATGTTGAAGTCAAGTCATTATTGAATATGATACTTGATACCAATACTTAAAACTTGATTAAGTTTATCCGCCCATTGAATTTTTTATGTTACAAATGTCCTTAAAATAGAAAAGGTCATATTTGCAGCTATTGAATCTTCCTATAGAAAAATTAGGTCATTAGAGTATATATGCATCGTTTATGGGTATCACTTGAGCCTCTTGGTGGAACACAAGGGTGCATCAATAACTTTTTGAGTCTGAGTGCTTTTCACCCTTAAAGATTCGTCAAAGTCATTACTTTCTAACCCATTAGACCCGTTATGCATCAATTGGTAGCATCTTTTGACCTTTCGCTGGATTGACAAGTCTTTGGGACCAACTCGATTGCTTAAGGTAGGATGAAATATATTCCATTCTACTTAGATTTTGAATAAACCCAAGGTTTTCTCATTGCTTATTTGTAATGGAAAGGAACCCAACAAGTTGTAATATGTATGCGTTTAGATAACGTCCTTATACAAGAATGTTGGAACTTGGAATGCATTGAATTCCGCTTAGAACGTTGTGAATTCTGTGGATTGTCTTGTATGTCCTTGTATAGGGACGTGATCCTGGCTCTCTAGTTGTGAAACTTAGCACTTGAACAAGAAATCTTAACATCTGAGCATATCTACGGAAGTGAAAAAACAAAGTCAAGTCATAACAAATATATTTGTCATGTTATGGATAACATTTGAGCATAGTTGAGGAATATAGTGTACGTGGGTCAGTCGTTGATACCAGCCCCTACCTCGCGGGATAGTTATACCTGTCACTTTTTATATCATTGTTCCATCTTCATAGACTTCCAATATTATAATGGAAGCACTAGTCAAAGGAATGAGATCCTCTGTGTCCAACTCTTTGTGTATCCATCCGTCCAACTACTACATAGACAACATCTAAACACACAATGAGTTGAACCATTGAATATTTTAAACCATGTTATGGATGCGATGCTTTAACTCTTTGTGCATTGAGATGTCGTCCATCTAACAGCTAGATGGATTGGGCTCACAACAAGCTAGAGGTATAGGATCTATGTGCCTAGTCAAAACCAATATCTATTATAAATCTGTCATTTTATGGATGCCACTCAAGCTTCCATGTGGAATAAGACTACAAATATCCATATGTAAAAGAATGCTTTGGTGGGCCATTCTAAATGCCTTCCATTTAATTAGATTTGAGTGGTCAAAGAAAGCTTTGCTAGGCCACTCCAAACTCTTTCCATTTAATGGGATTTGAATGGTCAAAGAATGCCTTGGTGGTCATTGCAAATACTTTCTATTTAATGGGATTTGAATAGTCTGCATTATAACTCATTAGACTCGTCGTACACTAGTCAGTAGTACTACACTAGTACCTACCTTTACATCTACAGTAAATATTCTTTTTGCTTGAGGATATTATTCGCTCATCTGCTCAGGTCTCTGAATGGATGGCACATAGCCTATGTGGATATCAACTAGCCGCGTGTCATCCATCCAAAGGTTTGAGTGGATGGACGAACAATATCCTTGGGTGGAGAAGATCTCGATTTTTAGATTTATCACAAAAATTGACAAGTCATGGGACCAATGCATGGGACCAATGCGAGGCCCCATGGTTCAAGGTAGGATGGATATCTATTGAGAATTCGATGGAAATCCAAGTTTTTTTTGCATTGCTTATTTCTAATGGTAGGGAACGAATGTAGCAAGTTTTATGAAGCTATTTGTTAGAGGAAAACCTAAAAAGAGTTTAGGTTTGTTCTTATGGTAATCTGATAAACAAGACTAGTTGAAACCAAACAATTATAATGGAAAACATTTTTGGGGGGAAACTTGATAGATCACAAACAATAGTATCTAACCCAGTGAGGGTGACTCACGTCAATAGTATGGATAAATCACCTCAAGAGTCAATCCAGATGGATACCCTTTTGGAACTATATGTGGAATACAAGGTTAAATCATTAGTATCTCCCATTTTTCTTTCTTCAAGAAACTCTAAGTCTACAATGTTGAAGTCAAGTCATCATAGATTGTCATTTTATTTGTGGGTATCAATCTTGAGTCTTTACATGGAAAAGGAAGGTAGACATGTTACTGTTTACCAAAAATGTAGGTATATACGTTACTTTATGAATATATGTTACTTGATAATATCATTTTTTGTGGGGATGATATCATTCATCAAATATAGAAACCACCCGAGCTTTTATGTAGAAGCTCAAGTCATTTTTAAGGGAACCACTCAAACCCTCTCTAGGGAACATGACCATTGGAATATGGAATTAGCAGCCTTGGTTTTTTTTTTCTCATTATGCGAGTTACTAGTTCGTCTATTGCACAACTGGCATGAAGCTCCATTAACAAATACGAAATCTAGTGTCAAATCAACTAGGGATTCAATTGCTTCCATTTGAACCTTCAGCATGAAATTATTGTCAAAATTAAGTAGTGTTTCCAATTATTTGCTATTGTCGCATTGTTGGATATTTACATTTCCCTTACAGACGGGGATAAAATTCACAAATCCTCGAGGAATAATAACCTGTTTGTGTATGATATTCCCTTAGGCTGGTGATTCTTCCTTTAAACACCAATTTGAAGAAATGGCTGAGCAAAAAAGTAGTAAAGATGGAAGTTCTCGAGAAAGTAAATGAGGGAAACCCAAGAGAGGTGGATCAGAATTAGAAAGAGCATTACCTTCATGATTGTAAGGTATTGTTCTGTAATTATAATTGAGGTGATCATTGGATGCACTATGTTTAATTTGAATGATCATTGGATCTTCAGGTTAACATCAAGAATGGTAAAGTACCAACCAAGCGAAGGTCATAGAAAACCATAAGTCTGTGGGAGAATAAAATGAAAAGTCATCCGGTCATTAATTTAGTGAGAAAATTCACCTTGCGTGTTGAATAATTCTTTTGTTATGATCTGTTTCTTTCCTGTAGTACTTACTTGAATACTTAAACAGAGTGTAAAGTAAATCTGAATATAATCACTTATCCTCTCCTTGGAAGTCGCTCTTGTGTTGCAACCCTTGTAATCCCACCTTACTAGTGTAATGTAATATTAAGTGTTTAGATAATGTCCTTATACAAGGATGTCTGATTGCATTTGAATCCAGTTAGAACATAGGTGATTCTGTTGAGTATCTTGGATATCGCTAAATAGGGACACGATCCTGGCTCTCTAGCTAATTATGAAACTTAGTGCTTGGACAAGAAATCTTAACGAGTCTTGCTACTACTAACTTAATATTACAATCTTTTCTTAAAGAGCAAATTACATATACCCTTCATGGATTTTAAACTATTAAGTTCAAGGTTTAAATATCCCACGATGCCATATAATATTAGACGATATGTATCCATATTGGACACAACCATATGTCTCTTCATTAAACTGCTCTAAAATACAATACTCGATACGATACTTCAAAACTTGATTAAGTTATACCCCCTTTGAATTTTTTATGTTACAAATGTCCTTTAAAATAGGAAGAAAAAAAAAATTGCTTCTATTTAATCTTCCTATAACAAAATTAGGTCATCAAAATATATATGTGTCTTATTATGGATATCACTTGAGACTTTTTCGGTTGAATACGAGGGTTCATCAATCACTCTTTGAGTTTGAATGCTTTTCAATGTTAAAATTCTTTGAAGTCATTACTTTCTAACCCATTAGACCCGTTACACACCAATTAGTAGCATCTTTTGACCTTTCACCGAAATGACAAGTCCTTGGGACCAGCCCGATTGTTCAAAGTAGGATCGAATATATTCCATTTTATTGAGAATCTAAATGAAATCCAAGGTGAATTTTCATTTTTTATGTATAACGGAAAGGAACCCTGCAAGTTCTATTATAGAAAACTGAAAAAGAGTTGTTGGTCCCCCCCCCACCCTTTTTTTTAGATAAATAAAAAATTTATGTTTTGTAGCGATGGATTGGTAACCTGATAAACAAGATTAGTTGAACCCCACCAATTGTAATGGAAAATAGATAAAACGCTTTAGAAAAGTTGACGGGTGACTCACCTCAGGAGTCTGGAGTCTGGAGTCGACCCAAATGGGTACCACTTTGGAATTATATGTGGAATACAATATTAAATTACTAATAATATCTGTTGAAGTCAAGTCGTCAGAGTTTGTCACTTTATGGGTTCCAATCTTGAGCCTTAACGTGGAATATCTGTTAAATTACTTTATGTTTTTTGCGGGTCAGTGGATCCATGTATGAGCCCTAGCCAGTGCCTTATTTCCGTCTTCTATAAATAGAATATCACTACTGATCATTAATTAATTAAACCCCATCCCATCTCTCTTCCTCAGAGTCTTTAATTCCCCTGCATCCTCCTCCGTCTGAGTCTGAGTCTGAGATAACAAAATGAGAAGAGCAATGGCAGTAACATTTCTCTTCCTCTCAATGTTGTCTCACTCAGCTTTTTCCTATTTAATCTCACCACCCTTAAATCAGTCATGTCTCCTCGATCGGATGTTTGCTTTGCTTCAACTGAAGCATGAGCAACAATCTTGTTTCCATGCTCATCATGATGGTAACCCATTCGAGTCCTGGAATAAGAACAATACCGACTGTTGTTCATGGACGGGAGTCACATGTGACAGTCTCGGTGGTCGTGTGATTGGTCTCGACCTCAATTCTCTTGGTCTTTGCGGTTCTATCCCTTCCACCAGTGCACTCTTCCATCTTACCCACCTTCAATCGCTGATCCTCTTCAACAATTCAATCAGTGGTTCTATTTCATCTGGGTTCAATCGGCTCTCTCATTTAAGAAATCTCAATCTGTCTTGGAACTATCTTGAAGGCTCTATTCCACATGGGTTTGATCGACTCTCTAATTTAACAATTCTCGACCTTTCTTGGAATGCTTTTAGAGGACAAATCCATGACAGTAGTAGCCTCTTCCACCTTCATAACCTCCAAGTGCTTGACCTCTCTTGGAACAGTTTTGAAGGTTCCATTCCGCATGGTTTTCATCGACTCTTCAAGTTAACACATCTCCACCTCTCTTATAATTCCTTTGATGGTCAAATCCCCTTAGATATTTCACGGTTGACAGAGTTGGTTTCTCTTCGTGTCTCCTACAACAAAGGGTTGAAACTCAGAAATCCCAACCTCAAAACTCTCATTCAAAATCTATCCAATTTGACGGTACTTGGTCTCAGTTGGGTGAACATGTCATCAGATAATAATGACTGGTCTCAAGTTGTATCCTCCATGCTCCCTAACCTCGAATGGTTATGGTTGTCCAATTGTTCAATCTCAAAACCTGTTGACACGTCTCTTTTAAACCTACATTCCCTATCAGTACTCAGATTAAGCTCCAACAATTTGTCTTCAACAATACCAGATCTCCTAGGGAAACTACCTTCTTTAAGAGAACTTTCTCTCTATTCCACAGAATTGTACGGTGAGATTCCGAGGAACCTCTTTTACCTACAACCACACTTAGAATTCTTGGATTTATCTGATAACCATCTTCTCTCAGGTTGCTTGCCTGAGTTCCCTTATGTAAATTCTCTACGACGGTTATTCCTTGATTCATTACCACCATGTGGAAAGTTTCTCAGCTCAATCAGGAATTTGAAGTCGTTGGAGGTTGTGAGCTTTTCCAATTGTAGTTTATCTGGACCAATTTCTTCAATCCTATTTCCATTTGAAAATCTAACCAATCTTCGTCACTTGGTTCTTTCATTTAATAGTTTGACCGGTCAAATACCTTCATTTTCCAAAGACAAATTTCCCAATCTTTATTCTCTTTATTTGGGCAACAATTTTCTTCATGGACCATTCCCATCTTCATTTGCAAATCTCACTAAACTTAAAGTTTTGGATCTTTCATATAACAACTTGAGTGGTCAAATTTCGTCATTCTTCAAGGGTGGATTTTCCAATCTTGAGACTATATCCTTAGAGAACAATTTACTTGAGGGGCCCGTCCATTCATCTCTATTGTCTATCCCATCATTGCATTATATAGATTTGTCACACAACCAATTAAATGGTATTCTCGATGATGGTGATCATGATGATAACTTCTCCAACCATTCTAAACTGGTTGGCCAAATCCCAATCTCATCAGCTTGTAATGGAACCAATCTTAGACTTCTTGATTTGTCATATAACAAATTAAGCGGTGCGATTCCTAACAAGTGTTTTGGTCATATGATTGGAAATATATCGGTCTTATTTCTAGAGCAGAACAACTTACATGGGCCAATTCCTACTTCTTTCACCAAAGGATGTAAACTTCAAATGTTAAAGCTCAACGGGAATCACCTCCAGGGGAACATATCAAAATCAATGGCGAACTGCATTGACTTGGAGGAGTTAGATCTTGGGAATAACCAGTTAAGTGGGACTTTCCCTTTTTGGTTGCAAAGCCTACCTCAATTGCGTGTACTGATTTTGAGGTCAAACAAATTAAATGGCCATATTTCGCCGAAGTCGAAGGTCAGTGATTCTCCTTGCTTTTCAATGCTACAAGTGTTCGACATTTCTGTAAACAACTTTACAGGAAAACTGCCATTGGATTATATTTCTCAATGGAAGTCAATGTTGGATGCTAATGCATCTCGATTGGGTACCTATCTATCTTTGCAAAATGCAACTTCTGGTCATGATATCATCGAGATAGTAAGAAAAGGGATACATTTGGAGATGAAAAAGATCTTTAGCACACTTACCATCATAAATCTTTCTCACAATAAGTTTGAAGGAAACATTTCAGCAGCAATTGGGGTACTAAAAGCACTCATGGAGGTCAATTTATCTGCAAATGTCCTTACAGGCCAAATTCCAGCTTCATTTGCTCAATTAATTCAATTGGAGTCACTAGATCTTTCCAAAAATAGTTTGTCAGGGGAAATCCCCCACCAAATGGCAAGTCTCACATCCCTTTCATTTTTGAATCTATCAGAAAATAATCTCACAGGAATGATTCCACAAGGACCGCAATTTGGAACTTTTTCACCTGCATCGTACGAAGGAAATGTGGGATTGTGTGGATTTCCATTACCCAAGAGATGTGGACCAGTAATAGAAAGATCATTACCTCCAGTTGCTTTAACATTGGAAAAAGAAGAAGATTATACAATAGGTTTACTCGATTGGAGATTCATGATTGCAGGGTACTGTTCTGGAGTGATAATTGGGGCAATCATTGGGCATACTATGTTTTGGAGGATTGTTGGGTGCTTCAAGTTAACCTCAAGAATGCAAAAGTACAAGCCAAAGCAAAGGCCAATGAAGATAAGAAGCCATGGAAGAGTAAAATGAAAAGCCATCAATCATGTCATTGAGTAAGAAGGTTTTATGTTGCATATTCCGTAATACTTATGCTAGTATATGTGAAAATTTTCCTTCTCTTTCCTCTATTATTTATTTGTATACTTAGGGCCTTTTTGTTATCAATTCTCATTCTCTATTTTGTCAATTTAAAAGAAATGAATATAGTAATCCATTTTTGCTCAAAAATGAAAAATGGTTTGGTTACTTGTCCAGAACAAATTATCGAATTAAAAATAAACTTGGGATGTCAAAATGAAAAGTTGATTAAAAAATGATAATGAAAATAGAGAAAAGAACGTAAGTTTTTAATTATACTCTCAATTTACTTTTGAATTTTAAGTGACATATGCAAAAATGAATAAAGTTCTTTTACCCATAATACATAATGGACAAAAAGTTTATAATAGATTTTTTGTCTATTATGGAATTTGGGTTTAAATAAAAATAGGATTCAAAATGACTACTAATCACATAAAAAAAATGCCAGAAAATGAGAATTGATACAAAAAAGGCCCTCAATGTTGAGTTTATATTAAAGTACGAGTCGTTTCAATTTCAATTTTTTGAATATCATTTATTTCAATTTTGATTAACGTCTTTTAAAATCATGGGTTTATCAGTTTATGTTTGTTTCTATTGATGAACCTGTAATTGGGAAATCCCATGATTGCTTGGGGAAAATGAGTTGACAAGGTGGGTATAAGTTAAAGTTTAAAAATATTTACAAAATCCCCTCATGAAATGACCTCAATATCCTCTATATTTTTATTTCTACTCTAAAAACCTCCAACATCCTCAATCTCTAGATATTTGACTTCTAACTCAAGTAACCTAACAGGCCCTAAGAAAACTAAGAGGTTTAAATCATGTTTTACAGGTATTAAGTTAAAGTTTAAAAATACAATTGGGAAACAATGAAGAAAGATGGAGTATGTCAGACACGATAGGCTGAGTGCTCAGTGGAATAGGTTTGAGTCTATTATTAATAACTAAGACCAATTCCGAATTGTCTGTTTCCACCATCATATGTCCTTGCTCGGGGTCCTTAGCTGCCTTCAATCTTTCCCACAGGACGACAACTTCCTCATCAATGATGTCAACAAACTCAGTTGGGATAGATGTAGCAACTAAAGCAATTCCATCCTCATCACAAATAATGAAACCCATTCCAGCTTTTCCTACAACCTTACTTTGAGATGCATTCGTGTTAACCTTGTAAGAGCCTTGATGTGGAGGAATCCAATCGCTTGCCATCTGTGTTTTCTGCCTCGCACGCTGGTTGTTGGAGACATGCGCACTACCATGCAAAAGTTCTTGAGCATATCTAGTTGCCTTGCTAATAACTTTATCATGTTTGGTGTTCCTTCTATTGAAGATCTTATCATTTCGAGCTAGCCAGATGTGCCATAACACAAAGGATGCTATACATTCCAAGCTCCCTACCTTCCTCTTTGCCATTTACATGGAAGGCATTCCATTGTGCCATCCAATCAGCCGGCTTCATATCTGAGTCAGCCCCCCAGGTTCATCGATAAAGGGTAACCAAACCAAACCACTCTTGCAAAGGAGGAGTGAAGTAGTACATGGTCTATAGTTTCAACTTCATCATCGCAACAATTGCAACTCGGGTCAATATTTATATTTCTCCTTAGGAAACCTTCACAAAAGTCCACACTATTTGCCACAGCTCTTCATAAAAAACTGTGAATTTTAGGGATAGTATGACAGTTCCAAATCCGATTCCAGACGTCCTTAGGTACCTCTTCCCAAGCATCTCTTCTCGAAGATGAAAGTTGTTGTTTCTCCCTTTTATCCCTTTCATTAACTAATATATGCTATGCTCATCGCACTGAGAAGATACATTTTCTATCTGCAGCCCAAACTAGCTTGTCTTCACTTGGGAACATAGGGGGATGGATCTTTAATAGTGCTGCAACCTCTAGTCCAAATTATTGTTCCACCATGTCTTTCCTCAATGCTCTCTCAACTTTGTGACTCTCCTTGTGAATAGCATATCCACTTGGGTCCAAAGCGGTTACAACTTTGTGACTCTCAATATACAAAGACAGACATATACAATATGTCAATTATGGAAAGCAAAAGACGGAAGGTGTGGTGAAGGCGATGCTTGATGGACTGCAGATTGGATTGTCAACAGTTTCACAACGTGGGTTAAGTATAGATGAGATATGGACAAACAATCCAAAAATCGCTCATCTATTACCTAAGCCTACAAAACTAAAGTGGCCTCCGGCAGAATTAACAAGTCTTTTGGATTTAGCTAAAACCACAAAAATGGTTAAATTTGATATTTTTCCAAATAGTTCGCTCCAGATGCGTTTTGAATATTATGCTAATCTAGCATTTAATCAAGAGGATTACTGTAATAATATTATATGTAGTCCTTGTAAGTGTTTCCAGACTTAATTTTAATATAGCTTCATTTTCTTCGATCAAAAAAAAAAAAAAAAAAAAAAAAAAAAATCTTTGTGACTCTCAATCTTGTGCACCCACCTTGCTCCCCACACATCTATTATAGTGTATGTGCCTATTTTCCACTGCAGACCCTTCAATAGCACTCTCCTTCCTTAAAGGATACTCCTCCAGCCCCAAGATGGGTTACTTCCCAATCTTGCCTCCATGAAAGTAGTATCTGGGTAATAGATAGCCTTCATCACTTTATCGAACAATGACTGGGGCTCCTATAGAAGTTTCCACACTACCTTAGAGAGTAGAGCCTTGTTGTGAAGCGTAGGGTCCCGGAATCAAGCCCTCCATTTTCTTTAGAATGAGTAAACTTCTGCCATGAGAGCCAGTGTATGCCTTTTTCATCTTCTTTACCCCCACCCCCAAAAAAATACTCGGCAACCTAAAATGTTAGGCTGCATAGTTTGATGTCAGGAAAGAGTATAGGCTTTGTTAGTTCTATGTTTTCATTTTTTTGAAGGTAGCTATCCAATAGATCTTAATATTATTGTAGGCGAAATCAAGAGGGCCAAGGAAACATTTTGAATGTTTGCCATTTCGATTTCTTGGCTTAGAGATTTATGTTTTCAGGCCTTGTCTTGCTCCTTGGATAAGAATCTTTTCTACTCAAAAAAATTATCAATTGCTAAAATATGGACAAATTACATATAGACCCCATGCATGTGTTTCAATCAATTAGATACATCATCTCTCAAAACAGTTCAATTATATAGACACCCGTACTATTAAGTGTTGAGTTAAATGATGATGTCATCACTAAATAAATATTTAAAATACCAAGTTTACCCTTCTTTATCCAAGTATATTTTAGGATTCCAAATCTACCCTTATTCCGTTCTCCTTCCTCTCTTGACTTTTGATCCTCTGGCAACACCCGCTTCTCCAATCAATTAGTCAACACCATGAAGGCTCTCACGTGTTTGCAACTCGGCCCAAAGACCCAGAACCTCCACAACCTCCTCCTCCTCCTCCAATCCTTGTTAGTCTTCCCAAAAAATTAAGGTTGGAGTCACGACTTTGTCTGATCAAACACCACATCATGTTTCACAGAGAAAACCTCTAAAATCCAAAATTGACATCAAAACTAAACATTGTGAGGAAGAATATATTAAATTCGTGACTAATATTTTACCATGATCTACCTAAATTACCTTCCAGTCTTTCATTGCAAATGGTGAAACTGACGAATGTTAAGAGTATTGAGAGAGAAAGAAAAAAAAATAAGACAAGATGTTGTTGGCCCTAAAAATGCTAAGATATTGACGGAATTGGTAAGTGCTTCTCACAAGTTTTTATAAAAAAGACTTGAGGGTAATTTGGATATTTCTAGTAGAATATCAATTGGGAGGGAAAGATTATCACTAAATTTTTGATTTGATAATTATTTTCAAAAATAAGATCCTTAAGTAAAATTATTTTTAAAATATCTTATTGAGTAAATCTTTTTAAAATTCTGATCATCTAGGAAAATTTCCCAATAAAAAAAGGTGAAATTAAGAAAATTTTCCAATAAAAAAAGATAAAATTAATATCTCACATATTTGTTTAGTAATGGCATAATCATTTAACTTTCATATTTAATAGTAAATGTGCATTTATGATTTACTTTTTTGAGAGGTAGCAGATGTAATTAATTGCAAATAAGGGGGTTAATATGTAAATTTTATGTAATTTTCTCAAATATTTATATATATATATATATATATATATATATATATATAAAAAAACCTAAAACATATACCAAATTACCCATACATAATCTTGGGCTTTTCCCTTCGGAGTAGGGCTGTAATCAGGGGTGGGTTGGGCTTTTCTAATTGCAATTCCAATCCTAGATGTTTTTAGCTAAGCCCATTCCTGCCTTGACCCTAATTCACGACCTATAAATTTTGTTCCTAGCCCTAAACTCTACAGGGCCAAGTCAAGCCCATTCCCATCCTAGTTGTCACTGAATAAGTCAAGTCAGGATAGTTGGCCCTGGCTCTAATTGGCCCTAACTGACCCTTGTCCCTAATTGGGCCAAGCCAGCCTTGAACCCTAACCCAACCCTAGAAATTGAAATTAAAACCCAAACTAGAACCCAACCCAGCCTATCTTGACTCTAATATTTAAAAAAACAATGTGAATCTAAACCCCTGAAAGAGCCGTACAACCTTTTACCTTTTACCTTTTACCTTTTACCTTTTACTTTTTACCCGAGATTTAAAAACCTCAACCCAAGCCCAGAGATGGTTTAGATTTATTTCCTTTTTCTCTAGTTTTTTTAATGTAATCTTAGAGATAACTTATCTCCATCTAAACTCAGTGATGTTCAGAGCGCAGAACAACGGTATTCGGTAATAAAAAAACACAACTATTTGATTCTGATCGATGGATAACTAACACGTAAAGCTGCAGTTTGAAAGATACAAGTGTTTTGAAAAGAAGAAGCGGATCGAAAAGCATCAAGAACTTGTATAGGGTTTTGAAGAAAGGAATTCGATATTCTCCAGCGGAGATTCATCATCAAGTCTGAACCGATTCTGGTTTGAAATCAGTTTTCGAGAATTCATATCCAGGTTTTGAGTTTGGCTCTGACGATTAGAAAGCGATCGTCCAAAAATAGCTGAGCGAAGGAAAGTTAAAGAAGTTAGAAGGATCCGAGACTCTTCCTTTCGTTGGGTCTGCTGTTGCAAACCCTAGGGTTTTTGCGTCTCGTCTTCCTTCTATTTTCAAAGGTTTTGCCTTTGAAGGGTTTAGCATTTCGCTAAACCCTTGCTTGGAGTGGCTTCAATGGACCCTTTAGCGATGATATCGGAAGAGAGCTTAGTGGTGATCAGTGCTTCGACGGAGGAACTCGATCAATTGAAAAGAAGTAGCAAGAAAGTAAAGCGTGGACAACCATGCCAAGGGGATGATCCAAAAAATTCTTCTTCTCCTTGTCGTAGGTTGACACGGATAGAGACGCATGGATTTCTCCTTCCTCTCGTTCTTATGTCGATATGGTTAGAGGCTCAAGATCCACCACTTGAATGGAAGATGACCAGAAGATGTCTTATGACCAAAAGATGGAAGACGAAGGATATGACAAAGATGGGTTTTCCTATGAGGGGCTTTCGGATTGGGAGACGGATAGTGAGGAGATTGATGAAGAAATTCTCAATGAGGAAGAGAAATTATGCCCGACAATTGTGTTATCAAAAAAGGAAAAGGAAAGGCTACGAGCTCCTTGGAAACAATCGCTCATAATTAAATTAGTAGGGCGATCAACGAGATATCTGTTCTTATCTAAGCGTTTGCCTTCACTATGGAAACCGGTAGGCTCTCTAGACCTAATTGATATAGCGAATGAATTTTTCATTGCAAAATTTGGAGCACAGGAAGACTACAGGAAAGTGCTAACTACGGGTCCTTGGATTGTTGGCGACCATTATCTCTCCATTAGAAAGTGGGAACCTGATTTTAACCCAATAGAAGCAGAGGTTCGAAAATTAGTGGTGTGGGTACGGTTCCCAGAAGTTTCAATTGAATACTTTGATACACACTTCTTATCTAATCTTGCAGGAAGGATAGGGAAGGTTATTAAAATTGATTCCACTACGGAGGCTGCCACACGAGGAAGGTTTGCAAGGGTTTGTGTGGAGATAGATTTGCAAAAACCGTTATTATCTAAATTCAGAAGGAAAGGAAGAGTGCACCAAATCCTCTATGAATCGCTACATCTGTTGTGCTTCAAGTGCGGGAAGTTCGGTCATAATCAAGATCAATGTCCATCTACAAGAAACAAGGATATAATAGAACCTACTACTAATGAAGGAGAGGAAGCCCAACCAGAGCTGATCATGCTACAGGTAGAAACAATCTCCCTCCTCTTGATACTTATGGACCATGGATGATCGCCCAAAAACCACGTTACAAAAGGAAAATGATGGGAGGAGGGGAAGTTGGTGGTAGTGATAGAAGGGTAGAGAATTTTGTGGCAGGCGGAAACTCAGCTAGAAGAGTGGTATCTGGATCAGGATTCATGGCCCTTAGTACGGAGAATAACCAAGAAATATTGGGAGAAAATCCTAATGTAGTTAAGGAAGTTGATGTGGTCTCATCCCAGCAGCTAAATTCTTTGAATCATGACAGACATGTGAAGAATAGAAGACAAAACAATAAGGACTATAATGTGGTATTGGATGGTAATCAATTTGAGAGACATGTGCCAGAAAAAGAAATTATAGAGCCTCAAACACAGCACCCCTATAGGATACCAGAAGCTTTAGCGAATGCAAAATTCAGGATTGGAAATGAGGACAACAATGATCAAGTGATAAGCAATAATCAAGTGGTAGCTCCTTCAAATCAGGAAAATCGAAATCCGAATATTCAAAATTCAACACCAACCAATTCTACCTTAGAGCGGAGTCAGGAAGGAAGGAAAACAAATATATTAAGGGACCATGGGAAGCCACCGGATCAGTGCCAAGAACCATGCTTGGAGGATCAGAGGATGGATGATTTATGTGAAAAGAGTAGTGGAGATATTTCCGCTATTAGGGAAGAGATGATGATAGATGGGGAGTCCCCCGAAATAATTGATTTTTAATGATAGTTTTCTGCTGGAACTGCAGAGGAGCAGGGAGTAAAGCCTTCACCTCTGCTCTTAAGCATTACAGAAGTACTTATAATTCAGATTGCATAGTAATTATGAAGCCTTGAATAAGTGGTGAAAGAGCAGCAAAAGTTATACAGAAAATGAAAGGTGCTGCTAGCTATCGGAGTGATGCAATAGGTCTAGCAGGGGGAATTTGGTGCATTTTTTTAAACAGTGAATTGAAGGTGAAGTTACTTCGTGAACACCCCCCAATTCCTTTTGTTCGAAATTATGGATAAACATAATATTCCTTGGATTTTTGCTGCTGTATATGCTAGCCCACAGGAAGGCAATAGACGATTTTGTTGGGAAGAATTGGCAACTGCAGCTGATCAGTTTAAACTACCATGGCTTTTAGCTGGAGATTTGAATGATGTCCTAGATGAATCAGAGGTAAAGGGAGGAGCAGCAGTTCAGATTAAAAGATGTGAGAACTTCAGCATATATATTAACAGGTGTAATCTTATTGATATGGGAGCAGTGGGACCAAGATTCACGTGGCGTGGACCTAAATCTGAGGGTTACAAGAGAACGTATAGAAGACTCGATAGAGGTATGTGCAATGCTGATTGGAGAGTACTTTATCCTGATGCTGTAGTTTGGGTTGTGCCTAGAATTAAATCTGATCACCACCCACTAGTCATTGATTTGCAGCCTATAGTTCAAAAAAGGAAAAAGAAAGTGTTTCGGTTTGAAGCTATGTGGATGACTCATAAAGATTTTCCTAAAGTAATTGCAGATGGATGGGAAAGCAATAAAGAGATTCTGGAAGCCCTTCACTTTTTACAAAATCATTTGGTTACTTGGAACTATAATAATTTTGGGAGTATTAATGTGGCAAAGAAAAGACTGCATGCTCGGCTAGGGGGTATTTAGAAACGTCTAGCAGATGGATTATCTAACCCTTTCCTCAAGAAATTGGAAAAAGAACTGCGAGCTGAATTGGAAAAACTTCTTGATAGAGAGGAGATTATGTGGGCACAAAAATCTAGAAAAATGTGGATGTTACATGGGGACAGAAACACAAAATATTTTCACACTTCAACCATCATCAGAAGACGGCGGAATAAGATTGAAGAACTAAAATCTGATGAAGGTGAATGGATTCGCGATCCAGCTGAACTACAAGCACATGTCATTGGATTTTATAAAAATCTATTTTCTGAGGAGCAATCAAATAGCTAGGTACTTCACTCTCTTCATTGCTTTCCTACATTAAATCATGATTGGTTATTGTCACTTGGGAAAATGGTTGATGAAGATGAGGTCTACAAGACAGTTAGACAGATTAGTCCATGGAAGGCACCTGGTCCTGATGGATTCCAAGCTGCCTTCTACCAAAAATCTTGGGAAGTGGTAAGGCAAGCAGTCACTAGGATGGTGAAAGATGCTTTTGAAGGAAAAATAGATGTCAAATTGAATGAAACATATCTAGCCCTCATCCCTAAAGTTGACAAACCTGATTTAATTTCTCAATTCAGGCCAATTTCTCTGTGTAATGTGAGCATGAAAATAATTACTAAGGTTATTACTGCTAGATTAAAAGAGTATATGCCAAGCCTCATAACTCCAAATCAGGTCAGTTTCATTCCAGGGAGACATATACAGGAAAATATCATTACTGCACAAGAAATATTTCATACTATGCGCAAGAAATCCAACAAACAACTCACTATGGCCATCAAGATTGACCTTGAGAAAGCTTATGATCGGATTAGGTGGAGCTTAATACAAGAAACTCTCACACTGGCCAATCTTCCGAGTAGTTTGATTGATGTGATTATGAAGTGTATAACCACAGCACAACTGGGTGTTCTTTGGAATGGGGAAGATACAACTTTTTTCCAACCCACTAGGGGCATTCGGCAAGGAGATCCTTTGTCACCCTATATTTTTGTGATGTGCATAGAAAGGTTATCACATTGTATACAGGATGCTGTAAGTGATGGGCGATGGAAACCTATCAAAATTGGGAGGACCGGGCCATGCATTTCTCATCTAATGTTTGCAGATGATGTACTTCTTTTTGCCGAAGCCACGATTGAACAGGTAGCAACAATCAATGATTGTCTCAACAATTTTTGTATGGCTTCTAGTAGCAAGGTCAGTACTTCGAAAACCAGAATTTTCTTTTCTAGAAATGTCAGTCGCAATCAAGCTAGAGACATCACCCATGTCAGCAAGTTCACTGAAACAAAAGAAATTGGTAAATATCTAGGAACCCAAATTTGGAATGGACGGGTTAAGAAGGAAAATTACCACCATATTTTAGCTAAAGTGAAGAGTAGACTGTCGAATTGGAAGGTTAATTCACTTTCTTTGGCTGGCGTAATAACCCTTGCTAAATCAGTTATTATGGCTATTCCAGTTTACTCTATGCAGTCAGGACCCTTACCAAAAGGAATACTTCAAGATGTTGAAAAATCAGCTAGAGGTTTTTATGGGGGGATACTCAAAACAAAAGGCGATCTCATCTCATTGGGTGGGACACTATCTGCAAACCAAAAGAGATAGGTGGATTGGGCTTTAGAAATCTCGTTAAGGTGAATGAAGCTTTCCGATGAAGCTTGCTTGGGGGTTCTTAAATTATAATACTATCTGGAAATTAGTTTTGCAGGCAAAATATGGAAGCAGTAGAAGAAAAGAGAAATTCAAAGCTAGTTCGAGTGACTCTCCCATCTGGAAAGCAATTTGTAATGTAGCTCCCAAAGTGCTGAGCAACAGCAAAGTTGATGTTGGCAATGGAACTTCAGCTTTTTTCTAGGAAGATAATTGGCTGGAGATGGGGCAGAACCTTAAGTCAAAAGCTATATATGATATACCGAGCGGAATGAGTAAGGAAAAAATATCATCATATGTGGATGGAAATGGAGGTTGGAGAAAGGAAAAATTCAAAAATATATTACCTTCTGACTGTTGCATTAAAATTGAAGCATGCCCACCGCCAAGTACAGGCGGAGGAAAGGATGTATGGCTATGGAATCCATCATAGAATGGATGTTTTACAATAAAATCTGCATATGAAGTGTTAGAAGATTCCAATAGTCTTGGTGTGGACATTTCTTTTGATAACAGGTACTGGGAGGCCATTTGGAAGTTAAAGGTGCCGCAAAGAATCTCTTGTTTCATGTGGGTTCTAAGTTTGAACAGGCTGCTAACTAATGATAGGAAGTGGAAAATGGGACTCATGAACCACTCATTCTGTAACTTCTGTCTTCATGAAGCTGAAACTAGTCTACATGTATTTAGAGATTGCCAATATGCGAGTGGAATATGGAAACGATTAATCCCAATGAATCAACAAGGACAGTTCTTCAATTGTGATCGTCGTGATTGGCTTTACCTAAACATTTGTGGAAATCTATCACAACAACGGAAAGGATGGTCAGCCAATTTCGCCATCACACTATATCTACTTGTGGGGTTGGAGAAATCGTGATACTCATGAAGAAGACTTCACTCGACCAGGGGGAGGGGTTGAAATGATAAAAGAATACTACTCACATGTGGAGGCAGCTTGGACCCAGGAAAATAATCCACAATCATTATCACGAAGTGTTAGAAGAAAGGCAAAGTGGAAAAGACCAACGGAAGGATGGCTAAAATGCAATGTAGATGCTGCAGTTGGTAAAGAAGATTTCAATCAAATTGGAGGGGTTTTTCAGCAGCTCGAAGGGGTGTACTTGGGAGGTTTTGTGCATAGAACCCCCAAGACAAGTGTTCTTGAAACTGAGCTCCATGCTATTTGTGTAGGCATATGCTATGCAGTAGAAAGAAATATGCTACCTGTTTACGTGGAGTCTGACTCTTCACAAGGAATCAATTGTTTGAAACTGGGGGCTCAAAATCAAGGAAGGATGACAAGGATTATTGTGGCAATTCGAGAGTTGGTAGATTTGCATGGAAATATCATCATTACTCATACTAATAGAGAAGCAAATATGGTTGCCGATTGGATGGCGAAGAGAACAACAACATTGGAGTCTCCTACGCGTTTCTTTCAGGAATCCCCTCAAGGTATAGAGGAGTTCCTTCAGGTGGATCGTTTGACCAGCTCTCTTTAAATTGATTTGGGTTTTTTAACCCCCCTTTTGTATCAAAAAAAAAAAAAAACAATGTGAGGAATTTGGCATGTATTGGTAATGAACTAAAGACCTCTTGAATGAGAAATAATATTCTTACCAACTAACCAATGTTGCATTGATGCCATAATTACATTTTTAGGAAAATTTAATCAAACTAAACTAATATAGGGTTGATCATTTTTGTGACCCAAGCCAGCCTTTAGGGTTGAAAAAATCAAGCTGACATCAGACCAGACTTATGGCTGGTTTGGGATAGGTTGGGTCTATAGGGTTTTATTGATACTCCTACTATCTATGATCAAATTTGAATCATATAATAATTGATACACAGAATCTCACTTGCTATTAATTTTGCATCTAACCTATTGTTGAATTTGGACTATCTAATATATAAAAATATTGGTGTATTATAAGCATATTATATCTTAAAAAGTGACTAACAACAATGTGATGTTAATGTTTAGAGTTTTACGCTTTTAATTATTCTAAGTTTAAAATATGTCTAATCAATGTATAAGACATTTAAAAAAAAAAACTTAAATTTCTACCCAACTTTTTTTTAAAAGAGCGAAAAAGGAAGTTTTCTATATAATATATACATAGTGATACAAGAGAATTTACACTGAACCGGGTCTGCCTTTGGTTCAGACTTTGACTCCTGTGGAAGATGGCTTGACCATGATCAGGTTCAGACATCTGGTTGAATCATCAAGAAGGAATTCACACTTCCAAGGATGAACGTGACCCTGAAGAATCCGGGACACGAGACTCAGTTGTAGACGGTTGCCATGAACCTCAGGAGTGGACAATCGTGCAAAACATGGCAACTGCCACCATTTATGGGGTGAAGGATCGTGTCCACGAGGAGAAACACGTTCATCTCCGAAAAAGGGGATTAACCACAAGATTTGACGGTCACCAAGAAGAGGCACGAACGAATCCAACGATCGGGAATCAAAGGTAAAATCTATATAAATAAGTAGCCTACGCACGACACATGTAACTAAATCATTTTCCCTATAACCACATTCAATTTTTGCTCTACGACTAGCCAAGCTTTGTGATCAGTTCCTTAACTAACTTAGCCTTTAGAGGTGGCCTCCCAACCCCACGGTCAGGCCACGTCTAACATTGTTTTGAAGGTGTTTCCTCAAGCATCTCAAGGGCTAAGTAGATTTTGGACGCATCATTTGGCGTCGTCTATGGGAAACACCTCAAGAATTCATGGTTACCAGATCCAACGCGGCAGCAGCAGTTGCGGCTCAAAGGCTCCAAGATACTCACCCTCCTCTGGGAAGAGGCATTCCAGAAGGTAAAAGTTCGTGAAGATGCTGGATTGGTTGGAGATGAACATCCCAACAATCCAAATAACCTTCAGGAGAAAATGAATCAAATGTAGCTTCAATTTCGAAGATACAGGCAGATGCTTCGTGCAATAGCAAGACAGGTAGTGGCTCCTCAGGCTCCTAATCCCCAGGATTAGGTGGAGGCTCGAGGATGCACGAGAGGAACGGAGATACATCTTTCTCCGGGACAAGGGCGTTCTCAATAGAGAGATAGGCAACTAGCCGAAGGCTAGAATTATGGGCAAGGTCCCTGAAGAAATTATAGGGGTCGAACCAGAGAACGAAGAACTGGAAAATTGCCTAGAAGAGATGGTCAGCATGATAGGCCGCAGGCGAGTCAAACCAGGACCATTACCAAGTTAGAATGAGGGGTTCGCACACATACACCAACGTCCCAACGTTCGGGTTGAGATAGTGTTTGAGAAGATGGCATTCAAGCAGATGGCGTTCGGGCAGTTCACATTGATCGGGAGCTGGCGGACATTAATCAAAAGTTGGGACAACTCACCAAAGGAAAGAGAATTGATGGTATTTACTCAATCATCAAGAAAACCCCGTTCACAGATGTTATCTCCAGGTTCGAGTTTCCCCATAATTTCAGACTCCCAACTTTCTCTCCTTTTGAAGGTTCGGGAGATCCTATTGCACACATCAGTTACTACTAGCAGACAATGGCCGTTCTGCGGAAACTCTGATGCCATTCTATGTAGAGTGTTTGGGTCCTCACTCACGGGAGCAGCACAAAAATGGTTCTCGAATCTTCCTTCAGGAAGAATTACTAATTTTGAAGATTTGGCCCAAAAGTTCATCTGTCAGTTCCAAAGGATAATCAAACAAAGAAGACGGAGGAGACTTTGTTCACCGTTAAGCAAGGAAAGAATGAATCAATTCGGGAATACCTGAAAAGATTCAATAAAGTCACCATGGAGATCAAGAATTTGGACGAACAGGTGGCCAAGATTGCACTCTTCACTAGACTTACCAACAGAACACTCTTGGAGCTTTTACTCGACGATATGCCCACCGCTTATTCCGAACTGGTGCAAAGGTGGCATTAGCAAGATGAAGTGATTGAGATTCTTGATGCGCGCCAGGGAGAAGTCAAGGTCTCCAATAGAGATCAGAAGGCACCTGAGAAAGGCCACAGGTCAAAGCTGCCCAACAATGATTGGAATCGGAGGTGCACATAGTGTTGGTTGACACAGGATCGTCTGCAGATCTTTTGTCATATGATGCCTACCAGAAGCTGAAAACGGAGGATAATCTGATGAAGCCATCCTCTACCCATTTGTATGGATTTGCTGGATCATCAGCAATTGCGGAAGGATCAGTACAACTGGACCTCACGGTGGAAAATTTCCCCAAGGAAACTACTATCTGCGTAAACTTCTTAGTCGTTCGAGAGCTTCCCGCATACAACGTCATCCTCAGGAGGCCATCTCTTTCGAAGCTGGGGGCAGTGGTTTCAACCAAGCACATGAAGATCAAATTCCCAATTGAGAAAGGGATTGGACAGGTAGCTTCTGATAAAAATAACTTCCCGACAATGCTATGTTTCATATCTAAAGGAAAAGGCTGGTCCTATAAAGGCCATGGCACTACCGATAGAAGTACACGATGATTGGGATGAAGATGAGATGTAGAGGCCCGAACCTGTAGAAAAATTGGAACGAATCCAGTTGGACTTTGAGGATGAAAGAAGAACGACCCACATCGGGTCCGAACAACTGGAAGATTTCAAGGAAGAGTTGAAGAGTTTTCTTTGAAAGAACATAGATGTATTTGCATGGTCAGCTGATGACATGCCTGGCATTGACCGAATAGTTGCAGAACACAAGCTTTGGATAAATCCAAAGATCAAGCCGGTAATTTAGAGGAGGAACTTCTCAATTGAGAAGCATGAGGCTATCAGAGGTGAGGTAGTGAAGCTGAAGAGTTTGGGCTATCGAATGTCCAACTTGGCTAGCCAATGTGGTGATGGTCAATAAATCAAATGGAAAGTGGAGGATGTGTACTGATTACGCAGACCTCAACAAGGCATGCTCGAAGGATTGTTATCCTTTGCCCCGAATAGATCTCCTGATTGATGCAACCGCTGAGTATGAAACTTTGAGTTTCATGGACGCGTACTCAGGCTACAACCAGATTCTGATGAATCAGAAATATGAGAAATTTACTGCTTTCATGACCGATCATGAAAGTTTCTATTACAAAGTCATGTTGTTCGGGTTGGAGAATGCGGGAGCAACCTATCAAAAAGTAGTGAACAAAATCTTTAAAGATTTGATCGAGAAGAATATGGAAGCTTATGTAGATGACATGTTGGTAAACAGCCTCAAGCATTCAGGACATATCATAGATTTGGCAGAGGTATTTTCATTTTTAAGAAAATATCAGATGAAGTTGAACCTACAGAAATGCGCGTTCGAAGTATCTTCGGGAAATTTTCTGGGGTTCATGGTCTCCCAAAGAGGGTTTGAGGCTAATCCAGCAAAAATACAAGCTTTGATCGATATGGAGCCTCCAAAGACCGTTCAGGACGTACAATGTCTAACGGGTAGAGTTGCAGCATTGAAACAGTTCAAAGCACAATCGGGAGAAAAGTGCTTACCATTCTTCAAAGCCTTGAAGGATTTGAATGGGAGCAACGAAGCACGATGGACAGACAAGTGCCAGAAAGCCTTCAAGAACCTGGAAACCACGCTCGGGAAACCACCTCTTTTATCTCGGCCCAGAAAAAGGTGAAACTTTGTAAGTTTACTTGGCAAATTCCCTTTCGGTCGTCAGTGCAGTCCTCGTTCAGGAAAAAGAGAAGAAGCAGTGGCCTATCTACTATGTCATCCATGTGCTCCTGGGATGCGAAACCAGATATTCCATGATCAAGAAACAAGTGTTAGCACTCATAATAGTAGCTAGAAAACTTAGGCCTACTTCTAGCCTCACCCAATAGAGGTATTAACCACTTTTCCTCTGAAAAAAAGTTCTTTATAAACCTGATTTATCTGGAAGAATGGTGGCATGGTCGGTGGAGCTTAGAGAGTTCTAGGTAGATTTCAAACCACACATAGCTATAAAGGCTCAAGCCTTGGCAGACTTTGTGGTTGAAACTAGAACTCCAGCCGAAGAAGGAATTACCGAACCCAATATCCCGACCATATGGGACATTTATGTAGATGGTTCGAGCAATAAACAAGGAGCTGGCACAAGAGTCTTACTAAAAAGTCCAGGAGGCTTTATAATTCGCTATGCCCTAACATTCAGTTTTGAAGCAAGAAACAACGAAGCAGAATATGAAGCCTTCATAGCTGGTCTTCGATTGGCAAAACCTCTAGTAATAGCCGAGATGACTATTTACAGTGATTCTCAGCTTATTGTTAATCAGGTACAAGGAGAGTACGGGAACAAAGAGCCTAGGTTGTAGAAGTATCAAGAGATGATACAAACCCTGAGGAAGGAGTTCAAAGATGTCAAAATCTTTCAGATTCCAAGAAAGGAGAATACCATGGCGGATGAACTCTCAAGACTGGCTAATGCGAAAGAAAGGACCCTTGAGCCTTCAGTCTATATTGAGGAACTAAGCTTCCCAAGCAACCAAGTGAAAGAAGTTTCATACATTGAAGATGAATGATGCTGGATGGACCTGATCATTGAATACATTCAGGACAACAAGCTGCCCGAAGATCCGAAAGAAGCCAGGATGGTTCGAGTTCGAGCAACAAGATTCACAATACAGAATGGGAGGCTATATCGAAGATCTTATACTGGACCGTTGCTCAGCTGTCTGGGACTTGAAGGATCGAAAACTGCCTTGGTAGAGGTGCACGAAGGGATCTGTGGAGCACATATGGGCGGTTGGGCACTAGCACACAAGATTTTGAGGCTCGGGTTATACTGGCCAAAGGTTTAAGAAGATGCCATGGAGTATGTGCGCCATTGCAACAATTTCCAAATTCATTCGACCGTGTCAAAAAAGCCTGCAACAACCCTAACGTCTATTCTTGATCCAATCCCATTCGCAACATGGGGAATTGACATCATGGGAAAGTTCACCAAGGCATTAGGCGGTCAGGAATACTTGATTGTGGTGATCGAATACTTCACCAAATGGGTCAAAGCAATCCCCTTAGCAACTATCACTAAGAAAAGAGTTGAAAAGTTCATGTTGGAGTCAATTATCCATAGGTTCGAGATCCCAAAAATTCTTGTAACCGACCATGGAACACAATTTGACAAACCCCAATTCAAACAATTTTGCAACACATACATGATCGAGCATCGAATGTCATCAGTAGCATATCCTCAGAGCAATGGCCAAGTAGCGGTAACCAACCGAACCTTGTTGGATGGATTAAAGAAGAGGCTCAAGTCAGATAAAGCTTTGTGGGTTGAAGAACTCCCGAATGTCCTTTGGGCATACCAAACTACATTTCAAACACCCATAGGAGAAACCCCTTTCAAATTGGCTTATGGATTAGAAGCTTTGGCTCCGGTTGAGATAATGGCAGGAACTCACCGAGAGAGGGAATTTGAAGAAAAAGCAAATGAACAAGGATTGCTAGACAACTTAGATTTGCTAGACGAAGTTCAAACAAAGGCCATTGCCCAAAATCAGCATTATCAATGGAAAATGGCCTCTCATTATAACTCCCAGGTGAAGCATCGACAATTTCGATCAGGGGAGTCCTAAGAAGCACTCTGGCATCAAATGTAAAATCCAGCCCTATCCTAACCCTGACCCTAACCCGGATCCACTGTTGTTTTTAGGTCCGAAGACCCAAAGCGGTGGTAGAAGAGACTTATGGATGCTTTTGATTGATAATTATGAGTCGGAGACCGAGCCCATGGACATTGACGATGATACCCCTTACTTGAGTACATTGTCGGTGTTTAGTGAAAGTCTGCACATCGGAGAAGAATGATTTAGTTGAAGTACCTAATGGAATCCCGTGCACAATCTGAAGGTATTCCCTGAAACTAGACTTCTTGATTGAAATGTAGAAGAAAACCCCATTCAATTTGACCTTGTATAGCCCTCCAAGTCCCTGTCTGAAGTTGCTGATCTAAATATGTTTTTCTGTTGAATTATATTTTGGTCGATCCTCTTTGGTCGATGCCATCGATCAAGGACCATCGACCAAAGTTTCCCAGACAGACAAGTTAATGATTCTTTGGAATATTCCCTATTCTATTTATACTAGCCTCGTGTTTTGAGCCCTATTCCAATCATTATCACTCCTGAGAATGTGGGGAGAACTTCCCAAAGCACCTCCTAGGCATTTGTGAAGGAGATTCCACCAAAACTCATTATTAATCATTGTTCCTTGTCTCCATCAACAACTACAAGGTATGATTCATCACTCCCACTCTCTATTCTATTCTTTTCTATCATTTTCTATCCCTCTCTTGCTGTTGAGACCTTGGAGATGGTGCTGCAACCTTGCAACCATCACTCCAAGTGTCCACTCTTGCTTAACCTATGATCCTCTCACTTGTCTATTGATGCTATGCCCCCATTTCAAGCCTTGCTTATACATTCTTTGATTTTCTTCTCAACATCATGCCTTCTTGTACAAAACTGAGGTATATAGTGTGCTATGTACATGTTTATCACTAGCATATGATCCTAATCAAATTCCTATAAGTTCCCTTAGCTAATGCATGCCTTTTCAATGTCAATGCAATCAATTTCAATCCATGCTATGATGCTTGTCTCTTGAACTTAGTAGCTCAATTTGGGGCTTTCTATTTAGACCATTAGATTATGTTAATTCCTTGATTTGTAGTGCCCTCATACTGTTCTTAAGCATCCCTCCAAGTTCCGGATCGATCCGAACCCCGGAAGACCAATTTCGGACCAAAATCTCCAAAACCCATTATGCTGTCCCGAAGACATTTTGGTCGATCCTCTTTGGTCAATGCCATCGACCAAGGACCATCGACCAAACTTGTTGCTGACAGCAACCTCAGCCAGTTTTGACCCGTTCGACATCCGATCTTCCCAATTTCTTCTCTAACTTCTTATTTATGTTTGTTTAGGGTCTTAACACTACTTTTGGATCATTCCTTGGTAATTCTTGATTCATCATCAACTCAGCCTAAGGTAAGGATGGTTATCTCCATAAACACTTAGGCCATGAACTTATGTTTGGTGCTTATACTTAGTGAACATAGTCTCTTAATTGCTTTTGATTATTATAGGACTGCTATACATGTTTTAGAACAGTAGTATTGTGAATTCATATACTCGTGTTATAATGATTTATTATTCTTGTTACTTATATTCATGATGGATCAATTCAATATTATGATTTAACTTGTATCATGATGATGTATCAAATGTATGAGATGTCATGGACTTGAGTATGTGATTGCCTAGGTATAACTTGGGATCGGGAAGTGTCCTATTGACGCTACTGTCCTTGGGCATCGGAGGGAATAGTATGGGATGTTCTCTGAAGGTGCCTATCGACACTTTCCCGGGTTATTGGATGACATACATAGGATTGTCTAGCTGTGTGGCTAGGATTGTCCTTGTCGTGTCAGACCCGAATCGGAAGGGCATTGAGACCGAACGACCCGTGGTAATGTATGGTTGGATGGGCGCTCAAGACCGGTAACCAACCCGGGAGAGGACATGAACCATGCTACGGATACCCAAAAGGGGCCATTTATTGGTAGGGTTGTAAATAGCTAGACTTGGGCTCACGGGCGCTCAAGACCGGTTGCCAACCCGTGAGAGGACGTGAGAGCTTCCCGTTTACTATTTGTGGATGACCAATAGGGTTGATGAGTTCGTAATCCGGGATTACGCTGACTCTAGTGTGAAGAATACCGGAAAGGATCACCTAGGGCGAGGAATGGACGTATCAGGATCTGAGTTGATGCGACTGAGTAGATGACTTGCATTGGGCTAGGCTTTACCGTGACATGAGCCAATACTTATACCAAATGGTGATGTGAGAGAGTGGTGACCGAATCCCCTACCATGGTTTGAGAGGACTTTACCCAACTACTACAGTAGTCCCAAGATACGGAATCGGTTGAGGGAGAGTGACTGACGACCCAAAGAAGTATGGTGCTATGGCTTAAAGCATGTCTACCATAGATACTAGCATTCATAGAGTTAGAATCATATTTGCATCATATGTCTCATATCACATTGCATTATGTTATGATTGGTATTTGTATGATTTTAATGGAATAACTGCCTTGCTGAGTTCTTTGAACTCATTCCTTTTGTGCAAATGTTGTTAGATTTTCCCGCAGGTATTGAAGACTCTGATGGCACACTCTATGAGACTGACTTTGATTCCTCATACTACCCTCCGGGTGGTAGCTACGGTGAAGATCAGAGTTATGGTGCCGAAGAGTATTACTCTACGTACCAGGGTTAGCCCCACTTTGGTGAGGGAGCGGCCGTGCTGGGCTTTCTTCATCCACACCTATGAGGAGACTATCATTAGGATAGAAGAAACCCTTGTCTAGTGCCCCATTTCCCTGGATTACTGTTAAACACTTTGGATATGTAATTAACTTTCTTGGAGTTACCCTTTAAACATGGATTGTAACTTAACTTGATTTTACTACTTTTCCGCTGCTTTGAGAGAGTGACTTTTACTCATTTTCTCATTCTCATGATTACACTTATACACTTGGTATTATATATTTCTGCACTCTGATTAGTTGATCTTATCTTATTCATAATATCTATTGTTTATTGCTTTTACCTTGATTATTATTGTTCATGATTGTGTTATCGCGTATGTGAGAGGCATGGTCCCTCGATGCTTGATCCTGGGACTGTGGATCACATTCCCGGGTATGCTAGATAGGGTACCGGCTGGGTGGATGTGACATCAAACCCTCGTCATCAAAAGAAATTGGATCCTTCATGGGAGGGGCCATATATGATAATCAAGCTGGTAGCTTTGGGAGCGTATAAGCTGAAGAATCTAGCTACAGATCGTAAACTTGGTCGGTCTTGGAATGCAAGACATTTGAAGAAATTCTATCCTTATGCATTTTCAAATTTTTATGTAATCGCATTTTTATGCAATCTATATTTTCAAAAACCAAATCTCTTTTAAACGGGGGCATGACAGGATAGATAGCACAGATGGCATGATCAATTCAAAAGGCTTTGGTTTAATACCCAAGTGAGACCTTCGAAAGGCTAGAGATAATTCTAAAGGAATTTCTCAGGTAAAAGGCTTCGATTTAATACCCGAATGAGACCTTCAAAAGCCTAGAAATAATTCTAAGGAATTTCTCAGGTAAAAGGCTTTCGTTTAGTACTCGAGTGAGACCTTTGAAAGCCTAGAGATAATTCTAAGGAATTTCTCAGGTAAAAGGCTTCTGTTTAATACCCGAGTGAGACCTTCAAAAGCTTAAGAAGATTTTAAATTTTCTAAGCATGGGGCAGGGTTAAGCCCGAAAGGCATCCTCGGAAACTTACGCCGTAAGTATGCAATGCTTGTTATGTTTAAGCAAATATCAGGCAAAGCGATTGAAAAAGAAGCTTTAATTTATACAAGGGCCAGGAAGAGCCAACCTTCACAAAGTTCAAAAATCTATTACATATGAGATCCGAATGAGAACGGCTCATTCTTGAACAGGTTTTTTACATCTCATAAAGACGAAGTAAACATCAGAGCTGAGGAGCAATGTCAAGGAAAAAAAAAAAAGCGCAAATGTTGTTGTATCTCAATTAGAGGATGCTGGTAGTGATCCAAGACGACCGTTAGTTTGATCATGCCCTTCGACCGACACACGAATCTCGCCCTCGGCAATTTTGAATAGTTCCATAAGCTTCGAACGAGAGTTAAAGGTGGAGAGTCATCGAGGTAAAGCTCAAGATCATGATCAGCAACAGGAGGATCTTCTAAGCCTTAGACCCATTCGGGAAGGGGAAGTTGGAGACTCTCAAAAACTTCAAGGTGGCAGACGTTTTGATGAGGAGCCATGTCAAAGCATGGCTTCCTCCTCAGAATTGATTTCCAAACATCGTTTAGGCCATCTCTGTAGGCTTGAGTATTAAAGGGAACCAATAAGTCATTGAAGGGCTTGCTGCTTATGTACTTAAGGACACAGGCCCTCCTAATCTCAACATGAACATGTTCGGGCTTAGAAGAAATCGCTCGACTCTAAAGTTCAACCACCTGTGCTTTTGATCTCTTTAATTCCTCCTGAAGCCTCATCACTTCTAGTTCAAGACTGCGAATGCTTCCTTTAGCAACTTCAAGATCCTTAGAAACTTTTTCTAGTTTCTGACTATCTCCCCGAAGACGATCAATCTCAGCATCTTTAATCTTCACCTCCTTCTCAAGCTTTGTAGACTTGACGTTTAGCTTCCCAACCCGAAAGATTGCCTCCACCTGCTTGTGGATGCTATCGGTGATGACCCTAAAATGGCAAGAAGAATGTTTTAAAAGGCGAGTTCGGGAATGAAGAATACTTTACAAAGAGCTTACGGGATATAAAGGCAAAAGACTTACTGGAAAGAAGAATTCACAAATGCTTCATCCGAAATAAAGTCAAGAACTTTGGACTCTATAGGCATTTGAGCGAAGGTACACCACTATAGTGCCTTGTCAAAATCATCTGTCAGAAGGTCGGTCCTTTTCAACTTCCAGGAAGGTACATAAATCTCACCTTCAGTCTCTGGACGCCTTTTTTTGAAGTAGCGTCATCTTTGATCTCTTGCTTCCTCTTCGCAAGAGGCAAATCATCATATGTAGAATCCTCCAGATTCAGAGGGGATTTTCCCTTTCCCAAAGGCCCCTGATGAACTTTGAGAACTCCCTTAGGAGCCTGAACATTGACCTTCTTGGTTGGAGGGTCATCTTCTTCCTTTTCAGTTCGAGTAGCTCTTTTTTAGCTGCCGCCAGCCCCTTGGCAACATTGGCCAACGACATCAGAGTTGTATCGAGGAGGCACTGCAAAAAGGGAGTAAAATAGTTATATAAGTCCAAGGAAATCTACGTACAGAATTGAAGTGCTCAAGATCGGGAACTCACCCAGGGCTAGACCCCACAACTAGAGGACGGCCTCATACTCCATGGCCATACCATGAATCTCCTAACATGCACTAATGGATTTGATCTTCATCATGGCATTTGCTTCATCGGGAGACAAGGCCAAGGGACGATTTGCCTCGGTATAGAAATTAGAGGTGCCCCAGTGAATGGGAAAAGTGATGTCCGAAGGCGGGAAGGAATAAGTACCGATGGCGCCATCCCTTATGGTTTGAGGGGCAACTACCTTTGGCCATAATACTACCTTCTCACCCCAGTTCGGTTTTATTTCGCTTCGAAAGAATACCCAACCGGGGGGGCTGGATTTGTTCAAGCTAAAGAAATGAGAAATATTGAGAGGGAAGGAATTATTTCTAATTGGCGACAAAGGCCAAGGAGACCGATGATCAATCTCCAGCTATTAGGAAGAAGCATGCTTGGGCATATCTTCCAATGATTGAGAATCTCAGAGAAGAGGGGGGAGAAAAAAGGGAACCGAACCCCACCTTTAAGGGTATAAGTATATATGGAGAATTCGACATTAAGGGCCAAATTGTCTCTTTCATTCGACTTCGGGAGATGAAGAAGATATTCAAAAGGAAGAGAATACTAACTAGAAGTAGAGGAAACTTCCTTTGGACAAACATGGGATACAAAGAAACTAGGTCCTTGGGATGGTCTTTTAAACGGTCGAGAAGTTACAACACTGGTTCCTGGCTTGCAAGAAATATGGGAAGATGCTCCTTTTTTCCTTCTGAGAGTGTTCCCAGTTTGGTTTTTTGGGCTTAAAGGAAGGGAGGCATACCACCGGTCGGTAATCCTCTCACCTTTATCATCTAACAGTTCTATTGAGACGGAAGGACTTGCCTAATTGGCAGAAACCTCACCATCAGACACACAATCGACAAAATCATCGTTAGAGGTTCTATAACTAACCATTGTGAAGAAAGAAAAGCTAAAAGTAGAAGCCCAAAACAACTACGAAGAATGGCCGAGTTAAAGTAAGAGCAAGAACTTACTTGGTGAATCTTCAACAAGATGAAGCTCTAAAACTGGAGGCGGAAGAATCAAAGAATCGCAAAAAGAAATTCTGGAACTCTCAGCTGCAAGCAAGCTCATGAAATGAAGTAGTGAAAGAAAAGAAACAAGAGAAAATGGGTTTAAATAACCCCAGAGAAAAGAGCGTAAGTTTGAGGTCCACTCTAATCAACAGACAAGGAGGAACGACGGTTCAAATACCACTCATCAATGAGTAAGGTTGAACGAAGATCAATGGACAACAATCAATGACGGTTTGGATTTGACGAAACAATAATGGCGCCTGCTAAAAGAATCCACGTGGAGCTTCAACACATGATATGAGGGAGACAGACGGCTTGAGAAGTGAACTGTCACTCAAAAGCAATAAATACGAGGTGACACTTGATTTTCTAAGGATGATCAGTTCGGGAATTGCAGGCAAAGATATTGTTCGAACACCTGGACGTGAGCAGGAATCAGTTGGCAAATGTCAGGAAGGCTTTCTGAAAATTCAAGCAAACGCTGGACTAAGTCACAAGGCTTCGGTTTAATAACTGAGTGAGACCTTCAAAAACTCAAGAAAGTCCTAGATTTTCTAAGTGCAGGGCATTATTATCACTCACAAGTTATACATCCCGAAGACGGTGAAGCAAAAGAAGATTTCTTCATTGATGATTGAAATGGCCAAAGGGGGCCAACCCTTACACACACACACACACAACCACCCTGAGAAAAACAATGGTAGTCAAAGGGGAGGTTCGGAAAAATTCAAACATTTTTCAAAAATGATGGAGACTTAGAAAAACCGATTACCTAGTTGAAGAATGTACGAATCCCTCATCATTAAGATATTCGAGGATCTTGCAGTCAGCCAGCATTTGGGCAAAGGTGCCCCACTTCAAATCTTTCTCAAAATCCTGGGTGACCCGGTCAGTCACCTTCAATTTCCATTTGGGAACAAAAATTTCCTGTTTCTTGACTCCTTCGCTGTTTTTTCAATACAACGTTATCGGCTAAGTCGTGTCTCCTCTTCGTGCGAATGAGAACTTCTTGTACAGACTCCTCCACCTCAACAAGAGCCCTACCCTTCCCCGAACCTTCAATTAGTAATTTTGGAGCTCCCTTCGGGGCTTTTGGAGCAGCTTTCGGGGAAGGAATGATGAATTTTTCGGGTTCCTGTCTTTTCGGCCAAGGGGTCCTCTCCTTTGCTGCCGCAACTCCCTTGGCAGCCATGGCTTTCACTGCGTTCGGGTTGCACTTTGGAGGCACTACACAAAAAAGAAAGCAGAATTAGCAAATCCATTAGAACAACAAAATCTAATTGAACAGACTACAAGGGGGATTCGGGAGCTCACCAGGAGCTAGACTCCAATGTTGTAGGATAGCTTTGTACTCCATCTCTAGACCATGGATCTCCTGACATGCCTCAATTGACTTAATCTTCTTGGAGGCGCGTTAATCGTCAGGAGTCAATGGTAGAGCATGGTTTGCCTCGGTATATGAATCAACTTGATTCCAAGAGATCGGGAAGTTGAGGTCAGACACGGGCGCTCGGCAAAAAAAAATACCAATGGTGCCACACTTTGTGGTTAGAAAGACAAGTACCCTCGGCCAAAATGCCACCCGACCATCCCAATTCAGTCTTGTTACGCTTGGAAAGAAAAACCCAACCCGAAGGATTGGATTTGGACATTGTGTAGAAATGGGAAAACAAAGTAATAAAAGGATGGACATGGAGCTCATAGAAGTGCCCGAGGAAGCCAACAATTTGACGCCAATTATTCGAGAGAGCATCCCTGGGTAAATTTCCTAGTGATTTTAAACTTCAGAAAACATGGGAGAAAAGAATGGAAACCGAACACCACTTTCGAGAGTGTCCAGATAAAGGGAGAATTCCTCAGGTGGGTCAGAATTAGCTCTCTCATTAGGGTTGGGAACCCGAAGAAAATAAGATGGGGAAAGGAATAATGCTCTGTGGCAGACACCAACTCAGCGTTGGTAAAGTGAGAGACAAAATAACTGGGACCTTGCACAAGTCTTTTGGATGAACAGGAAGCCTTAGCTTGGGCTTTCGAAGATTTTATTGTTCGAGAATAAGAAGGCAGACTTGGTTCTTTAGGGTTTCGCTTTCGGCTCATCGAGGCGAGCCAGCGTTCGGTAATCTTATCACCTCTATCTCCGGATAACTCAACGGAGGCAGAGGCGATAGTTTGGTCACCGAAATCATCTTAACTGGCATTATTACTGCTGGATCCTCATCAGAGGTCTTGCCACTACCCATTACAGAAGGAAAAAGGTTTTTTATTGGTTTAAAAGAAAGAGAAGCCTAAATCCAAGGGGGCAACTAAAGAAAACAAGTGAAAAATGTAGAAAGAGATTCAGTGAACTTACTTGTTCAAGTTCACCGGGAGAAAAGGAAGCTTGAAGGCTGGAAGACTCGTAAACGCAGAGAAGACGACGACGGATTTCGTAGAAAGATTCACAAATGAGAAGGTGAAGCTTGAAGTTGAGGTTTGAATGACTTTAAATAGGCAAAAAGGCTGGTTCATATACCGTCAAGATACGTCTAAATCAACGATCAAGATTCGAAGACGTTTTGTGAGCTAATCCAGTGGATGAGATTGAATTAATCCGACGATTGCGAAAAGCTGTCATTTCGAACGTGAAAATAATGATGATCACAGCCGGGAAGGGAGGTGTGGCGTCCTGGGTGCAAAATACGAGAAATTTACGCAGCTCGAGAGGAACCGTAACGCAGAGTAATTAGTGCGATTTGACATCTACAAAAGTGTTTGATTCTCCATTCACACGATCATAATTGGCCAGAACCAAACCAAGCCCTCAGTTGTCCAGAACGCTTGGCCCTGGGGGCTCATGATATGGGAAAATTTACACTGAACCGGGTCTACCTTCGGTTGAAAACGGCTCGACCATGATCGGGCTCAGACATCCGGTTGAATCATCAAGAAGGAATCTCACGCTTCCAAGGATGAACGTGACCCCAAATAATCCAGGACACGAGAATCAGTTGTAGACGGTGGTCACTACCCTCAGGAGTGGACGATTGTGCATAACATGGCAACCACCATCATTACGAGGTGAAGGATTGTGTCCACGAGGGGAACCGCCTTCATCTCTTAAAAAGGGGATTAACCGCAAGATCTGACGGTTACCAAAAAGAGCCACGAACGAATCCAACGATCGGGAATCAAAGGTAAAATCTATATAAACAAGTAGCCTACGCACGACACAGGTAGCTAAATCGTTTTCCCTATAATCACATTCAACTTCTACTCTACAACTAGCCAGAGCTTTGTGATCAATTCCTTAACTGACTTAGCCTTCGGAGGTGGCCTCCCGACCCCGCATTCGGGCCACGTCTAACATTGTTTTGCAGGTGTTTCCTCAAGCATCTCAAGGGCTAAGCAGATTTTGGACGCATCACGTAGTATAGATAAATTATTAATAGCATTTTCATGATTTGGATTTTAATATCACCGTCACCACGAAATAAATCAAATATCAATAACACACACCTAGTAGTCCCTACTAACATAATACATTTTAAAAGACAAAAACCAATCTTATGACGTAAAGTATCTATTATTTTTTTGGTCAAACATTTACCTTAAAACATACGTTAGTATAATTTTATTACTTCAAATCGAATTTTTCGAATAATACTAATACTTTTGGCAAATTACGCATTGAAAAATAAGGTTCTTATAAAAAAGAACTAGGAATTACATTTTACCAATGATTTATTTGTCATTTCTTTTCAAATTGTCATGTTCATTTGTCTGAGTCATTAATAAAAAAGATACACAACAAATATTAGATACTTCAAATCATTGAAGGCCGAGATGTCATCTTTTATCAATAATTAAATGATTAAAAATATTTTTGAATACATTATGTCATGTAAATAAATCTAATCAATAGATTGCATCATTCAAATTTCTCTTAAAAGCCTTCTATTTTGAATTTTTACTTACATTTTCCAAATTGGGATTGTTAAATTAGAATTTTGAATAAAAAAATACCTAATTAAATTGGATTAAAATTTAATTACAAGTAAGTCAATAATTATTTATATAAATATATTTAACAACATTTTCTTTTACTAAATGACAACTTTAAAAGAATTAATTTTTTTTTCATAACGTATTAAAAACAAATCATTTACGATTACTAAATAACAACAACAAACAATATAAATCTAAGTGAACTCATTGGATCAGAATGACTTTGGGTTTGGATCAGTGTTAATATAAAAGCTTAATATTATGATGAAAGTTAAGGTCATGATTAGGGTTAGGGATGTCAACGGTCCGGTTTGGGGTGGTTTTGGGCTAAAAAACACTCACCTCAAATGCAGCCTGTTAACAAAATTACGGTTTTGGGCCAGTTTGGGTTTGAGCTAACTAACGGTTTGGGCTAACAATTTATCGTATACAAGAAAATGAACAAAAAGAAATAGTTGAGCATCCTTCAACAAGAGCCAAAATTCTATGGAATCAAAATTGCTATTGATCAATTTCTATTAAAAAAATGAAAAGTCATTCCATATTGTAGAAATCTCACCCACCTTATAGAAATCAAGAACCTAAATAGTAAGTAGTAAGTAGTAACATAGAAATTGCAAACTCATTCTTCAGGCTCCACCCGAATAGTTATTTTGAAACAAATCTTCAAACAAAAAATTCTTTTAAATTCCAACTTGTATTTGGGTTTTTGTTTTGTGAGAATGTTGATTTTTTTTCCAATTCTATGAAATCTTTTTTTTCTAGTGGTAATATGATGATTCAAACAATATTTAATGTAAATCTACAAAGCGGGTTATAATGGGTTGTGGTTTGGGTTCGGGTCGGTGCAGGCTTTGTCACCCTTAGCCCAAACATAGCCCATTAAGGTTCGGTTCGGGGCAGTTTGGGCTATAACGGGTCAGTATGGTTTGGTTTTAACGGTTCGGACTACAAATTAACACCCCTAATTAGGGTCAAAATCAGAGTAAAAATTCGGGATAGAACCAAGGTCAAATTAGCGTTTAAATCATAGCCAAAATCAGAATAAAAAATAGGGCTAAAATTAGAGTAAAAACCAAAGCTCAAATTAGGCCCAAAATCATGTCAAAATGGGACAAATAATAATCTCAGGTCCTTCCTTAATCCTAATTCAATTAGGAATATTTTGGCCTTGACACCCCCTTAAGGTTAAAATCTTGAGTCGAAGCCCTATTCGGGTGGACAGGAGTGCGTAAAGGCCAAAATTGCACCCTTACTTTGGAGCATTGATATTCCCGACAAAAGAATTTGGCTCCTAACTTCCCACCAACTTGGCAAGCGATGCTATTATTACTAACACAAATAGAAGAGGTAGTGAATCGTTTCAAGCGAAACGAATTCCATTCTAAATCGAAACAGCTAAAATCAGTTCGGTTCCAGATAAAACTGGCCAATTCCCGATCCTCTGACTAGAGGATCTCTCGGCAATGTTACGTTGCCTATTTAAAAGACAAGGAGGGCCCGAGGAAGGTGACTTCCCTACCTATAGAAGTTCGAGACGATCGGGAAGAAGCAGAAATGCAAAGGCCCGAACCAATGGAGAAGCTGGAGCAAATCCAACTGTGTACTGAAGATAAGAAGAAGATTACTTATATCGGATCTGAACAGCTGGAGGAATTCAAAGATGAGTTGAAGTTATTTCTTCAACAGAATAAAGACATATTTGCATGGTCCACTAAAGACATGCCAGGAATCGATCAGGCTATCGCAGAGCATAAACTCTGGATAGATCTGAAGGTGAAACCAATGATACAAAAAAGGAGAAATTTCTCCATTGAAAAGTATGAAGCCGTTCGGGGCGAAGTTGAAAAACTGAAGAATTTTGGTTTCATAGAACCAATTGAATGCCCAACTTGATTGGTTAATGTGGTAATGGTAAAAAAGGCGAATGGGAAGTGAAGAATGTGTACAGACTACACAGATCTCAACAAGGCTTGCCCTAAAGATTGCTATCCGTTGCCTCGGATTGACCTCTTGATAGATGCAACTATAGGATATGAAACTCTAAGTTTCATGGATGCCTACTCAGGGTATAATCAGATCCTTATGAATAAAGAAGATGAGAAGTTTACGGCTTTCATGACTGATCGTGAAAGCTACTATTATAAAGTCATGCCATTTGGCCTGAAGAATGCAGGAGCTAAATATCAAGATAGCCGTCAACAAGATTTTTAAAGATTTGATAGGAAAGAATGTTGAAGCTTATGTTGACGACATGCTTGTGAAGAGCTTTACAAAGCAAATCATATTGCAGATTTGACTAAGGTATTCTCAGTATTGCGAAAATATCAAATGAAGCTGAATCCAGAAAAGTGCGCCTTTGGAGTTTCCTCAGGCAAATTTTTGGGCTTCATGGTGTCACAGAGAGGTATTAAGGCTAATCCTGCCAAAATACAGGCTCTGATTGATATGGAGGCTCCCAAAACTGTTCGTGATGTACAGTGTTTAATAGGGAGAGTTGTCGCTTTGAATCGATTCATCTCCAAGTCTGGAGAAAAGTGTTTGCCATTCTTCAAGGCACTCAAAGATTTGAGGGGCAACAATGAGGCAAAATGGACTGAAGAATGCCCGAAAGCTTTCGAGGAGTTAAAAGAAGCACTCAGACAACCGCCGATCTTGTCCCGACCAGAGAAGGGGGAAATATTACAGCTATATCTAGCGACGTCCCTTTCAGCGGTCAGTGCAGTACTTGTTCGTGAGAAAGATAAAAAACAGTGGCCGATTTACTATGTGAGCCACGTATTGCTAGATGCGGAGACACGATATTCGCAGATTAAGAAGCAAGCTCTGGCTCTCATGATGGCCGCCAGGAAGCTAAGGCCATACTTTCAGGCTCATCCAATTGAGGTATTTACAACTGTTCCTTTCAATAAAGTTCTTAATAAACCTGATTTATCTGGAAGGATGGTGTCCTGGTCGGTTGAACTCAGCGAGTTCCAAGTGAGCTTTAAGCCCAGAACCACAATCAAGGCTTAGGCGTTAGCCGATTTTGTAGTAGAAACTACTGCACCAGTGGAGTCCACCATTGAGGATCCCATTATACCAACCACTTGGGAGGTATATGTGGATGGTTCAAGTAATAAAGATGGAGCAGGAGCTAGAATTCTATTGAAAAGTCCAGCAGGATTTATTATTCGATATGCTTTGAGATTTGCATTCGGAGCAAGTAATAACGAAGCAGAATATGAGGCTCTGATAGCTGGACTTAGGTTGTCAAAAGCATTGTCTATCGCAGATGTTACTATTTATAGTGATTCTCAACTTATAGTCAACCAAGTCCAGGGGGAGTATGGTATTAAAGAACCACGCTTGCATAAATATCAAGAGATAGTGCAGGCATTTCAAAACCAATTTCGGAATTTGAAGATATCTCAAATTCTGAGGATTGAAAATTCAGTGGCAGATGAGCTATCCCAACTAGCCAATGCCAAAGAAAAGAATCTAGACCCTTCGGTCTATATTGAAGAGATAACATTTCCAAGTTAGCATGAAAAAGAAATTTCTTATATTGAAGCAGAACGTTGCTGGATGAATCCGATAATTGAGTATTTGAGAGATGACAAATTACCTGAGGATCCGAAAGAGGCAAAGTTGATCAAGATACGATCGGCGAGATTTGTCATTCAGAATGGGAGACTATACAAAAGATCTTATTCTGGACCCCTTATGAGGTGTATAGGCCCTGAAGGAGCAAAGTCAGCTTTGGCTGAGGTTCATGAAGGAATTTGTGGAGCTCACATGGGTGGACGAGCCCTGGCCCACAAAATTCTAAGACTTGGGTTATATTGGCCTAAGATCCAAGAGGCTGCTATGGAGTATGTTCGTCGATGTGGCAACTGTCAAATTCATGCTACAGATGTCGAGCGCCCAAAGTGGAAACCATGACTTCAATTCTAGATCCCATTCCCTTTGCGATGTGGGGAATTGATATCATGGGCAAATTCACCAAGGCGTCAAGCGGACGGGAATATCTGATAGTAGCAACTGATTACTTCACAAAATGGGTTGAAGCCAGCGCCCTGACAACAATTACTGAGAAAAAAGTGGGGAAATTCGTGCTTGAGTCAATCATATATCGCTTTGGGATTCCAAAGATTATCGTCACTGACCATGGTACTCAGTTCGACTGTCCACAAGTTGAGCAATTTTGCAGAACATATATGATCGAGCATCGTATGTCCTCAGTGGCATACCCCCAGAGCAATGGACAAGTAGAAGTTACTAACCGAACGCTACTGGAGGGGATAAAGAGAAGACTCGAAGCTAACAAGGCTTCTTGGGTCGAAGAACTTCATAATGTACTGTGGGCCTATAGAACTACGGTTCGAACACCCACAGGAGAAACTCCATTCAGGTTAGCATATGGGTCCGAAGCATTAGCACCGGTGGAGATAATGGCGGGGACATTACGGGATCGAGAGTTCGAGGAAAAAGCAAACGAGCAAGGACTGCTTGATAGTCTTTATCTGTTGGACGAAGTTCGGGCAAAGGCAATAGCACGAACTCAACATTATCAAAGAAGGATAGCGTCTCATTATAATACTCGAGTGAAGAATCGTCGGTACTTAGCTGGAGATTTGGTGTTGAGAAACACCTTAGCTTCCGACCCAAGTCACCAAAGAAAATTGGACCCTTCTTGGGAAGGACCTTATATGGTTGTAAAACCAGTGGTTCGACCCGCGTCATACACCACATTCAAGAACAAGATCCAACTATAAGGCATCGGTTTAAAACCCGAGTGAGTTCCTTCTCAGACTTATTGTATTTCTCCGGAAATCCTTAAGTAAAGGCATCGGTTTAAAACCCGAGTGAGTTCCTTCTCAGACTTATTGTATTTCTCCGGAAATCTGTAAGTAAAGGCATTGTTCTAAACAACTAAGACCTAGTACAACAGCGATTCAAGTGACTAGCAAAGTTCAAGATGAAGTTAATTTCTTATTTCTTCAAAAGACCAGAAGAGGCCGGTCTCAACATCAAACATAAGATTACAAGAGCTGGATATAATCTTCGGTCAAAAAAGAAAGTCATCATCGAGGATCATTAAGAAGTCATACAAGATCGGCACAACTTTGCTAGAACAAACACATGAGTCAATCATTGGTATGGATTCAAGGAAAAGAAGAGGAGAAATGAGGATTACAAAAAAACATTTCAGTATATATAAAATCCTCCGCAATTTCATACTCTTTGTCCAGCTTGTCCAGGAGAAGTATGATCCTCAACCAAACTTGCACTCAAGGAGAGCTCGTCATAATTGAATCCTTCCAAGGGAGAATTAACAAGAGAATCTTCCAGATAATGCATAATATCTGGATCAGAAGGCGGAGGATCAATCTTATTTTTGGTCCAGTCAGGAGGAGGAAGGCCCAGGTTGGTAAATACTTCAAGATGGCAAACAGCACTGTAGGGAGTCGTATCAAAATGAGGATCCTTCCTTAATATTGATTCCCATACTTCGTTCTCACCATCCCGGTACGCCTACAAGTTATAAGCATTCAGCATATCAACAAAGGGCTTACTGTATAAATACTTGAAGACGCAGGCTCTGCGAACATCAGTTGGAAGGGATTCGGGCAAAGGAACGACAGCTTGCCTTTGGGGTAACGTTTCAGATCCTTTGGCTCCTGACTTTCCAACTCCTCGTTCCAATTGCCGGATCTTCTCCCTGGCATCATCCAACTCTGATCGAAGACGATTGATCGCCGTATTCTTTTCTCCTGCAACCTCCCAAGCTAGTTTCCTAAGGCGAGCAATCTTAGCATCTTTAGCTTCAGAGATTTCCCGAAGCCTGGAAACTTCATTGCTCAACCTATTGAGCCTAAAGGCTGCTTCCACTTGATTGTGGAAGTTACCAGTAAGACTCCTGCAAACAACTTCCGAGTTAAAAAGGAGCAGAAGAGTAATATTCAGAATCAAAAGATAATGAAGAAAGACTTACATCACCAGTGACTTCATAAAAACTTCATCTGGAAGTTTGGAAAGAACTACGCTCTCAGAAGTCATTCGAGCAGCAGTGCATCATTCCAACGCTTTGTCAAACTCGTTTGACACTAATTCGGGCGAAGGATGAGAAGGATGAGCTACACCAAGAGAAGGATGAGTTGCATCACTTGTCACCCGACGGCGCTTCCTGGTGGCAAAATCCTCCAACTCCAAAGGAGAGGAGGAGGATGCCAAACAAGCACTAGAATTGGAAATAGGAGCAGCACCTACTGGGACCACACCTTAATCAGACGCCAACATAGTTGCCTCAGATGTCCGAAGAGTCTCCTTCGGGGGTGCACCAACGGTCTCTGCAGCATGGGCGTCAGCAGCGCCATCTACAGCGGAGTGATCAAGATCTTCCTGGGAAGAACGAGCGATCACTTCAGGCAGAAGAGGCATAGGGGCGGCATCAATAGAAACTATGGGAATCTGACTTGAAGAATCACCAACAGCAGTCGCCTTACGCTTGGAGGATTCACTAGCTGAAACCACCTCACTGGCCCCAACCACCGCCGACGGAACGATTTTCTTACAAGATTTCGCTCTGATAAAGTTTGGATTGATCCTAGGAGCCACTATATAGACAGAAAAGCCGTATCAGTACAGATATCCAACAACGAAAGAAAAGAAGGGAAAACCCTAGTTCTCTATCAACTATGAAAAACCCGATTAAATAAACCCCAAGTATTACTACTGTGCAGTTTACTCAGGGGGAAGGGGGAAAGAGATGAGTAATCCAAAAACTCACTTGTTCAGAAGTTGATAGAGTTATTATTGGAGTACGAGGAATACGAAAGCAAGCAGGAGGACGGAATGTCGCTTTAGCAAATCTAACTTGTAGATAGCAGGATAGATGGAGAGTACCCACGAAGGCTTTAAATAGCCTCAGGTATTAAGACGACGGTTGAGAGCTAAAGACAACCAATGGCCCAGATCGAAATGACGCTTCGAAGTCCGCAACAAGCAAGATCAACGGTAGGAGGGAGGCCACATGGAAACATGAGCACCCGAGCAGGGATACCTCCAATCGTCGCACCGCCATTGTGATAATGGATGTATTACCGATTCATTGGAAACAGTGAATGGTATATCAAAGCAAGGAAACATTTGGACTTCGCAGATACCAGAAGGGAAACGTGCGGACTTTGCAGTAAATGAAGGAGTGGGGAAGATTAATGCATCTTTCCAAAACGTATCTTCATAATATCTCTACAAGATTATTATTCGTCGAGGAATGTGAAGTTAAGTGATAAGTTTTATCATTTATCTTTTGATATTCAAGACAAGATTTCAGCAAGAGACGAGGAAATAGTAAGGCCAAACATGAAAAAGAAGTGTCTATTCATTAGCAAGGAGGTCAATCTTTACAAAAAAAAAAAAAAAAAAAAAAAAAAAAAAAAAAAAAGATAACTCCCTAAGCCTCTTCTTCATTGTTGCCCGAGGAGCCTTGGTCAGGAGGACTTTTCTCAGGATCCTGAGAAGAGCCTTCCTCAAGATTAACGTTGTCAGAGTCCTCTTTAGCAGCAGCTTGTGACTCGGCTTGTGACTTTTCCTCTGGAAGTGCCGGCTCGTCAGCCAGATATGCCTCATATTGTGGGTCAGCTGGAAAAGGATCATCTTCTTCCCGAGTCCAGTCTGGGAGATCCATGCCTAGTTTCCCGAAGACCTCTTTATGGCACACCTCACGAAAGGGAGCAGTATCGAAAGAAGGGATTGATGCGAGAATTCGCTCCCAAACGTCATTCTGCCCCAAGCGATAAGCTTGGACGTTGTAAGCACCCAATAGCTGGGAGAAAGGTTCGATGTTCAGGTATTTCCGAACACAATCCTTTTGAAGCTCTGGCTTGATGTGCTCGGGCTTGCTGGGAATCGCCAACTTCAAGTATTCCTCGTTCTCTATACATTTTAATTCAAGCCTGTCACCGAACAACATGGCAGCTTCTTTTTGCTTCCTGGCCTCTCACTCGGCAGCAACAGCACGAGCCTTTAAAGAATTAAGGGCCTCCTTGAGGGAGTTCACTTCTTCCTCGTGCTTCCTTTGCAGATCCTCGACAACTGCAGTAAGTCAGTCTATCTCAGAATTGGCTTTGGCCAAATTCTCTTCACAGGTTTGCAGCAAGGAGCTGTTGCGGCCAACTCGGCTCAACGCTTCCATGTGTTGATAGAAGCTCAACACAACATTCCTCGGAAGGCAGAAATTATCAGAAGAAGTCATAAGAAATTGTGAAAAAATAAGTAAGCAGGAAGACCGGTACCTTGTGGATTGACTAACAAGGGCAACGTCGTCCAGGGTTTCAAATTCCTGGCGATCAGAAGGAACAAGACTGAGGGAGCTCCACTCTGCAACTTTCTCAGGGTCCTGAGTCACCATGTCGGTCAACTTCAGGGTCCATTGGGGGGTGAAGACCTCCTCACAATCCACATAATTTTTGGATTTTTTGTGGGAGGAAGCATCAACTGTATCATGCCTCCTTTTGGTTCGGACAGAGGAGGAAACATTAGACCTCTCCACCATTGGCTTCTTCCCTTTACCCGATGCATCAGCCACGGGCCTGATATTCCTGATACCCCTATAAGAGGGGTTGGGAGAGGGAACAGAAGCCTCTTGATCAACGGTCAAGGCTCTAGGCGATCGTTGCTCGGCTGTCACAACGGCCCTAGCGGCCTTCACTCGCAGGTTCTCGGGGTTCATTCTTGGAGGCACTGCAAAGAAGAGTAAGAGTCAGAATTGAAGACGTATCACTTCAGTAAAATTAAAAGATGATGGTTAGAAGCTCACAATGAGCCAAGCCCCAGTACTAAAGAATGGAGTTATACTCCACCTCAAGTCCATGTATCTTTTGATACCATGGAATGGATTTGATCTTCCTGATGGCCGCCTTGTCTTCTTTGGATAAGGGTAGGCCTCGGAAGAAGAAGTACACCGCCACCAGACGGTCGGGAAGTTAAGATCTGATGGAGGCGCTCGACAGAAAAAGAATCGTTCGCGCCATCTTTTGTGGTTAGGAGGGCAAGTTCCTTTGACAAGGATGCTGCCCCTCCAATCAAGTTCAGCCTTATTGCGTTTGGACAGAAAAACCCAGCCGAGAGGATGGGAGATGGAAAGAACATGAAAATGCACAAAGAGAGAAAGAGATGGCGTAATGCCAAGTTCAAAACACAAACTCAAGAAGCCGACGATGAGACGCCAGCTATTGGGAAGGAGCATTCCAGGACAAATGTCCCAATGATTCAGAACGGCTGAGAACAAAGAATTAAAAAAGGGAAAGCGAACCCCGCTTTCCAGTGCATCTATGTACAGAGAAAATTCACCCGAAAGGGTTGAATCAACCCTCTCATCAGGATGAGGGGCCCTAACCTGGTAAGAGGAAGGAAAATCAAAATCCTGGATTGCTGAAAGAAGGGTTTCCTCCTTGAAAATGGAGGGAACAGAGCCAGGTCCGCCATCGGACCTGGAAGTTTGAGGCTGCCTAGAAGACTCGGCAGTTACCCTAGAAGTCTTGGAAGATCCAGACTCAGGGAGGACAGAAGGAGTTTCGGTTTTTCTCTCTAAACCTTTTTGACAAACTTCAGCAAACTCGCGCCAGAGGACAGTTAGGGTTTTGTTATCACTATCCGACTGTTCGGAAGGAGGAGAAGCAAAAGCTTCATTACCACTACTATTACTAACACTGGATACCAGAGAAACCCTATTATCCGCCATTACTTGTTTCAGTAAGGTACAAAAAGAAAAAGACCAGTAAACTTACTGATTCAGTGAGGCAAAAGCTTGAGAGCAGGAAGGCACGAAGTAGACGACAAAGGTTCAAATTCCGGACAGGAAGAATGAAACCTACGAAGATAATGAACCGCTTTAAAAGCACCCGCACGAGTGTTCGGGAATCTGAACTGTCACATCCCCCCAGCCGGTACCCTATCTGGATTACCCGGGAAAGTGATCCACAGCCCAAAAGATCAAGTTTAGGAACGATCATATCCATTTAGCACAATAACATTCTTCCTGTAGAGTATAGCGAAAACAAATCATAATGTTCAAGTAATTTATAATAAAAGTCAAGAAAGGATCTCAGAAGGATCACTAAGAATATCAGAGTGCGGAAAACAAGATACCAAATCAAAAGACAACTGTAGAGTATAGCGAAAATACACTCCACAACATACGCAGAAGGTAGATCGAAATCTAAGTAAAGCTCTAAGCTAATACAAGTAAAGTAAAAGATAAGTCTAGAAGCAACAAGAGAAATCTAATCCACATCTTCAGTCGGCTCTTCTTCATCTTTAGTCTTCATCTTCTTCACCTTGCTCTTCCTTATATGGACCGTCATCATATTCCGAACCTGCAGAGAAGTCTAACAACAGATATGGTACAAAAGGAGTGAGTTTCGAAAGAAACCCAGTAAGGCAGTTAAATCCATAATAACATAAATGGCAGGATTTCAAATCAAACATAAATGCAATATGGTATGAGACAAACAATAAATGTATGAATCTAACTCTATGTATGCTGGTCTCTATTGGCAGACATGCTTTAAGTCATAGCACCATACTTCTTTGGGAAGGTCTCATCACACAACGCCTTTTGGTAGTGGGTCCGGCATCCCTCGGGACATTTCATGGCTGGGGGTTAAGTCACCTCTCTCTCACATCACCATTGGTCTAAGTACTGGTGCATGTCAGGGTAAAGCCTAGCCAAATGCAAGTCTTCTACTTAGTTATATCAAGTCAGATCCAGATACGTCCATTCCTCGCCCTTGACGATCCTTTCCAGCATCCTTCACACTAGAGTCCTCATAGTCCCTGACTACGGACTCATCAACCCTATAGGTCATCCACATATGGTAAACGGGAAGCTCTCACGTCCTCTCACAGGTTGGTTACCGGTCTTGAGCGCCCGTGAGCCCAAGTCTAACCATATGCAACCCTACCGATAAATGGCCTCTTTCGAGTATCCACAATGTGATCCATGTCCTCTCACGGATTGGTTACCGGTCTTGAGCGCCCACGAATCCCCATTGCTACCACGGGTCGTTCGGTCTCAATACCCCTCCGATTAGGGTCTAACATAACAGGACATCCTAGCCAAACACTACTAGACAGCCCTAAATATGTCATCCAACAGTTTAGGAAGGTGTCCAAAGGGCATCTCCGGAAACATCCCATAATATTCCCGTAGTTGTCCAACGACAGAAGTGTCAAAAGGACACCTCTCCTTCCCGAACCATACTTAATCAATCACAATCACAAATCAATCATATCATATACATTTACAGTATATAGAAAATATACCATAATAAGATCCATCTCATATACAGTTAACAAATAAAGACATTCATAAACTAAAGAAAGCAAGTAAATAATACTACTGTAATTGAAGTAAGTACAACAATAATATATTCATAAAAGAATCTAATTATGGTAACAAATCCGAAAGATTCTAATATAGAAACTAAAATCACACAATCTATGGTATTATAGAAGTAACCATCCTTACCTTATATAACTTGAAGAGAATCTCCAAGGATCAAGGAGAATCTTCCCAAACTTGGCAAGAAGGTCCTAAACAAGTATATATATCATATTAGGAAAGAAACCTAGAAGGAAAGATATCAAAACATCCAAAACAGACCAAATATGAGGTTGTTGTACTCATTGGTCGATTGACTTGGTCTACTGCCTCAGTCGACCAACAGAGATAGTGGCCTTCAAAATCAGAGTTTTTAGAATATAGAACCGAATTTGGTGGTTCAAAAGGGTACCAAACAAAGGGTAAACTACTATGATAGCATCCTAGTATATAGAGGACTTCAAAACACTAATCGAATCAAGTCTTCAAGTTACAAATTAGGAAACAAAAGTTACCATAATTAGATCAATCTTGGTTCTTGAAGAATTTATGGTAAAAATCATGGACAAGAACAATAGGATGATGGATCATTGATTGTGATCAAGAAATCATGAAAAGCATGCATAGATCTTCAAGAAAAATAGATCTAAGACTGAAGAACATGAATCTAAATAAGGAAACAAAACTTACCATAAATGTATCAGTCATGGTTCTTGGAGAAAGCATGGTATGATCAAGAAGAAAGAACTAGAGATTGATAGGTTACAACTCTTGTAAAGAAAACACAACGATTGACTACTAATATGATCAATAAAACAGATCTAAGAAGATCAGAATTTGAATCAAAAGATGAACGAAGACAAGATCATGATTTAGATCATGATTCCTTCAAAAGCTTGCAATGATCATGGTTAAGATCATCGCATTAGCCATTAATCCTTAGGAAGATCATGAGGGATGAGTAGAGAGATGTTTGCAACAGAGAATGCAGCATCTTCTCTACTGTCTCATCCCAAAAAGGAAAGAAAAACAGAGATGGAGAAGAAGAAGAGAGTGTAGACATACCTTTGATGCAAGAGGAAGAAGATTACTTGAGTTCTTGCGAGGAATCAACCAAGGATGCAAGGAAATTGATTAGAATGGAGTTCTAACTCGTTCCAGAGGCTTAGGAGGCAGAGGAGACGAAGTAATCCCGAGGTTGGACTTAAATAGAGCAAGAAAGACCTAATCTGCAAAACAAATCTCATTGGTCGATTGGATTGGTCTACTGGCTCCAATCGACCAATGGAGACAGCAAGGTACAGATTGCACTGTTTTGGTAATAACTTCTTCATTTGAAGTCCGATTGATCCGAAATTCGAAAGGGAACTTCACACAAACATACTAAGACTATCTAGCATGAATTGGGCATCATCCATGGTCCAAAAATCAGTACTTTATTACTTGGGAACATGAGTTTCTAAATTGGAAACAACATGGTTCTCATAGCAAACTCACCATGGATACAAGGGAAGAATTAGAGAGAACAAGGCTTCACTCTAATGGAATATCAAGAACATATCAGAGGCAAGAATAACTAAATAGAAAATCATAAGAATACTAATCCTAGAGTGAGAGGAATCAAAAATAGAAACTTACTAGAATGCTTATATCAATGGTCAACATAGAAGGCTATAATGGCTAGAAAGAAAGGGGAATTGATTCAAGGAGATGAAATACATTAGAACAGCAGTAAAGGCTAAGATCAAACATGTTAAACATTAATTAGAAAAGAAGCTACAGTGAATGGTCATGCTGTCCAAAATTCAATCAAAATCAGTGAAGAATTGAGGAGATTCACCATGTGGTTTCAAGGAATGCATAGAGTGATTGGGGGTTCACTCTGAGACACAAGGAGATTAGAGAATAGGTAGTTACAGTAGTGTAACACCTTTTCCACAATCAAAACATCAAGATAGAACAATAAGAAGAAGAAAAGAGAGAAGAAGGAGATAGAACACTGAAATTAAGGTCCAACTTCAAGGTGTAACATTAAACTAACCTTTCTTTACCCGAAACAGATAAAGTGTCCTGGCTAGGTTTGGGCCAGATTTCACATTCTCCCCCCCCCCCCCTTAAAATAATTTCGTCCTCGAAATTGGGAGAATACTTGGCTTCGAAAGAGATGGAGATACATCTTCGGAAAACAAATAACAATAAGTCTTTTGTAAGAAAACAAGGAATATATCTGATATGCTTTGAAATCAAATCGAAAGTATGATCATGGCTTCATGAAGATTTCACAAGGTTCATGGCGAAGACCAAAATGAAGATTATAAAACTGTAAGAATGAAAGGAGATTTGTAGAAGAGACGGTTGCAAGGATGCAGCATCTTATTCATAGTCTCAATCTCAAAGAATAAATCATAGTAAGAGTAGATCAATACAACACAAAAGAGATTACTAATCTTTGATTGAAGAATAGGAGATGAAAAGCTTGAAGTCTTGAAACAATTAGAAAGAATAACAAATCATGAAGATCACACTTGATTTCCCTTCGAAATTATCATGTGGAGAATTTACAAGGTTATAGAGTGTATGGAGATCCACTCTAGAACAGCAGGGATAGAAGGATCAGTCATGGGAATGATTTAAAATCATCCTCCTATCAAAGGGAATGTAAGGCACAAGAAGAAATCATGGAGAGAATAGATCAACTTTGGGATAAACTTCTACCAAACGAAACTAGGCAATTCGTACAGCAGAGAATAAATCGAACAATGCATATGGTATGCATATGGTATGTATGCATTTGGTACAATAGCAAGGTTAGGGTTAGGTGGGATCTCACATGAACGATCGAGATTGATTCAAAATCAACGATCGAGATTAGAAGACGTTTTGAAAGTTTGAACTCACGAATCCGAAACAGCGTTCGGAAACCGTCACTTAGGTTACGTGAGCCGCGACAGATCGACTGCAAGAAGACACGTTGCATTACCCTCACAACGCTCGAGGAAAAGTGACCACCGCATTAAATGTGATATGACATTTAATGGAACACGCAAGACTATTGCTTGACGAAGAACCCAGTTAAAAACCAAGCCCTCGGGATCGACCAAACGCTTGGTCTAGGGGGCTCGTGATATGGAGAAAATATGATCGAACCAGGTTCATACCTGGTTTGATCCTCGACTCCGGTCAAGACAGACGGAATCGACTCGCTCCCGAGCGAACTGAATCCGTAAGGTGGCTTGCTGAGGAAGAAAACTTATTCAGCTACAAGCACGCCCTAATTCAACCTATGGATTAGGTTAATTACCCTAATGATGGCAGACTCGAATTGACGGCTACAGCTAATCATTATCGAAGGGATAAACATCGCATAACCTAAAGGTTATCTCAGGAGTCCTCTACTAGTCCAAACTAGTAGAAGTCTATCACTCAACAGATCTAACTATTAAGATCCAACGACAATCCGAAGAAGGCTCAAGTGCATCCAACGAAGGAGATTCGAAGGTACACTCTATATAAACCTCACTGCCATACGAGGTGAGGGACTCAGATTTGAATACAATACTGGTAGACATAAACTATCAGAGGCTTACGATCTAGATCACCTTTCCCAGTTCTTCATTCCTTAGCTCTGTGCTTCTAGCAGAGCCGTTTGTGATTAAGTTCATCAACTGACTTAGCCTTTGGAGGTGGACTCCCGACCCCCGCGATCGGGCCACATCTGACGCTTTCGTTTTGCAGGTCATCACGAGGAGATCTAAGGGCTGAACAGATTTTGGACGCATCAGTAAGAAAGTATGATTTACTTAATCAGGTTAAATCCACTCACGGGATAACCAAATGGTTTTTCAAATGATTCAGGTTGAATCAACCCATAGAATCAGGGTAACCAAACAGTTTTTCAAGTGATTTAGGTTGAGTCCACCTACAGAATCAGGGTAACCAACAGCTTTTCAGACAGATTCACTTGTCCAAATCAAGATAACCAAATGGTTTTTCAAAGAAATTCACTTGACAGAATCAGCGTAACCAAACAGTTTTTCAGACAGATTCACTTGTCAAAATCAGGATAACCAAATGGTTTTTCAGACAGATTCACTTGTCAGAATCAAGGTAACCAAACAGTGTTTTTTACGAATATGATTCTATAAAACCTAATTCCACAGACTCAAGATTCTGAAGCCGATTCCAGAGAATTGTGGAACCAAAGGCAACCTTAACTTTTCCTTAATTCGTGGGATTTGGCACATGAGGTGCTTGCTGGTAGGGTAAATTTTTTATAAAACAACTCATTCGAATTTTTAGCCCACATCCAACTATCCATATGAGATCCCATCCATTCATAATTTCATTCAAGTTCGGCAAACCGTAACATTATACTACCGATTTGAAACTTGTAATCCACTTTTGAGTTCTTATCTTTGGATTTATTGCTTTTATAAAGAGAAGAATGAAGAACAAGAAACACCAATTAGGGTTTCTAATCGTGCCGACAGACCCAAATTGAAGTTTCCGAGAGATGTTCTGGCAAGGGACGGCAAGTGGAGAGATTTTCCAATAGGGGTGTGGTGGTTTCTGGTGAAGGTGGGCAATATCTAGCGAGGTGTAGGTAGAAGAAAGGTCAACCACCTAAGGGTTGGGTATGGGAGGGTTTAAATGGGGTGGTTATGTCATTTGACCTTAAAGAGGGTAATATGGTCATTTCACTCATGAGTTAACAGAATATTTGATAAAATGTTAACAATGTGCAATTTGTAATTGTGGGAGTGTGCAATCTGTAATTTAGGACACTAAAGTGAGGTACCCAGAGTTTAAGCCCCACTAAAGTGTACAACCTATAAAAAACTCTTTTGTCTTTTACAGGATTTGGGGTCTTTCTATTCTTTTAAATAGAAATAGGATTCAAAATGAGTATTAATCACTATATATATATATATATTATACTATCATACTACTATTATAAAAGTATGAACTCAAGCGACATGGCTACATTTGGTTTTCCTCCAATACCCCTCTATATTCACTCAATTAGATATTTGCATTAATAATAAATTGCATCTATAATGGTCAATTACAATTACAACCATTTAAAATAAATTATTTATTCAAGAAATGTTAATTGATGAAACGAAGTTCATTAAAAATGATGAGATTATTTAATTTCTTCAAAAAAATTACATGGGATTCTGTAAATTTAAGAATCCCATGAATTCTTTTCATTTTCCTAATAAATAAATTAAACCACTTAACAATAACAAGGTCAATCCATGAAGTAAAGGTCAATTACAATTAAAATCATTTAAAAGACATTATTTATTCAAGAAATGTTAATTGATAAAAACAAACTTCATTAAAATCGTTAGATTTTTTAATCTCTCCAAAAAAATTACATGGGATCTTACCAATAACAAGGTGAATCCATTAAAGTTCAACCCATGAAGCAATTTATCTAATTACATTATTATTAGTCTCAATTAGACTTGTTCATTACTCTGCAACTTCATCTTTCTTCAATATTTGCTTCCCTTTCCTTTTCTGTGGTTATATTTGTAAACTAATAAATTACGTAATTCGAATGATGACAATAATTTTAGATGGCAACGAGAATTTTCTAAAGAATAAAATATTATCTTGTTTTATTTTTTTCATCAAAAGTCATAGACTTTGACAAATAATATTAAGATTTAAAGGAGTATGCTAGTCAAACTTGCTAACATCCTCGAAATTTCTACATTGGGCCCCAAAAAAAAATAATATCTCTATATACTCAATCCTCTGTCATCACAATAGAGAGAGAGAGAGAGAGAGAGAGAGAGAGAGAGAGAGAGGGGGGGGGGGGGGGGGGGGGGGGACAGGGGGGGGGGGGGGGGGGGGGGGGGGGGGGGGGGGGGGGGGGGGCCCTTAAGTTAATTTTCTTTTTTTAATTTTTTTTTAGTTAATCAGTATGAACGTCAAATCACTATTTGTGTCACACTCCACCTAGCTAGATCCGGTCAATACCCGAATGCCCGTGGGGGTAATACACTATAAGATTCCAGTTCAGTAACAATTTCCATACAAATACATGATATAGCATAAATTCAAGGACAAGAGTAAATCAAGTTTAAATATCAATTATAAAATCTAAAATATTAAATACAATAATCCATAACTAACATTAAAATTAACTAAAGTTGATCAAATAAACACCAGAGTTGTGGAGAGAAAAGTAGTTTGTTTGCAACGGAATAACTCTATGGAAATCTCTAATGGAAGGCAACTCTATAAGAACAATTCTGACACAAGCATGAAGCATCATGCGCATCCACATCTTCTCCAATCATGCCCTCATGGTAATCTACCAGCAACAGATCCTCCATAAGAGTGGGGTCCTCATATCCTGTAGAAAAATCTAAAGAGATATACGCACATAAATGAATGAGTTCCATAGAACTCAATGATGTCAACTAAATATTCATGTCATGCATTCGATCACAATTTCCACATCATATTTAAAAAAGATTATATAAATAATGACATTAATATATAAATGCAAGATTATGATGTATGTCTTAACTCTATCATGAAGTCTCTATGGTAGACACACATTAAGTAAAACACCAATCTCCTTTAGGCAGTCTCAGTCACTCTCCTTCATGGTACTCAAGCACTTTTTTTGGATTTTCCACGCTTGTTGGGTAAAGTCTGTCAAGTCATGTTTGGGGGTATAAGTCATCACTCTCTCTCATCACCATTTGGTATGAGATTTGGTGTGTGTCAAGGATTATCCTAGGCCCAATGCAAGGTTATACGATCTTGTACTACATGTGGTCTAGTTATCTCCCCTCATGCCTAGTGCCTTTTTGGTTCGATAACATTCTTACCTATGACTGGTATCTTCAATAGGAGGCATATGTTGGATCTTATTCCTTAATCCAATGGTCATCCACATATAATGGACATGATACTCTCCATATCCTCTCACGAATTAATTACCGGTCTTTAGCGCCCAGGAGCCCTTATCTATTATATGCGACCCTATCAATCTAGAATGATAGTGGGTCTGCTTGACACACAGGACCCAGCCACTGATATCATGAGTAAACCGGCTTTTATACCCCTATCGGAAGGGTAGTAGCACTCATGAGGTTATTTATCCCAACACTTCTAGATACCTAGCATTCATGTACTTAGGTCTAGATGCATCCATAAAAGATCACTAGGTTAATGGGTGAACCCACAACCTTAGTTGGTAAAATAAAATAAGATAATCAATCTCAATCAATATCATTCATTCTCATACATTCTCAATCATTCTCATATCATTCTCATATCACCAATATAAGACTCGAAAATTAAGGAACAATAATCCTTCACATATTTTTACCTTTCGTTCGCACACAATCACATAATAATAGATATCAAAATAAAGCAAAATACCATCAATGAAATTGAAATAACAATAATAAAACATACAAGACATGGTTAATTTATTCCTCACCTTTCAATTCAATTTCTTTCTCCAAAGTCCTAAATTTCACACTCACGAGTCGGTGATTATACTCAAAAAAATCCTAATTATATAAGAGAATAGTATATATTAATTTGGGTTTCAAAAGAGGTCTAAAAATCATCCCACAAAACTCAATCTATCATATGGTTTCAAACCCGCCGTTCTCAACCCAATTTCGGTGAAAAATCATTATATCACCACCAATTCGAAGTCGAATCAAAACAAAACTTTGAGAATGTCTACAATTGGCAATAATAGGGTCCTAAAGGTATCATCAATTTGACCCAATTTGTTCTCAATCAAAAAGCCCCAAATTTTGGCTCTCGCAAGTGCGTGATGGCGTCTCTAAGAGTCAAAATGTGAAATTATTCTCAACGATTCGCACAAACCACTTCTAAATTAAAGGAAATATAAGTATAACTAATTACAAGCATTCAATGCATCTAGTAGTATGCTTCATCTACCAAATCCTAACATTTATTGTGAAAGAAATATCACAAACCTAGGTCTAGAAAAGAGGCGTTGAAGAATACTCACATTTCTCAACGTTCTCGTGACAATCCGAGTCTCAAAGTTCCTTCGGGTGGATGGAATCCACTCTTCTCCTTGATTTCTCCTCTTCCCCAAGCCTCAACCCCACTTTAGCAATAAAAAAATGCATTTAGGGGTGAGTTAAAACATAAAATTAAGTTTTTAAACCCAAATTCTCAAAACTGCCTTGAACTGGGCAATGGGCGGTCAATCCAGATTGGTCAACCGGTCTGATCGACCAGCCCTTGGTTGAGAGGCCAACTAAGGTCCGATTCCGGTGGTTTTAAGTTTGAAAAAAATGTCTTCTAATTATTTACGTTTGGGTATATTTACCTCGTCATTGGATTCTCCATTGTTGGTCTAAGGACGTACCAAAATCGTCTTGTAATCTCGTCGTGATTAACCTTCTCTCTCCTCTTAAATTCTAGAAGAGGTGTCGAGTCATCACTTGGACCATCCACCAACATTGGGTCTACTTCCGAACCTTCAGGCTTGACTCGAGTTGCCCACAGTTGTCACCGACTCGAGATCCGGATCTGCGGTCCTAAAACCATGGGTTAAAAGAGTTAGAAATTCGGGGAATTTGACAATTTGTTATGTGGACAAATGTGGAACACACTTTCTTTACCGTAATGATTAGGGATCTTACTTGTGTGGTACCTCTAACGGGTGGTGCCTATAGTGCCAACTGTTAAATGCAAGCTACGTAATTTTTATTCATTCTCAACCGCTCAAAACATGATTTGGTTCATTTTAAAGAATACTAGTTTTATTACATTTAAATTGGTTAAATGTACAAATTGTGTTTTTAAACAACTGAAATTTAATGAAATACGTATTCAACAGTAGGCACCATAGGCACCACCACATAGACTTACTAGTGAAGAACAATCCAATAATTATTGTACAAGAATAAATACCCACTAGTATTTATGCTTGCCTATGAAAACTAAAAAGAGAACTTGTACTTCCTTGTACCAATTAGGAGAATTGTTAATTAGATATAAACTTTTCCTCCTTTTATATTTTCTTTTTGTCAGTCTTTATTAAAAAAATGATGGTCATGATCAAATATTGTATGGTTTGAATGAATTTATGCACAAAGCAACAAGGTAGGTAGCTCGAGTAGAATTGGTTTAAGTGAAGTAATTATTAGCAACACAAGGTATGTTCATTCGATTGTAAAATATTTCCACAAGTAATTTACTAGCTTGGTGTCTAAGTAATTTACTAGCATTTTATCGAGAAAAAATATGAATCAACTTGTACAGAGGATCTAGGTTAAATAAAACATGATTTTTTTTTTTTTATTTTTTTTTCATCAAATTTATTTAAATAAATTTACTAGAAAAGACTGTACGTTTATGCTTTATAACAAATGAAAGAAAGAGACGAAGGCTGTCCCACATGCATTTCCTTGGAAAACTTTATGAACACTCACTTGGAAAATGAAATAAAAAATAATTTTCCATTATTTTCTCTCCCTTGTTAAATTGGATTCGATTGAAATGAAAGAACTCACCACACTTAGAAACTTAAAAAATAAATCATCATTTCCAGATTTTAATTTAAAGGAACTAAAAATCAAAATTTTGAGGAGAAGAAATGCTAACTTCAAAAATCACTGTACTTCTCACAAATCTCTCATCTTATTTATAAGGGATGCAAAGACACAAATGAATAAGTGTGTCTATTTGAAACAATATGTCTCTTTGTAAAAATATGTCTGATGAGTGGAAAGGCTATTGAATTTTTTTATTTTTTTTGTGTGAAAAGACACTTGAATCAATGTATCCTTTTGAAACAATATGTCTATTCCAATCAACGTACCCATTGAAGAAAATCATATTGAACCAATGCGACTATTTGATCCAAAAATTAATTTATAATTATTAATATTTAAATCAAACCAATAATACAACACAATACCGTTTGTCTTACCATTTATTGTTCACTTGATTTTATTCTATCAGGTCTCTTAGAAAGACAATAGAGTGATAATTTTACTATTCTTATATTCAACAATTATCTATTAAAAAAATCATACTCTAAATAAACCAGTAAGCTTACCTGTCTAAAAAATAAAAATAAATAAATAAAGCTAGTGAAAAGGTAAATTCTATAGTGTTCTTCTTGAATTGGTATTAAGTTGCATGCTTGACTATAATGGCTCGAACTCCTCATGATCCATCTTGAGTTCGAGTAGAATTGAGTTTAAAAATTCTAATATCAGAGGGCAAGTTCAAGTTAAGATTAGGGTTGAGCATTGGTCCTAACTCTATGTAGTTTAATTTACACTCCTTCCTATCTATGATAGTTTCAACGAATGTATAATAATAATATGAAATATTTTATTATTTTGTGATTAAAGTTAGGAAGTTAGTATTTCACCTTGCTTTGTCTAACCTTGTTGCGTTCGAGTCAACATCAAGGTTAAAATCATGGTTTCAAAATTCCATTCCAACCCAACTCCAATTATAAATCAAATTGGTCAGGTGTATCAGTGAATTTAAGAGTTATCACCCTTTAAAATAGAACCATAGAATAAAACAAATTCATTTAAGATTTAATTGAAATATGTATGTGATCGACTGATTTGAAAAGAAATCGATAAAAGTCATTTTGAAAGTAATAATGGATGACACTTTTTTCCTCTCTTTTTCAAACAATGAATCATACACCAACACTGAAAATTAAGCTCTTCATTCAAAAGACAAAATAGACTATTATCCTCCAACTAGAATATTTGAATCATCCTCAAACATGAGAGAAATTTTGAAATTAGGAGTTTAAATTTGGTCTTGATGATAGTTTGTTTTAAGCTCGAATGGAGTTTGGATTAGCTTTTCTACTGAAAAGTGTTTAAAATTTATATATATTATTTTTTATTTAAAATATATTTTAATGTCTTTATCTTATGATTTCTATAATGAAAACTTTAGTTTCGCATTAGGCAAAAAAGACCTGGTTATCCTATTTATATATAATGAGGACTTATGTAATATCTTTTTGGGGTTAAGTAGTGGCAAAGCCACATTGGGGCCGGGGCCATGCCCCCCTCCCTGGATTTTTTTTAAATTTGAATTAACATACATTTTCTCCTTGTTTCTCTCACTTAAGATAAAGATGACCCGTATAGATGTCATTCTTAATCATTTATCTGATGGTTACTCTTAAACCACTATTTTTAAGGAATAAAAAATTAAATTATAATTAAAAATTAACCCAACCATGAATTTCTCCCTATTTATTCTTCTCATATTTTTTTATTCTCTTCTAATCGTCTCTAATATTCCCTATTTTTTCTCCTTTTCTTTTCTTACACGTTTCACAATTTCTTTTTCTTTTTTCAAATTATTCCTCTCTCTCTCATTCAATATTTTTCTAGTATTCTTTTCAAAGTTTAAGCATAATTGAATTTTTTTTTCTTTTTTTCTATTTTGTTGTTCTTTCTTTCTCCTAAAATTTCAATTCTACTAATAGCAATTTAAATCTCATTAGAATTTAACCATTGATTTTATTAGATCTAATCATAATCATTGATTTTTTTTTTTTTTAATTCCTAGACTTTCTCCTAAAATTTCAATTCCTATTAATTTAAATTTAAATCTCATTTAAAATTTCAGCCATCAATTTTATGAGATCTAATCGTAGCCGAATCCCTAAACTTTTGATTCCTACTAATAGCAATTTAAATTTTAAGTTTTATTAGTTAGATGTTTAGAATTTCAACCACTAATATTATTAGATCTAATCATAATCATTGATTTTTTCATTTTTTATTTTTACTTAATTGACTGTTTTCCCCATATTTAGTTAATAAAGTTCAAATCTATTTTTTTTCCTACAATTTCTCCCACAATTTTAGCCCATATGCTTTATTTCAATATATTTTTTTATGATTTACTTATAATTGTATTATCTATATTTTAGTCCTCATATTAATTTACCTAAATTTTTAATGTGGACTCCACATCCAAATATAATAAAATAATTCAGAGGTGGGACCCATCGTGGGTCCCGCATTGATCCACAATGGATCCTACATTGACCCATATATTATATATGGTGAAAAGACATTAGTGTTCATCTGACGAAGAGGTGATATAGACTTATTATTTGGCCTCCCAACGTTCAATCCTGGCTCCGCCCCTAGGGTTAAGTACCTTTGGTACATTTCAACCCTAACAAAGTTTGTGATTACAACAACTTTCAAGTGTACGATATTTCTCAACATTTTCAACCCGAGGGGAAATAAAATTCCCTTTTGTTACGGCTGACCGTGGACTGGTTAAGCCTAACTCTAACAAAGTTTGTGATTACCAACCTAATTGATTTCATAAATAAGTTAACGTTAAATTTGAAAAGATATTTTTTATTCTTTTTTTGAATAGGTATACATTCAAGTCTATCTTTTGATCAAGACTTCCAAACACGTTAGGAAGTTTGAAAAATAATTATCCACTTTTAAGAAGTTTACAAGAACACACATTATCATAATAAAATAGAATATGTCCTATGAAATTGCTTTAGTTTTTTTTTTTTTTTTTTTTTGAAGCTTTAGTGTTTGCATGTACATCATGTTTGTTGAAACGGAACTCGTCCTTGTTTGCGGTGTTTTTTGGATAAATTGAGCAACAAAATGGTGGTCAAGATTTCATCTCGACACGTTCGATCTCGGCCTTCAACAAAAAATGCAATAAATGTGGAGAAAGCACCCATCAAGTAAAGGTTGTCAATATAAAATCCAAATTCTCTTTTCTTTTTTTTTTTTTTTGGTAGAAAATCTAAATCCTCTACATTGACGAGTAGAAGCATTTGTTCCTTTCTTTTTTTTTTTTGTACGAAAGTCTTCTTTATTAAGGAATAGGAGAAACCAAGGTTGAAGAACAAAGATCAATCAACCAAGGAGTGGATTGGGGCCAATCAGTCACGCCTGACAGGGACTGGGCCTTCCGGGCTAGGAAGTCAACTACATGGTTGATCTTCCTAGAAATAAAAGAAAAAGTACATTGGGAAAAAAGGGATTGCAAGTGCAATATATCAGAAATTATGGGGTCAACAGATAAAGATCTTGGTCTATGAGGGTGTTGAAGTAAATTGATGAGCTCTTGACAGTTTGATTCCACCATAATGTGTTGAAGGTCTTCACTTAGGCCATATAGGAGAGACGATCTAAGTGCTAGAGCTTCTCCTTGAAGTGTTGATGATCCAAGTATGGGCTCTGAGATCGCAGAGATGATGTTTCCCATATGGTCTCTAATGATTAAGCCCAAGCCCAACATTTTCTTTTCTTTTGAAAAGGCCGTATCACAATTAGTTTTGAAGGTACCTGGGCTTGGTGGTGTCCCAAGTATTTGATGTTTGACCATGGTGGGTAAGCCTTGTCTGTTGGGCAGTGGGCTTCTTTGATGGCCAAAATTTTGTGTGGGCTTTAAAGGCTCGCTGAGCTACATCAACAAGGGTCCAAAGTCTTCTTTTAAACACCAAATCATTCCTTGCTAGCCACAAGTACCAACAAATAAATGAGCAAAAGCTGAGAAATTTCCGGTCTTCATTTTTGTCACCCGAGCTAAGTTTAGATAGGTTGGTGTACAATTTTGCAAAGCATAGGTTTGGGTCATTTGGGGGGGGGTGTGGTGAAGCTCTGATGTGAACCAAGTAGCCTTAGCAAACTCACAACCCAAAAGGCAGTGTGTTGCATCCTCATATTCCTCACATCCACGGCAACATAAGGGATCAATCAGAATTTTTCTGTGATGAAGTCCAACTGCAGTAGGAAGGCCCTTTGCACATACTTTCCATAAAAAATGTTTGATTTTGGGGAGGGTGTAAAGCCTCCAAAGACCTTTCCAAACCGATTTTGAAACCATTTGCCATCTTGGAATAGAAGTATTGGAAAGTTGTTATTAGTATCTTTCTCTTTGCTCATTAGTAGAGTATGAAACCATTTGTTCCTTTCATACATTAGTAAAGATATACTTCTAAATTCTCACAAGAAAAATCAAATATATATCTGTTTATTAATATGATATAAAATTAAAACTCGTCAACATGTACCTTATTATATGTTACGTCAACATAAACCCACTTGTATTTAAACTTTGCTTTTGAAAACTTAAAAGGGAACTTGTACTTTTTCTGTACCAATTAGGCCGGGAATTGTTAATTAGATGTTAACTTTCAATAATAACTTTTCATATTAAAAGATAACAGCAACGTGGACAGAAATGTTAATCAACCAACCTCTTTTTTTTGCTTTTTCTTTTTTTCTCCTCTCTCTCTTATCATTATCAGTCTCTCATCACAGTCGTGGTCAAATATGTCATATTTTTTTATGATTTAAAAAAAAATAATGGGTAATTTTCATCTAAAATCCTGAGGTTTGGTCTATGTCATTTTTAGTCAAAAAAAATAGACATTTTGCATTTGCCTTCCTTGAGATATTCAATAAGATCAATTAAGGACAATTTGTGAATTTTTATAACCAAAATACCCTCACATCTATTCTACCTTAAGATTTATATATTTTCTTCACAATTAAATCCAACGGTGAAAATAAAAAAAATGGGATGTTTACTGGATCAGCTCCTGTAAAGTATATTTTGATTCATCTATGTGACACTAGTGGCGAATCCAGTCCGTCGATCTAACTGTAGGGTAAACATAGATTTTTCTGAAAAAAGACAATGAGCAATTCAAATGAATGCTTTAACTTCTCACTTCACCACCTTTATGTGGCAACAAAACACATTCGTTAGACATATTTACATTTTCACATACCAAGTTGTATTGTGTATATACTCCTTGTTTTCCGGCTCTAACAAGTTTGGGCTTGACTTTTATTTACTTGACCACATTTACCATGTTATATATTTAAAACTACCAATAGGATGTCTAAAATCTTAGAAAGACTTCAATTAGAGACGATGTAGCTCTGAGGGGATGAAATCCTCTGTAGTGGAATTTTGGGCGGCCGTGCTAGATGTGCACCATGTGTGCATCAAAAAGTCGCGATCTTTGTTATCTTTCAAATGAATTTCTCTTTAAACCACTTATGATGAACCCAATTTTAAGCAAAGTCGGACGTCTTATTCGACCAAAACACAGTACGGTGTAAACAAAAACTGCAACTCAACTCGCAGAGGAGGTAAGCCTAGTGTATGGTATATGGAATTTGCTTCCCCTCCAGCTCTACCCTCGAGGGTATTGGATACACTACTTTTATGTGTTCCATCACATATTTATGAGAGAAAGTGTATGTCTTGTCAGTGTTCAACAATAACCCCTCTCCTCCTAAATATGTGGTAAAGAAATTATAAAAATAGTTCCATAATTCTCGAGTGAGCTCAAGGTTCTTAGATTTAGGTTTAGATTTGAAAAACCTTAATCCATCCAACTCTACTTGACCCTCATGTAAAACCAAGATTTTAGTTCAAATAAAGATGAACAAATGTTAAGCAATGCTTGCTTGCCTCTTAAGTTTTTTCCACCATTTTGTTTTCTTTTTTTTTTTTTTTTTTTGTAATCAAACTTTCAATTAGAAGAACGGCAAGAAAAGACCGAGGCATCTTGATTACAAGCTTCAAGAAGCCAATGAATGGAATTAGGCCAAACAATCCTACTTGCCACAGACTGGGCCTTTCTAGTTAGATTATTGGCTACAGAATTAGCCCATCTAGAAACATATCGAACCGACCACGATGGTTCAAGATCAAACACTCGACGTATATCGTCCACCACCCGATGAGAATCCAGTTGAACCGAAAAAAAAGGGTCTTCAAAATAGTGAACCAGAATCAATGAATCCGATTCTAAGATGACATTCAAAAGGGTTTTCTTTTCTTGAGCATTACTATATAAGAATAGAATTAGGAGGAGAAGGATTCCCCAACATGTCAAAAGTTTGAAAAGTAGTATCATCAATAACAAGTACACATGAACCCACCTGATCTTTTCACCCAAAATAAAAAAATAAAAATAAAAAACTCACATGATCAGAATAAACAAGAGAGAGAAAAAGAAATAGAATATATCCATATCGACCTTAAATTATTTTTTCTGATAAAATTACTATTTATTATGTTGGGAAAACATATTATATGTGAAACACATTTTCTTTTACCCTTATTATTATTTTATAAAGTGGAGAAAACAGCCACAAGTATTTATGCTTGTTTTTAAAAACTAAAAGAAGAACTTGTACTTTCTCTGTACCAATTAGGGAAATTGTTAATTGGTTATTAACCATCTTCACATAGCCTAATTATGTTTATTATATGGATTGTAGACGAGTGTTTCTTATTCATATTTATATTAATTAAGAAGGTCTAGTCAATCTCTAAAGCTCTTTTGTCATTATCTTTCTCTCATGTAGGTCATTAGTCAAACATGTCACATTTTTATATGATTTAAAATAAATTATAGACTAAGCAATAAGGCAGGTAGCTTTCTCATGATTTTCAAAATTCTATATGTAATGAATAAGGTACTCACCAATATATGTCTTAAGAGAATCATAATTGCATGAAGTATAGGGTGGAGTCAGATTCAACATTGGAGGGCCGAATGATGAGAGTCTGGATCATTTCTCTATCAGGGGAGCACTAATGCTTTTTCACCACACATTGTATGGGCTCATGTAGGACCCACTAAAAATCCTACCTTTGAATTATATTATTATGTTTAGACATGACCCTAACATATTAAAACTAGAGGTAATCATTTATAATGACATTTTTACCCTTATAATAATATAAGTAAGTTATTTAAAATAAATAAATTAAAACACAAGGATAACTAACAAATTAATATCTTATAAAATACTTTTTAGTTTTAATTAATGTTTTTTATTAAAAAATATTATTAAATCAACATTAAAGGGGAAAGAAAAATAAAAGATAATTTCATCAGTAGAAGGTTAGATACAAACCAAATGAATCATGGTAGTTGGTTACTTTACAGATTCTAAATATTCAATTCAAAATATAAAAATCAAATATGTTAGAATAATAATAGTTGAAGAGAGAGAGATACAGAGACTGCGTGTGAGAAAGCACATTAATTTTTCAGTTATTTAGTACAGAGTTTTATATAGAAACAGAGTCATTCTTCTTACTGTTCTAAGATGTCTTGTAGCTGTGGTGCTAGGACTATAGAGTTAAAGTGGTTTAGATTACATTAAATATTAACTATGATGTTGTACCAATCAATATCAAACTCTCCTTTGGATTGCCTAGTGTCTTTGTGAGTACCAATTGTAGAGTTCTTCTATGTAATAACTAATGTTTGATCAGTTGTGAGACTTCTAATAGCAGTGGAACTCTTAAAAGTTTGATCACCTATGGAACTTCTAACAACAATAGAACTCTTGGAAACAATCCTAGCCGCATTTGCTTGAGATGAAATGGCGGCTAGGATGTTGGTTGATTTTCTAGAAATATCCCAAATAAAATAAAAAGAATAAAAAATAAATAATCGAAAAAGAGGGATCATATAAATTCAAATAAAAACAATAAAAAAAGAGAGAGAATAAAAATGAAGAAAGAGTAAGAGAATAACTGATTGTGGAGAAGATTAAGAAATAAATTCCTTACATTTAACTTTTAGAATAAATAGGAATGGAAAGAGAGAACAAATAGAAAGGGATTTTAAGGATTATGAACTAGTTTTTAATTGGATTTTACTTTTTCTTCCTCGAAATAGGAGTTCAATCATAATCATTGGATAATTATTGAGGATGACGTCTATGCCTATCATCTTTACCTTTAAATGATTTTCCCAATATTTGGCAAGCCAAAAAGTGATATTTTATATATAGAAAGAAAAAAAAATTAAAAAAAATATATAAATTAACTAAACTTTTTTAAAAAGTTGGGGGGGGGGGGGGGGGCATGGCCCCTTGGCCTCTCAACCCACTGTATGAAGTGGTAATATGAACACTAAGGGCCTGACAAACCCTAATCATGTTTAATTTCATAACGTAAACTTCATTGTTTTGTGTTTATTATATGAGACATGTATATTTGATGCACAATCAAGTTGCAGAAGATCTAGATTCAACCAAACATGATTCCTTTTTCAAATTCTTTTATGGAATTTCATTGTTTAGTGTTTATTATATGAGAAAGTAATAAGTTACAGAGGATCTCAACAAGACATGATTCCTTTTTCAAATTTTTGTATTGAAGCTCTAAAAGAATTTATATTAACTAGAAAGACAGTTAACTTTAGGGCTGTAACAATAAACTACAATAGAGTGAGCATATATTTTTTCATGACTAAAACAAACAAACAAAAAAGCACGTGTTTTTATCAATGCCTAGGTTGTCTTCTGTTTTTTCTTTTTTCTGTCTAAGGTTGTTTTCTTATTCATTACTTTTTTTTCTCCACTAAAGTAATAATGGAATCCACCCACATTTTGGATGTTGTTTTGAGAATTATTCAAGCTTGATTAAATATTAAAGTTCCAAATGAAAATTGTATGCTTGTTGATGGTTTTCAAAACCATATGGATTGAGCAACTTGAAGAGATGGAGGAGAGAGAAACTCTGGAGAAAGAAGCTCTGGAGAAAGTTGGTGCGCATAGGTCTTCGGAAAGGGCTAGTAATGGCTTCTCTCAGAAGATGGACGGTGGGAGATCTTTCGCTGGGGTGGCAGGGACTTCCATTATGCCTGAGATTGATTCCTTCCCATCCCCTATGCAGGCTAGATCTTATCGACGCATTGTTATTCCTCAAACTGAGTATGAGTTGCAGCGTACTCAATTTTATTTCTCCTTGATTGAGAGGACAAACTTTGGTCAAACAACAATGGATTCTTTACATGATCTGGCTTCTAAATCATGGAAACTGAAACAAGGAGTTTCTTTACATTCCTTGGGGAAGGGTTTCGTGATTTTTCAATTTAGATGTGAGGAAGATTTGTCAGAAGTTTGGAGAAGAGGTGTTTGGAATATTGGCAATCAACTGATTCGATTCCAACGTTGGCGTCCTGATTTTAACATTCATGCTCCTCAACCGTTTGCGAAACTGGTTTGGATTCGCTTCCCTGATCTTCCTTTTGAATACTGGCATGCCAAGGTATTACTTTCTATTGCCAAGACGGTAGGTCATCCTGTTTCTTTAGACCGTCGTACTCATCTTGGTTTTGTGGGACATTACGCAAGAATTCTGGTGGAATTAGAATTGGAAGCTTAGCAAGTGTCTGAGGTTCAAATAGAGAGCCTTGAACCTGGTTCTACATGTGTTTTCAGCTTCATTCAAAAGGTGATCTATGAGGATTTCAGCTTCATTCAAAAGGTGATCTATGAGGATGGAATTCAAATATGTTTTCGATGCAATCGAGGTCATTTGGGCAAAAATTGCAATGCTAATATTCCTTCAGCTAAAAAGAAGTTTGTTCTTCAACACTTGGCGCATGAAGATGCTGTTCTGAATGAAGGTCCCAATTCTACTAGGATTGCAAAGACGCTGGAGTTTGAGGGTGAGAATAATTCGTCCTCTTAAGTGGTTCATGTGGCTTTAGTGGAGGCAGTGCTGGTGGACTCTCCGTCGGCCAATGGGAATTTAGTTAATTCTTTTTTAAATCAAGGGGTTTCTGCTAATGAGGTGTTGGTTTTGGGTAAGGACTCTTCTACGAATCATTCTTCTTCGACTCCTACCCAGGACAATGACCCTTTTGAACTTCAAAAAATCCTTGATGCGGATAAGAATTCTAAATCTCATGGAAACCTTCAATGGATGATGGTTTTGATTTTCAAAATGGTGTGGTTTTTAGTTCGGCCACAAATTTTGAATTTCAAAAATCCTTAGATGCAGATAAGTGTTCTAAGTTAATTGGTAACTCTCCTTTGGAGAGTTCACTAGTGGGGCCCGAAGAAAAGAATGAAGATTGTGATTTAGCCAAGCATTTTGAAATTCAAAATGTCCATGTTGCGGGTAAGACTTCTATTCAAATTGAAAACCCTACTTTGGGGGATTCATTGGTGGGACCCAATGATAAGAATGAAGGGTGTGATTCGGGCCAAGCATTTTGAATTTCAAAATGTCCATGTTGCGGGTAAGACTTCTATTCAAATTGAAAACCCTACTTTGGGGGATTCATTTGTGGGACCCAATGATAAGAATGAAGGGTGTGATTCGGCCAAGCATTTTGAATTTCAAACAATTCATGCTGCGGGTAAGAGTTCTATTCAACTTGAAAACCTTACTTTGGGGGATTCATTGGTGGGACCCAATGCTGTAAATGCACTAAGAGGTTCGACCAAGGAAGGAAGGTATTTTAGAGAGAATACATTAGGGGCTGACGTGGCAACTAGGGAGAATGCGTTGGACTCTAGTGGGGCCCTAGAAGAGTTTGGTCATATTTGAAAATGATGGAACGTTGCAATTGGAAGTTGTTCCTCCTCCTTCGTCTTCTATCTCAATGAGGGCTGAAGGCTCTCCTTGTCGGAAGCCTGGTCGTCCTATGAAGGCTCATGCAATGAAGAAAGTGGCCACAAGTAAAAAGGGTTTGTTGGCAGAGGAATTCAAGAAGGTAGATGCTGCTTTAGGGAAAGTCTCTACAGTAAATAAGAGCCTCTCATTGGGAGAGGAAAGTGCTCCTCTGTAACTGTTGATATGAAGCTTTTCTTTTGGAATATTCGCGGCATTGGTAATGCGTCTAGTAGGAGGGCCCTTAAAATGCTGTTAATGACTCATCAACCAGACATTTTTTGTGTTGCTGAACCAAAAGTGGATGTTAGTAAGTGCCCAATTCTCTTTATTAATAGATTGTGATATTCTTCTAATTTTGTGTATAATTTTTCGGCTGGAGAAAGTTCCAAATCTTTGGGTCTTTTGGAAGAGAGAGTTGCAGCGGCCCTCTGTTCTCTCTTCATCTGACCAACAACTCTCTCTTCAATTCAAGTGGCAAAGTGTGCAATTTGGTCTATCAGTGGTTCATGCTTGTTGTGATAGATTTGATCGCAGAAGGCTTTGGGAGGATCTTATTGCTCTCCTTTTGTCCAGCTTACCATTTTTGGTTATGGGGGACTTTAATGCAGTGTTACGGTGTTTGAAAGGAGGGGTTCAGGCAGATTCTAGCTGGGTGCAGCAGCTGATTTTTAGGCTACCATTGATGCTTGTGAGCTTTTTGAAGTTTCATCTTCAGGTAGGAAATTTACATGGTCAAATCAACGCAAAGTTGGTAATGTTCGTTCGGTCCTTGATAGAAGTTTCTTCAATGCCAGATGGTTAGAGTTGTTTGGTAATTCTAAACAGATCACTCTTCCAACACGCTCATCAGATCACTCTCCGATTTGTGTCTCTGTTGACAAAGGTGTCAAACCGGTAAACTCTCCTTTCAGGTTCAATAATTTTTGGATGACTGACGATTCCTTTTTGGAGGTGGTTCGTTTGGCTTGGGTGGAACTGGTTGTTGGTGATCCCATTTTTGTACTAGCACAGAGATTGAAGATTGTTAAGCACCGTCTTAAAGCCTGGGCAAAAATTACATTTCCTAATCTTTTTATTGAAGTACAGCAAGTGGAGAAAGATCTAGAATCCTTACAAACTAATATTGATCAACTTGATATGACAGATGAATATTTTGATCAAGAGGCTTCCTTGAAGTCAAAACTTGTGCAAGCAATGGATCGTCTAGACTCTCTTCTTCGGCAGAAAGCAAAGGTCTGGTGGTTGAGGGAGGGAGATAGGAATTCAAAAATTTTCCATCTCTCTACTAAACTTTGAAGGAATAAAAACTCTATTAAATCTTTGCGAAGAATAGATGACACTTGGACATCAAGTTTGGTTGAACTGCAGGATTATGTGGTGACTTACTTTGAAAACTATCATAAAACTGGTTCCTACTTGGTTCACTCAAAGTTGTTGTCTGTGATACCAAAAGTGCTAATAGATTATGATTATTTATTACTTGAAGGTTTGTCGCCTAATGAGGAGATCAAAGGAGTGGTATGGGACCTAGATCTTGACAGTTCTCCAGGACCAGATGGCTTTCCAGGAAGTTTTTTCCGCAAATGCTGGGATATTGTTTCTGCCGATTTTGGGGCTGCAGTTCGATCCTTCTTTCAAAAAGGGAAATTTCCAAAAGGGGTAAATAATTGTTTCCTCACTTTAGTTCCCAAGGTGGAGAATGCAGCTACACTGGACAAATTTCGGCCTCTATGTCTGGGGAATTTTGTTTGCAAAGCATTGTCAAAGATAATGACTTCTCGGCTGAGTCCTCTTTTGCCTAAGCTTAATTCTGAGGAGCAAGGAGCTTCCCATAAAGGTAAGATGATTTTTGAAAATATTGTTGTAGCTTCCGAATTTACAAATATTTTGCATTCTTCTATTAAAGGGGGAGAGATGGGAATTAAGATTGACATTTTGAAGGCTTATGATACTCTATCATGGGAGTTTTTATTCTTGGTCTTGAAGGCTTTCGGATTTTCAAATAGATGGGTTGGTTGGATTCATGAGATGCTTCAGATTACTAGAATCTCAGTTTTATTGAATGGAGAAGCAGTTGGATTCTTTGGAGTTGAGAAAGGGCTTTAGCAAGGGGACCCTTTATCTCCTCTTCTTTTTCTTCTTTGCAGAAGAGGTACTATGCAGGGCCTTCATTCTTTGATAGCTGCTGGTAGATTAAGAGCTTTGCCAGGTCCCAGGGGAGTAGAAGTTCCTTCCGTACTGATGTATGCTGATGATATTTTTATTTTTTCAGATGCTTCTTTATGTTATGTTAAAGCTTTGAAAACTTTTTTATCGAAGTATCAAGAATTTTTGGGTCAACATATCAGTTTGGAGAAGAGTAAGGTTTTTCTTGGATGTGTGCCTCCTAGTCGGAAACAAAAAATTGTGGACATATTAAATATCTCAATTGCACTCTTTCCTTCTCGATATCTAGGGGTAGATATTTTTAAAGGAAGAGTTACTCTTGTCAGATTGTTGTCAATTTTAGACAAGATTAAGAATAAGCTACAAGAGTGGTGTGGGAAGTTGTTATCTATGGCAGGTAGAGTGGAGTTGGTACGTTCAGTTATTTCTAGCATGCCGATTCATAATTTTTCAGTGTACTGGTGGCCTAGCTCTATTATTTCTCAAGCAGAGGCTTGGATGCGTAACTTCATTTGGACAGGGAGTATAGAGGCTGTGAAGAAGGTTACAATGTTTTGGGCAAAACTATGTACTCCAAAATGTGAGGGTGGTTTGGGTATTCGGAGATTAAGAGATGTTAATTTTGCATCCTTATGCAAGTTGGCTTGGATAATTAAACACAAACACTTTGGTTTTGCTCACTTTTTTAAAGGGGAAGATGGTGGACAAAAGGGGAAATTTAAAGATTTATGGGCAGCAGTCATCTTTGATGTTGGGATTGAGGAAGGTTTGAGGTTTTGTTCAAGTTCATGAACGGTGGTCAATTGGAGATGGTCAGAATATAAATTTCGGGTTTGACAGTTGGTTGGGGAATTTTACCATTGCAAACTATGTTGGTATCCTCTGGATCTAGAGGGTCATTTGAAATTGACTATTGCAAATTGTTTACAGCAAGGGGAGTAGAGATTTCCGTCAGTGGACAATGCCAAATTTGAAGATGTAATCTCTCTTATTATGTTATATCATGTTCCTTGTGCTGGTTTTGTTGATGTTTGTCATTGGCAAGGTTCGGTGGGGGGAGAGTTTAGTTTTCGATCGGCATGGGATCTCTATCGTAGAAAAGGAGAACAACTAGAATGGGAAAAAAGTATTTGGAAGGCTTCTTTGCAGCCTAGACAACAAGTTTTTTGTTGGAGACTTTTTCATGATAGGCTACCTGTTGATGCCTTGTTGACTCGGAAAGGGATTATGTTGGCCTCTCATTGTAATCTCTGTGGTAAAGCTTCAGATGATATAGGACATCTCTTTCTTCACTGCTCATTTTCACGTGGATGTGGATAAGCTTTTGCAGCAAAGTTTGGTTATAACTGGACAGTAAAAGATTCGATTGTAGAGTTGTTCAAGGCTTGGAAACACCAGGCTTCACAGTCTCCTTTACGGACTGCTTGGATTAATGGATGTTGTTTTCTTTTATACTTTCTTTGGATGGTCCACAATCAAATCCGGTTTGAAAATTTAAATTTCAGAACTGATGAGGTGGTGAGTTTAATTCTTTCAGACTTAGTACAGTTTAGCTTTAAAATGGATGGGAGAAAAAGTAACCCCTACCATTTTGTAGGATGCAAGAAGATTGGGCCTTCACTTCTCTGTCTTTAGTGCTGCTCCTCCACAAGATATTTTTTGGTGTCCTCTTGTTGCAAAATGGGTAAAACTAAATATTGATGGGTCTTCTTTGGGCATTCCAGGAATGTCTGGCGGTGGAGGAGTATTTCGAAATGAAGTTGCTGCGGTGGTTTTCAATTTCAGTATTTTTTAGATGTTAAAACCAGCTTTAAGTTTGAATTTGAAACTTTTATTCACGGATTACGTTGGGCAAGGCATTTACAAATTACAAAGCTTTGGGTGGAAAGTGACTGTGGTGACTTTAATACAGCAAAATAAAATACCTTGGTATATCTTTCATATGTGGAGAGAGTTGCAAGAATATTGTTGACTATAGATTGTAAAATTTCACACTGCTATCGTGAAACTAATACAGTGGCAATTTTTTGGCAAATTCGGCAACTAGGACAGGAACTTCTGATATTAACATTCCTTAGTTAGCTTCAATCCTTAATGAACTTGATGTGGATGCTTCTAGACATCTTAGATTTCGTTTGAGTTAGTGGTTTAGTGGTTTTCTAATATGAGTAGGAACCAATGAGGAAGGGTGCATTGGGGGCAACAGTTGTTGCGGGTAAAAGAGGTTGGTTTCTCATAAGGTATTAATTGATGTATTTTTAATATTTCTTCTTCGCTTAATATAATAATCCTTTTAGCGAAAAAAAAGGTATTTCTTTCTTCATCTCCTAGTCCATTTTATTTCCTTTCAACATAAAATAGCTAAGGAGTATTGGTGCATTCATCTGTAGAAGTAGATATCATTAAAATATTACTATGTATGTTTTACAATTTTGGTATTTTACTTATTGTAATTTTCTAATCTAGGTATATCTCTTATTGTAATCTTCTAATAAGTAAATTTTACTGTAATTTTACTATATATATTTCTCTTGTTATTTTTTATTTTTGGTAAATCTCTCATTTATTGTAATATTCCCTAAATAGGTTATTATGGTAAGGTTTTCCCAGATGGATTTTTTTTTTTTTTTTTTACTCCCTACTGTTGGGTGCGGGCCCCCTGGGGGTGTTTCTTTAAAGGGGCCCCCCCAATTGGGAATGTAAAAATAGTGTTATGTATTATATTCTATCAAAATTCCAACTGCGTTATGTGTAACAATTATTACTTTCCAAGGAAACAGAAATTTGTTTGGGTTAAAATAGGAAACAACTCACATTTAGAAATCAGTTATAAATGTAATTTGATTATTGTTTTCAGTTCTAAATTCTAGGGTTTGTAAGATACATGAACTCAACTTCTAGGGATTGATCCTAAGCGATCGAGATTTTACGCTTTCAGATTCTCTATTTATAGAATTAAAGAATTATACTCTCCTCATCTTTTATATGAATATTCAAAAGTGGATTCTCCCTCTAAATATATCTTTAACCATCAAAGGTAAAGAATGTCAACTTGGACTCTACATCCTTTATCCCCTACAAGATGCCAACTCATAAGGTTCCAAATGACTGATTTATTCTATGAACTGTAATAAATGCCTCAAACAGTAATCTACCAGAATTTCATGAGTTGAGATTCTCTATTTGTAGAAATAAAGAATTGTACTTCTCTCACACTTCTCTATCGATATTCATATCCTCAGATTCTGAATCGTAAGGATCTGACTGCCCTATTTATTCTATCAACCAGAGTGAATCTTTCGGGATTCCTTGGCCTAAAACGGTAAATCAGTCCTAACATTATCTTATTATCGTTGTTTTTTTTTTCAAGATATTATCATTTCATTGGGGCACGTTAAGGTAATTGGTTGATTATGCAGCAGGTATTTATGAGAACGAAAACAAAAATTGAGAAGACTTCCCCCACAAGGGTGCTCAATTTTTATCCTTCTCTCTCAATTGTATCCATCAAAAGAAAAATGAACACTATTTTGGAATCCAAAATCCTATTTTTCACCCATGGCCGAGAAAAGGGTATCAAAAGCTCTCCTCAACTACGTACTTAGGGTAGTTTTTCGTACATAAGTTAAATATACAACAGGGTTTCACCACGGCCCAGATTCGAACCATGAATCTTACTTATGAGGCATTGTTCTTTTGCTGACTGAGCTAATTCCTTGAGATCAAAATTAATTAAATTTTATTTAATATTTCAATTGATATTTTTATTAGTAATTAATTCTTCTTGTGGGTAATCTATATGCAAGTCCTTTTTTAGGATAAGACCATGCTACACATGCCCATCTAACATTCATGCTGCACCATATAATATATGAAATGGGATCAACTTTTATTGGCAACAAGATGTACCCAATTCATGTTTAGATAAGGATCTGTTTAGACAATTATTCACTCTGAGAAAAATGTTCCTGGGACCCAGTGTTTATCACAAATATATGAGAATCATGCGTTTGGACAAGACAACCGTAGAATGGGATTCGTTCTTTACCAAAAGAAAAAGAAGAAAAAAATGAGATTCGTTTCTACATTTTCATGGTCACTGTTGCTCTATCTAATCAATCTTTTGTACCCTTATGGAACCGTGACTTGGAGCTCTTCTTCACTCACTCGCAGAGTCACAGAACCACAGCCACATCCACCAATATCACCCACAACTACACACTTCATCTGGTTAATATCTCTCGGTCATCTTCTCCAACTAATAGATTTGAGTCACTTCATCAACTTGAGAATAATCAGAAACCATAATAACACTATTTGTTTAGAAGAAAAAAAAAATTAATAATATATAATCAGGAAAAAGAGAAGCCCCAAGTCCTAGATTGAAAACCAATGAATCTCTTTTATTATTTTATTATTTTTTATTTTTTTCTTCTTAAAAGAAAATTCATGTAAAAATGGAAACCAGGGGTATAAAGTTTTCTTTATAAGAAGAAAATTCATGAATGATAAAGATTGTTATCATTCAATTCATATGAGATCTCAAGTGAGAACATCTTTGCTAATTTTTAAGCTAAGGGTTTAAAATAATTCTCTTTGTCCCAACTTCCAGGCCCTAGTTTTATTGTAAAATGTTGTAAATATATTTAAAACTTTATGTTTATTATTTTATATTTATATATAACTATATGTTTTAATCATGTCTTTTATCCTATGGTTTTTATTTAGTTCTACATTGGGCTGAGAGGAGCTAATTATCTCGTTTATATATAGTAAGGAACCATGTAATATTACTCTGGGTTAAGGATTGAACCCTGTGCGACGCGAATCAAGCCTACCCTATTGTTACCATTATATATATATATATATATATATATATATATATATATATATATATATATATATATATATATATATATATATATATATATATATATATATATATATATTTATTATATATATATATGGTTATATAGATATGTATTAATTAATATTAATAATTCTATATGACTTGGGACTTGGGTTGTGGGTCATAGGCCTTGATCCGGAAGGCCCATTTTGTCATAGGCCCTAATTCGGAAAGCCCACTGTTGGGTGAAAATGTGGAGATGTCCTTTAGGGAGATCAGCTGGATAGGTACCTTTCTATAGGGAGTTGAGCTGAATAGGTACCCACACAAAGAGAAGTGACCTTATTCTTTCACCCACAGCCTGTGGGGTTCTATATAAACCTATTTTCGAGTTCATTTTAGAGACTTGTTTTTCTCCTCCTCTCTCTCTCTCTCTCTCTCTCTCTCTCTCTCTCTCTCTCTCTCTCTCTCTCTCTCTCTCTCTCTCTCTCCATGTTGTTATTCTGTTAAGCAATGAACATAACCTGATTACACCTTAAATAACTTTTTTGGGGTGCAACCTTAAAGGCTTGGGCTGACTGATCTTAGGGTGAAGACACAATTGGTACCCGTATTGCACAAATCAAGGTGTCTAAATACCTTAAAGAAAGTACATCTGCTACTTTTCAGCTCTTACAAAGTATTGTGATTACAACAACCATTCAAGTGTTTGTGCAGATTCCTCAACAAAATTTCAACATAAAATACTTTTCTTTATTCCTTTAAGGGTGTAATCCTCGAGAAATTAATATAAGTTTTATTTTGCCTAAAAAGAAGAAGAAAAAAAATCTATAGTGATCAAAACCGAAAGAGACAAATCTATATCGGAATCTGGATATATATTTGAGCATTATACTTTATTATATGTGCTTGCTTTACTTTTGCCGTTATTGCTTGCTTTTGAAAGCTCAAAAATCTCTTTCTTACTTTGTAGTTAGTTGAATATTGAGTTTGGATTAGGGGATTTTTATTTATATATTAACAAGAATGTAATTATAAAGTATAAAGAAAATAAAAGGATAATTAGATTAGATTATATAGAGACTAGTTCGCACTTGCAAAGTGAATAAAGACGTTAAAGGGAAATTTTCTGTGCCACCCCCTAATTTAAGCGTTTTATCATTCTGACTCTCAATTATTAATACCCTTAGTCTCAATTGGACTTGTTCATTGCTCTGCAACTTCATCCTTCTTCAATATTTGTTTCCCTTCCCTATTCTGTTGTTATATTTTTAGACTAATAAATTAGGTAATTCGAAGGATGACATTAATTTTAGATGGCAACGAGAATTTTCTAAAGATTAAAATGTTATCATGTGAGAGAAAGAGAGAAGAGAGAGAGAGAGAAAAGATTTCAACATGGACCTTTTTTTCTTTTATTTTTTTGAGTTGATTACTATGAAGCTTAAATCACTATTTGTATCACACCCCACACCCCACTCAGCCGGATCTGGTCCTACCCGAATGCCCATGGGGGTGATACACTAAAAGATCTCGGTTTAGTGACAATTCCATATAAATACATGATATAGCATAAATTCAAGGACAAGATTAAATCAAGTTTAAATATCAATCATAAAATCTGAAATATTAAATACAATCATCCTTATTAAAGTTAAAGTTAACTAAAGTTGATCAAATAGACATCAGAGTCTTGGAGAGAAAAGTAGTTTGTTTACAACAAAATAACTTTAAGGAAATCTCTAATGGAAGACAATTCCATAAGAACAATCCTGACACGAGTATGAAACATCATGTGCGTGCACATCTTCTCCAATCATGCCCTCATGGTAATCTATTAGCAATGGATCCTCCATGAGAGTGGGATCCTCATATCTTGAAAATCTAAAGAGACATACACACATAAAAGAATGAGTTCCACAGAACTCAGTGATGTCAACTAAATATTCGTGTCATGCATTCGATCACAATTTCTACATCATATTCATAAAAGATGATATAAATATGATATAAATAATTACATTAATATATAAATGCAAGATTATGATGTATGCCCCAAACTCTATCATGAAGTCTCTATAGTAGATATGCATTAAGTAAAACACCAATCTCCTTTGAGTGGTCTCAGTCACTCTCCCTAGTGACACTCAAGCACGTTTTTTGGGTTCTCCGTGGTTGTTGGGTAAAGTCTGTCAAGCCATATTTAGGGGTATAAATCACCACTCTCTCTTATCACCATTTGATATGAGATTTGGTGTGTGTCAAAGATTACTTTAAGCCCAATGCAAGGTCATATGGTCTCGTACATATGTGGACCGGTTATCTCCCCTCATGCCTAATGCCCTTTTGGTTCGATAACCTTCCCACCTATGAATGGTATCCCCAATGGGAGGCATATATTGGATCTCATTCCTTAACCCAATGGTCATCCAAGTATAATGGACAGGATGCTCTCCATGTCCTCTCACAAGTTGGTTACCGGTCTTGAGCTCCCGAGAACCCTTATCTATTATATGCAACCTTACCAATTTATGATGATAGTGGGTCTACTTGACACACAGGACCCAACCACTGACATCACTAATAAACCGGCTTCAATACCTCTACTAGAAGGGTAGTAGAACTCATGGGGTTATCTAGCCCAACATTTCTAGATACCTAGCATTCATGTACTTAGGTCTAGATGCATCCATATAAGATCACTAGGGTAATGGGCGAACTCACAACCCCAGTTGGTAAAATAGAATAAGAGAATCAATCTCAAACCAATATTATTCATTCTCATGAATTCTCAATCATTCTCATATCATCAATATAAGACTCGAAAATTAGGAACAATAATCATTCACATATTGTTACCTTTTGTTCGCACAAAGTCACACACAATGACATAATAATAGATATCAAAATAAAGCAATATACCATCAGTGAAATTGAAATAACAATAATAAAACATACAAGACATCGTTAGTTTATTCCTCACCTTTCAATTTGATTTCTTTCTCCAGAGTTTCAAATTTCACACTCACTAGTCGGTGATTATACTCAAAAAAATCCTAACTATATAAGAGAATAATAGATATTAATTTGGGTTTCCAAAGAGGTCCAAAAATCATCCCACAAAAACTCAATCTATCATGTGGTTTCAAACCCGCCGTTCTCAACATAGTTTCGGTGAAAAGTCATTATTTCACCACCGATTCAAAGTCGAATCAAACAAAACTTTGAGAATGTCCGAAATTGGCAGTAATAGGGTCCTAAAGGTATCATCAATTTGATCCAATTTGTTCTCAATCAAAAAGTCCTAAATTTTGGCTCTCGCGAGTGCTTGCGGGCGTCTCTGAAAGTCAAAATGAGAAATCTTTCACAATGATTCGCACAGACTACTTCTAAACTAAAGGGAAACATAAATATAACTAATTACAAGCATTCAATGCATCTAATATGCTCCATCTACTAATCCTAACATTTATTGTGAAAGAAATATCACAAACCTAGGTTTAGAGAAGAGGCATTGAAGAATACTCACCTTTCTCAACGTTCTCGCGACGATCTGAATCTCAACGTTCCTTCGGGTTGATGGAATCCACTATTCTCCTTGGTTTCTCCTTTTCCCCAAGCCTCAGCCCCACTCTAACATTATAAAATGTGTTTAGGGGTGAGTTGAAACATAAAATAGGGTTTTTAAACCCAAATTCTTGAAACGGCCCTGAATTGGGCAATGGGCGGTTGATCAAGACAGATCGACCGGCCTTTGGTTGAGGGGCTAACCAAGGTCCAATTCTGGTGGTTTTATGCTTGAAAGAAAGGTCTTTCAACTATCTACGTTTGGGTATATTTACCTCGTCGTTTGGATTTTCCATTGTCGGTCTACGGAATTGCTAAAATCGTCTTTTAATCAAACCATTGATTAACCTTCTCTCTTCTCTTAAATTCTAGGAGAGGTGTTGAGTCATCACTCGTACCATCCACCAACATTGAGTCCACTTCTGAACCGTTGGGCTCGATTCGAATTGCCCACAGTTGTCGTCAACTCAAGGTCCGAGTCTGCAGTCCTGAAACACCATGGGTTAAAGGGTTAGAAATTCGGGGGATTTGATAATTTGTTATGTGGACAAATGTGGAACACACTTTCTTTTACCCTATAGTGCCTACTGTTAGATGCATGCTGCGTAAATTTTATTCAATCTCAACCGCTCAAAACATGATTTGGTCATTTTAAAGAAAACTAGTTCTATTTTGTTTAAATTGGTTAAATGACAAATTGTATCTTTAAACAACTTAATGAAATACATATTCAACAGTAGGCACCATAGGCACCACCACATCATACTTACCAGTGAAGCACAATCCAACAATTGTACAAGAATAAATACCCACAAGTATTTATGTTGGCCTTTGAAAACTAAAAAGAAAACTTGTACTTCCTTGTACCAATTAGGAGAATTTTTAATTAGATATAAACTTTTCCTCCTTTTTATTTTCTTTTTCGTCTGTCTTTAGTAAAAAATCTTGATCATGATCAAATATTGTATGATTTAAATGAATTTATGCACAAAGCAACAAGGTAGGTAGCTCAAGAAGACTTGGTTTAAGTGAAGTAATTATTAGCAACACAAGGTATGTTCGCTCGATTGTAAAATATTTCCACAAGTAATTTACTTGGTGTCTAAGTAATTTACTCTTAAAATAATTTAGAGTAGATAGGCTTATAGAGAGGTGCCCTGTAAGCTAGAGTGAAAGCTTGAATGAGAACAAGGCGTAGGTTGGATTTTGCAACCTTAAGAGCAGGCCAGGATTGAAATTTTGAAACCCTAGGTCAAGGTTGGGTTTGGACATGGCTAAGACGTTGGCTTAAGCCCGACTTGACCCAAACTCATCGAGGGTGCATGAAAAGTATCCCAAGTTAGGTTAATTGAGGGCAACTCAATCTTAGACAAGAATCAAGTGCATTTAAGTTGGGCTAGAATAAACCTAGCAAAGTTGATCCTCGGTTGAGCTAAGAAGCTATCGGGGTAAGATAGTAGTTAAAGCACTGAACAAGGGGCACCAATAATTATCCGTAAATATTGATGTACTTATTACTTTACACTAAATATAACTAAACAATCTTTAAATTTTTATATTTTTAAATATTAAAATATCATTTGGTGTATTACACCTTAGAAACTTTTGTTTTGGGATTTATTTTATATATGTATTGATTGATGACATTCTTTTTCATAAACATCTTTTTTAAGAATAAAACTTATCAAACAACAGTTTGTTTGACACTCATTCCTAAATGTTCTCTGCATATGAGCTATGCTCAGACCATTGTTCTCTAATATATAAAAACATCAGAAAATGATTTTTTTTTTAATTTTTATTTTCATCAAAATTATTTAAATAATTAACTAGAAAGGACTGTACCTTTAGGCTTTATAACAAAGGAAAGAAAGAGAGGAAGGGTGTCCCACGTGCATTTCGTTGGAAAACTTGATGAGTACTCACTTGGAAAATGAAATAAAAATTGATTTTCCATTACTTTCTCTCCCTTGTTAAGGATCAGGGTGGGAAAAAGTTTTAAGGATTCATCAACTTTTTAGGTTTCTCTTTTAATCCTTTGAGACCCATATAAGGTATGTTGAGATAATAGAAAAGAAAACAATGGAAAAATAAACAAAAATAGAGAATGTGGAACTGTATTTTTTTCATAATTTTGAAATTTTACTACAAATAATATGTTGTACATTATAATATTAATTGCTTTTGATAGAGATACAAAACTCAACATAAATATAAAAAATAAAAAATAAAAACTTACAAAAAAATTAAAAGATGTACGAAACAAACTGAATCTCCTTAAGATGATTAGTTCTTGCCTCTGATACTTAGCAATTGACGAACTTCGTCTCCCAAGATAAGACTCTTCGGACCAATATGAATAACACTCCAACAAAATGGATTCAATCAAAATGATAGAACTCACCACACTTAGAAACAAAAAAAAAAATTTCATTTCTAGTATTCAACTTAAAGGAACTAAAAATCAGAATTTTGAGGAGAACAAATGCCAACTTCAAAGGTCATTCTACTTCCCACAAGTCCCTCATCCTATTTATAAGAGATGAAAAGACACAAATGAACAAGTGGGAGGGTTTGCTAGACGGGTACCCTCTAGGAGTGTTATTGAGTTGGAGTTAAGAGCTATTTGGGTTGGCCTATGTGTGGCTAAGGAAATGAGTTTCATGCCTCTTCATTTGGAGTCGGACTTCTTGAAGGCTGTGAATCTTTTGGACTTTGGATGCGTAGATCGGGGTAGATTTGACAAGCTAATAGATGAGATTATTGGCTTGGTGCTTGATGGTGTGGATTGCATTAGGTGTTGACACGTGGGACGTGACGTAAATAAGGCTGCCAATTGGATGTCTAAAATGACACTTAGTCCTGAGTGTTCTTCGATGTTCATTCAGAATGCTCCCTCAGCTTTGGAGGAGATTCTCATGGTGGATCGTATTTCTTGTCGTTCTTAGTGCTCTTCTTGGGTCATTGACCCCATTTAATGTAACAAAAAAAAAAAAACCAATATATCTCTTTGTTACAATATGTCCTATTAGTGGAAAGGCACTTGAACTTCTTTTCTTTTTTTTTTTTCTTTTTCTTTTTCTTTTTTCTTCTTCTTCTTCTTCTTTTTTTTTTTTTTTTTTTTTTTTTTTGTGAAAATGCACTTGAATCAATGTATCATTTGAAACAACATGTCTATTCCAATTAACGTACCCATTGATGAAGAAACATATTGAACTAATGTGACTATTTGATTCAAAAATTCATTTATAATTATTATCATTTTTTTAAATCAAACCATTAATACAACAATCCCCGATATTTTAAAAAAATGACTTGAAGAAGCCTAAATGTGGTGACAGAATAACAATGCATCAAGATAAGTAATTTTTGCTTGACAATCTATCGGACTCACTTAACTAGTCAATGGATTGAACCTTAAATCGTCAATTGTTTATGTAAGCCTAAACAATAGATCTCACATAGAGCTCTCCCAATTCTATACATGTTCTCGGTTGTGTTCATTCTTTCGGCCTTGAACTTCTCGGATTCATTCATGCTATAGAAAATCTTGCCTTTAAAAATTTTCATAGAGTCGGCCAGCTCTTCACGCATATAGGTGCATTCATATCAAAAGTATCCTACGATACTTCACTTAACTTCCAAATTATTTGGTTATTAAGCTGTAGAAATCCTTAAATGCATAACGTACTCTAAACCATTATAGGTAACACTAGTGCACCTTAATAATGGAAACAATGCTCAGAGTTTCCAAATTTTGCATTGTCCTATTGAACCTAGTTCATGAGATCTCCAATTACTAGGTTAGGTTTCCACCCTAAAGTCTTTTTATTTAGGTTAAGACTTTTAACTCTATTCCCCTCAATGTGCAGTTTACTAGATTTCTTAACAAGCCTTTTGTCAGTAGATCTGCAATTTACCTTTGATTCTACAAAATCGATGGAAAATATATCATTTGAGAGCAACTGTCTCACGGTATCTAGATTTTTCATTATGCATCACATTTTGGGCAACTTGATTATCATAATGTATGTAAGTTGTAGGCACTGATTTTTGCCAAACCGGAATACCTTCTAGAAATAGGTTCATTTTTTGGGTTAGAACTAACCTATATAAATTCTAAATGGATCAACCCATTTATTATATCCAACTAGCTAAACAGATCAACTCATTTAACTATCCATATACTATAATGGGCTTGAGATACAAGTATTTCATCTTCTCTTCTGATTATCTTGATTCTCAAAATCGCATCAGTCTCACCCATGTCTTTCGTATCAAACTTAGACTTTAAAAATGCCTTAACTAATTTCACATGTCAAGACTAATCCCTATTGGTAGCACATCATTCACATAAATACCGTTATTTAGATGAAACAAGGTATAAACATACATATCGGTATCATTAATATGAAATCCATTTGATAACAAAACATTATCAAAATTTCATCGCCACTATTTAGGGCTTGTTTATGTTCACCTAGACTCTAATTATCTTTCTTTGTTTCCTTCACCTTGTGGTTGGGGTGTCAATTTATAGTCCGAACCGTTAAAACCGAACCGCACCGGCCCGTTATAGCCCGAACCGGCCTGAACCGAACCTTAATGGGCCGTAATTGGACTGAGGATTGTGGAGCCCACACCAACCCGAAACCGAACCGCAACCCGTTATAACCCGTTTTGTAATTTTACATTAAATAGTATTTGAATCATTATATTACCATTAGGTAGTTGGTATAGACAATTAAAAACATTAAGCATGAATTCAAAGATCAAATAGTCATTTTACTACTTAATATCTAGGTTCTTGATTTCTATAGAATGGGTGGGTTTTTTTTAATGGAAATTGAACAATAGCAACTTTGTTTTCCATATAATTTTCGCTTTTGTTGTAGGATGCTCAATTGTTTCTTCTTGTTCTTTTTTCTTACACACCATAAACTGTTAGTCAACCCGAATCTAAACCGTTAGTTAGCCCGAACCCAAACCGCACCAAACCGAAACCGGCTAGAAACCGTTATTTTGCTAATGAGTCGTGTTTGGGCTAAGTGTTTTTCAGCCCAAAACCGTTAGGTCCAGCCCGAAACCGCCCCAAACCGCACATTGATAATAAGCAATGCTTGCCTCCTATGCTTTTTCCATTATAAGAATAGAATCAAAATGGAGGAGGATTTCCAAACATGTCATAAAGCATAAAGTTTGAAAAATTATCATCCATTTTTAAGAAGCCTACGAGAGAATCCGTATTATCATAATAAAATAGAATATGTCAACATAAAATTACTTTAGTACCGCGCAACATGCTATAATCTAGATTGAAACTTGTGGTTCAGACAAAATCGTGTAATCGATTTTTTAGATAAGTTTGAACAACAAAACTAGTGGTCGAGACTTTGTCTTGACTACAAGTTTCGATCTAAACCATAAGCTATACGGTGTTGCACAAATCAAGTAGAGCTTATATCAATATGGAATATGATTCTCTACTTTGAGAGGTAGAGACATTTGCTCCTTTCATTCGTTAGTAAAGGATATACACTAAATTCTAAGAAAGAAAAATCAAATATATGTCCCTTTATTAATAATAAAGTCTGTTGCAAAAATACAAAAGAAGCACAGATTCCTACTCTTAATTATATAAAATTTAAACTCGTCAACATCTACCTTATTAGTTGTTATGTCAACATAAACCCACTTGTATAGTTGTATGTAAACTTTGCTTTTGAAAACTTAAAAAAGAACTAGTACTTTTTCTGTGCCAATTAGAGGAATTGTTAACTAGATGTTAACTTTCAATAATAACTTTTCATATTAAATGATAACAGCAACGTGGACAGAAATGTTAATCAATGAACCTATATTTTTTTCTTTTTCTTTTTCTTTCTTTCTTTTCTTCTTCTTCTTCTTCTTCTTTCTTCTGTTTTTTTTTTTTTTTTGGGTAAAAGGAGATTTAATTAAAAGGAGGACAAGAGCCTAAGACATCCTAAGTACAAGCTTCAAGAAGCCAAGGAGTGGAATTAGACCAAATCATCCTACTTGTCAAGGATAGGGCCTTCCTAGCTAGACAATCGGCTACAAAATTAGCTCATCTAGAAATAAAATGAACCGACCACGACGGTTCAGACTTGATAAGGCGACGGATATCATCTACCACACAATGAGCATCCAAATCACATGGGAGAAAAGGGTCTTCCACAAGATGAACCAAGTTCATCGAGTCACACTCGAAGATAACGTTCAGCAGTCCTTCCTCTCAAGCCCACATCAAAGCTTCTCTGAGAGTCTTTTTTCTCTCCTCTCTCTCTCTCTTTTATCATTATCAGTCTCTCATCACGGTCATGGTCAGATATGTCACATTTTTGAATGATTTAAGAAGGGGGGGGGGAGATTTTCAAATATGTCACAAGCCTAGGTAGCTTTCTAATGAATTTCAAATTTTAATTTTTATTTTGTAACGAAAATTTATTTATTGATTTGATTTTATAACCACCAATCATGAAATTAATAGATTTGGGTTTAGGTGAAATGTTGAGTGCAAATTAGAGGATGTACAAGTAATCATCAAAGACAAAGGAAATGTTTGTCAAACTTATCAAATAACTCTTGGGTGCCTAAGTAGTTTACTCTAAAAGTTGTAAATAAAAATTTTATGATTGAGCTTCGGCAAAAAAATTAATGCCTCATAGGCTGAGGTTAAGATTTTGAATTGTCTCCAAGACCACCGTTCCTAAATTAGAACGCTAAAACCGATTTTGAGAAAAAATATCATTCTCAAAAAAGACCATTAACGAATCATACTCAAGTTCAGATTAGGGTTTATGTTTTATAGAAACCACCAATAGGTTTTGATCCCTAGTATTATAATCAACGTTGCTATCTTTCAAATGAATTTCTCTTGAAATCACTTATGAAGAACCCGATTTTAAACTAAGTCAGACAATTTATTTCAACCAAAAAACAATATTGTGTTAACAAAAATTGCAATTCAACCCGTAGAGGAGGTAAGCTTGGTGTACGGTATATGGAGTTTGCTTCCTCTCCAGTTCTATCCTCAAGGGTATAGGATAACACTACTTTTATGTGTTCCATCACACGTTTTAAGAGAGAGAGTGTGTATCTTGTCGGTGTTCAAAAATAACCTCTCTCCTCCTAAATATGTGATAAAAAAAATTATAAAAATAGTTTCATACATCTCGACTGAGCTATAGGCTCTTAAAGTTAGGTTTGGATTTGAAAAACCTTAATCCAACCAACCCTATTTGACCTTCATGTAAAACCAAAACAAAGATTTTAGTTTTAAAAAATTTCTATTGTGTAAAATCAAATCAAGATCATGATGACTAAATTTTTAAGCAATGCTTGCTTGCCTCCTAAGTTTTTTCCACCATTTTTGAACATTACTATATAAGAATAGGATTAGGAAGAGAAGGATTTTCCAACATGTCAAAACTTTGAAAAGTGGTATCACCCTTTTCACCCAAAAAAAAAAAAAAAAAAAACTCACCCGATCAGAATAAACAAGAGAGAGAGAAAGTAATAGAATATATCAATATCGACCTTAAATTATTTTTTCTGATAAAATTACTATTTATTATGTTGATGGGGAAAACATATTAATATCTGCAGAGATGTGAAACACATTTTTTTTTACCTTTATGATTATTTTATAAAATGGAGAAAACAGCCACAAGTATTTATGCTTGTTTTTAAAACTAAAAGAAGAACTTGTACTTTCTCTGTACCAATTAGGAGAATTGTTAATTGGTTATTAACCATCTTCACAGAGTCTAATCATGTTTATTATATGGATTGCAGACTAGTTTCTTAATCATATTTTATATTAACCAGGAACTTCCTTCCACTCTTAGTTAGTGAATTCTTGTGTTTAAGTTTGTGCTTTGTCATATAAATAATTATGTTTTCTACCCAAAAAATATTATCCAATGTTAAATTTTTAACAGATAATAGCAATATGGATAGGAATGTAATGTTGATTCATTAAACCCCCTCCCCTCTAGATCTCTTTTGTCATTATCCTTCTCTAATGTTGGTCATTAGTCAAACATGTTACATTTTTGTATGATTTAAAATAAATTATAGACTAAGCAATAAGGTAGGTAGCTTTCTCATGATTTTCATGATTTAAAATTAGAGTTTGGATTATTTCCTCTTCAGGGAAGCATTAATGCTTTTTCACCACACATTGTATGGCTCATGTAAGACCCACTAAAAATCCTATTTTTGAATTATATTATTATGTTTAGACATGCCCCTCACGTATTAAAAATATAGGTAATCATTAATAATGATACTTTTACCCTTCTAAAAATATAAGTAAATTATTTTAAAAAATGTAGATTAAAACATAAGGATAACTAACAATTAAATATCTTATAAAATACTTTTATTTTAATTAATGTTTTTTATTAAAGAATATTATAAAATCAACATTAAAGAAAAATAAAAGATAATTTCAACAGTAGAAGGTTAGATGTAAACCAAAAGAATCATGGTAGTTGGTTACTTTACATATTCTAAATATTCAATTCAAAATATAAAAATCAAATATGTTAGAATAATAATAGTTGAAAAGAGAGAGAGACAGAGAGTGTGTGAGAGAGAACAATAATTTTGATTCACATTAATTTTACAATGATTTAGTACAGAGCTTTATATAGAAACGGGGTCCTTCTTCTTAGTATTCTAGGAGTCTTGTAGCTATGGTGCTAGGACTCTAGAGTTACAGTGTTTTAGATTACATAAAATATTGATTATGATGTTATACCAATATGTTGGGATTTAATATTTATTAATTTAAATATATGCAAAGGGCAAAACTGGAAAATCACTTTTAGGTGGTTACAAAATATAGGGTTATATATATTTGTAACCACCACATCAATTGACAGTGAATAATTCGTGCGTGAGATTTTTTTTCGCGAAAAGGCGGCTCCCTTACTCTCTGAATAATTCTTGCGTGAGATTTTTTTTCCGAAAAGGCGGCTCTCTCTCTCTCTCTCTCTCTCTGACGTGGATCCAAATTACTTCCGCTACAAATATTTTATATTTAGGAAAAAGAATCTAGGTAAGGATCTTTCCCCCCCTCCCCCATCAATTATACAATTGAGATATATGGAATATAACCTATATTGGCATCAAAGTCGTGGCTCCCACGATTCTCAATTCCTCCCTATTGTTTATTTTTATTGAATGGATCCAATTGGAAGATCCAATGTTTAATAGGAAACCCTTGGGAGAACTGAGAGGGTTTTTAGAAACCCTTATTTTTTGTTCGGATCTGAGTGTGAGGATCCTTTGATTTCCATTATGAAAAAAAATTGCATGCATTGATAATCCATGATGAATGTTTTATTCGATGTTTGTTGGATTTTTCCATGCATATTTTTTAATGAATTTTTTTTAGGAAAAAAACGTGATTTTCGTTTTTTTGAAAAAAAATCGCTCAAGGGAAAATGACGTCATTTGGTCACTGTGGACCAGATGGATGTCCGTCTATTAGTCTGATCACAGAGGACCAAACGGACTTTCCGTCTGGGAGATGGAATTTTTGAGATTTTGGTCTGTCCAGTTCAGAATGTATTTCTAACTTACTGGACACCAATGGCCCGACAATCTGTGTGATGTTTGGGCATTGAGGGCCTAATGGGGCCTAGTGGGAGCTAGTGAGGTAGAAACGTTCTGTGTGAACCACCTCATAGCATAAACATGATTGAATTTTTATTTTATTAAAACTATTTTAATTATGGGTCTTATTAATCATGTTTCTAGCACAGAATGAAACTAGTGTATAAATCTATGTGTGTTTGCATGAGAATTTGATTGAATGTTTGTCAGCATCTCTTTTGATTTAAATGCTTATCCCATAGATTGACTATGCTAGTGTGAATTATTGTTACTTGTGTTGTGTTTTAAGCTAGAATAGTTGAACTCATCCCTGTATATAATGTTTCTAGAATAAATGGCTGCTACCAAAAGCATTGTTGCTAACCTCACAAAATGAGATAAATTGAATGAGAGGAATTATGACCTCTAGCACCGAAAGGTGTAGTATCTCCTGGAAGAGTATGATATGCTGGAAACCATAAACCAGACCATGTCCCCACCTGAGGAAGGTACCACTGCGCAGCATCGCAGGGACCTTGAGCTTTACAATGCCTGGAAGAGGAAAGACCGGGTAGCTAGGATTACTATCCTAAGCTCCATAAGGGATGACCTAATGCTTCGGTTTAAGAAGCATAGGACTGCAAAGTCTTTGTGGGAGGCAGTGAAGTTCCAGTATGGAGGGACTTCCACCACAAGAGGCCGCTAGCTCGGACTCACTTTTGACGATTATAAGATGCGTCAGTGTCACACCATGAGGCAGCATATAACCATCATGTCCAACATGATTAGTGAGTTGAGCGCATGTGGGCCCCAAAAGACCTATGAGGAGCAAGTCTCTATAGTCATCAGGTCATTGCCTAAGGCTTCGGAGCATATGAAGATCTTCTTGACTCATACTGATGAAGTCAAGACATTTGATCAAGCTGCCAAGCACCTTAAGCTGGAGGAGGATCAGATGTTGGCTGATGCACCTCATACTGAAGTACTTACTACTGAAGCTAGCACTAGTAAGGGTGTAGGCTCTAAACGCAAGAGAGAGAAAGCTCAACCTCAGCGGTCCAGGCAAAGTAATCAAGGTGAGAACAGAAATAAGAATGGCCCCAAGCGTTCAAGAGGGACTAGAGTTGGCAAGAAGAAATCACCTTTGATTTGCTTCAACTACCGAAAGCCTGGTCATTTTGCTCGTGATTGCACTGAGCAGGAGGTATGTACTATGTGTTATACCTCATCTTGTTATGTAACAAGTTCTATTATGCTTGCTGAACTAAATCATTTGTGGATTGTTGATTTATGTGCGACAGAACACATAACAAGGGAATGCTTGAGCTTCATGAAATACCATCGTGTTCCAAGAGGAAGCAGGAGAATAACGATGTGGAATAGCTCAAGTGTGGAGGTTCATGGCATAGGCACATGCAAATTAGTTTTGCGAGATGGTCGGACGCTATTACTCCATGATGTGTTGTATGCTCTAGAACATTCGGTAGAATCTTGTTTCTGTTAATTTTCTTATGAGACATGGTTTTAGAGTTGTATTTGAGAACAACTTTGGTTTTGTATCTAGGTGATATAGTTTATGGTTATGGTTTTCTTCAGAATGGTTTTATTTTATTGGATACAATTGATAATTTATCTAATTCAACTAATGCTTTTGTTTGCCAAAATACTGTGTGTATTGATTCTAATATATGGCATGCTAGACTAAGACATATTGGCATAGATAGGATGAACAGGTTGGCAAGAGAAGGTCTCTTAGGCCAATGGCACTATCTGATTTGCCAACCTGTGAGTCATGTCTAGCAGGAAAAGCAACTAGAAAACCATTCAAAAAGGCTTTGAGAACCTCTCTTCCTCTAGAACTTATTCATTCAGATGTATGTTGACCCATGAATGTGCATACTAGAAAATGACAAGCTTATTTTATCACATTCATAGATGACTATACACGGTATGGTCATATTTATCTAATTTCTCCTAAGTCAGAAGCTCTAGAATGTTTTAAGAAATCCATGAGCTTAGTTGAGAATCAATTAGATAAAATGATTAAAACTCTTAGAACATATAGAGGTAGAGAGTATCTCTCCAATATGTTCAAAGGGTTGTGTGATGAAAAGGGGATATCTAGGCAACTTACTATTCTAGGGACTCCACAACAAAATGGGGTTGCTGAGAGGAGGAATAGAACCTTGCTAGACATGGTGAGATCCATGATGGCACGGGCGAACCTACCCATCTCTTATTGGGGAGATGCTTTGCTGACTACAACCTATATCCTCAACTGAGTTCCAATCAAATCGGTTCCTTCCACGCCATATGAGTTGTGGACCGGAAGGAAGCCAAATTTGAGTTACTTGCGTGCATGGGGATGTGCAACATATGTGCACTCTATTTCTCACCCAATATGGAAAGCTTAAACCTAGAGGAAGAAAGTGTATCTTTGTAAGATATTCTGAACTCTCAAAGGGCCATGTCTTCATTGGACTAGATGAGACTAACAAGAAAACGGAACTTGAGTCTAGGGATGCAACATTCTTGGATAATAATTTTCCATCTCTTTTAGGAGTTAACAAAGAATCATCGGAATTCTTTGAGATACAAAATAGTGATCTTGTCACTCTAGGGATTCAGACTCTAGATACTGAACCTGGGGTTCATTCAAAAGATCTTAGTGGGAGTGGGAGTGCAGATGTGATAGCTACCTCAAAGGGTGAGCAATCTGACGTGCACATCCGTCGTAGTGGGTGCGGGCTAGTTCCTCGTCGACATTTCGACATAAAGGATGAAGCCTACATGGTAACTCCTGAAGAGATAGACTGTGAGATGGCTCCAGTCGATGAGCAGGAATCAAAGAGTGTGCAGGAAGCTCTTACGGGGACGAGCTCAAAGGAATGGTTGAAAGCGACAGAGGAAGAGTTGGAGTCGATGAAAGTTAATCATGTCTGGGACTTGGTTGACTTACCGCTGGGCCGAAAGACAATTGGGAATAAGTGGGTTCTCAAGATCAAGAGAAAGGCGGATGGATCTATTGAGAGATTCAAGGCTCGTTTAGTGGCTAAGGGCTACACCCAACGAGAGGGCATTGATTATAAGGAAACTTTTTCTCCTGTGGTTAGGTTTGCCTCCATCAGCCTCATACTAGCCATTATTGCTCAGTTGGACTTGGAGCTTTATCAGATGGATGTAAAAACTGCTTTTCTCAATGGAGAACTTGAGGAAGAGATCTATATGGATCAACCTCAAGGCTTTGAAGCTAATGGACTTGAGCGCAAAGTGTGCAAGCTTAAGAAGTCCATATACAGCTTAAAGTAAGCATCTAGTCAATGGAATGTGCGTTTCCACCAAGCTATAATGGAAAATGGATTTTTCACGCTTGAGAAAGACCACTATGTTTACACCAAGAGATCTGATAGTAATTATGTCATTCTGACACTGTACATAGATGACATATTCGTGGTTACCAATAGCAAGGAGCTATTGGAAACCATGAATAAATGGTTGTCCTTTGTATTTGATATGGAGGACATGGGAAGCAAACTATGTGCTTGGTGTCAAGATTGTTAGAAAAAGGCAAAGAGAGTACTGGTTTATATTAAGAGACCTATATTGACAATATCTTGACTAGATACCAAATGCACAACTGCAATCCAATCGATATTCTAGTGGAGAAGGGTTTGCATTTAAGCCTTGATATGGGTCCTAAGACTCCAGAGGAGAAAACCAAGATGGAAAGAGTTTCATATTCTAGTGCAATGGGGAGCCTTATGTACGCTATGATGTGAACTAGGGCGGATATTTGTTATGCAATGGGTTTGGTTAATCAGTACCAATCAAACACAAACATATCCGCACTGGAAAACAACCAAGAGGATATTGAGATATCTCAAAGGAACGAATAACTACATACTATGTTACCAAGGATCGGATTTGCTGTTAGTTGGCTATAGCGATGCTGACTGGGCTAGAGACATTGATGAGCGCAAATCAACCTCTGGATATGTTTTCTTGCTGAATGGCGGGGCCATTTCGTGGTGTAGCAAGAAGACGACTTGTATATCCCTCTCGACCATGGAAGCAAAGTATGCGGCATGCTCAGATGCGATTCAAGAGGCTATTTGGTTGAGGAGATTCCTACGACATACGGGATTTGTGATAACATCCAAAGATGTTGCCCTTGTCTACTATGATTGTACGATAGCTCTTAGCTATGTTAAGGACCCCAAGTATCATGGGAAGACCAAACATATACAGTTGAGATATCATTTTGTTAGAGACATTCTATCAAAGAAGAAAGTTGTACTTAAACACATATCTACTAGTCAGATGGTAGTTGACCCTCTTACCAAACCTATAGCCAAGGATGTTTTTATTTCTCATGTAAAATCCTTGGGCTTGTGTAGATTGTGACTTACTTTTGTACTGAAACTTTCTTATTATTGAATAATATGAGTTCATTCCAGCATTTATTTTTCACTTTTTGTGTGATTATGTTTCTTCTAGCATAAAATGAGATATGTCAATAGGCAAGAGAATGGCTCACTCACACGAGCATTCGCCTCTGGCGCCTTGGAGGCGAGTAGAGATGAAACGGATTGTGAATGACTTTGTGTAGGTCAATTCATAATCATGATGTCACTTTGATTTGGAATCAAGATGAGTTTCTCTATTGTGAAGAGAATCGACATGAATATTCCCACTATTCATGTTGTCTGTAGGAGCCAGTGCGAGTACATTATGTGGCGCTAGGGTAGCGACAATAAAGAAACTTGGGTTAGGCGCAAGAGGTTGCGACCAGACTAAAACTTGTATGGTGTTGAGAGGGACATACATTTTATTGTGTATAGAATGCTCCACTATAGCAAGTATATCATACTATGTGCGCTTAGCAATCACTGGAAATGAGATGGTGGATCCACTGCTCCTTTCATTGTGTGAGTCCTGAGCCTTTTGGTCTATTAGTGTTCTTAATGACTTTCAACGACATCATGAAACGAAGGGTTGATGTGGCTACTTTGGGTTGTTACCTATGGTCATGATTGATTCGACCTAAAGGGGCATTACCGGGAAAGGAGTCAATCCTAAGTGTAGTGATGGTTTGGGGCGAAAGAAAAGGTTTGATTCAACTGTACCCTAAAAGTGTTTGTTGGTGTCAACTGTATATGTTACAGTAGTGAACATTTTAAGGACAAGAAGGTGATCTCTCAGAGAGATTGAGATACCTTTAGTCTAGTGAGTTTGAATAAACTTAGGACACTATGGTATACTAATGCTTATTGATGTGTTTCTTTGAGTGATGTGTCATTCTGACCTTCTGGGAAAGTTTCTTGTTTGGGGCTCACACATGCAGGTATATCACCGGTCGCACAACCCATTTGTCAGTATGACTTGTAGATGTTAGTGTCTGGGATACAAAAGGTTTATGTATCAGTGATACATAGCAAATAGATCAATATATGTATATCTGGGATATACATGTGTGTTCGGGACATAAGAGGTCTATGTGTCTGGGAGATATAGCAGAGAGATCAAATGTGTATATCTAGGATATACATGTCTGTCTGGGACACACTATGACAAAGAGATTAACACTTGCCCTTGTGCAAGTGGGAGATGTTGGGATTTCATATTTATTAATTTAAATATATGCCCAAGGGCAAAACTGAAAAATCACTTTTAAGCGGTTACAAAATATAGGATTATATATTTGTAATCACCACATCACTTGACAGTGAATAATTTGTGCATGAGATTTTTTCCAGAAAAGGCGGCTCCCTCTCTCTCTCTCTCTCTCTCTCTCTCTCTCTCTCTCTCTCTCTCTCTCTCTCTCTCTCTCTCTCTCTCTCTCTCTCTCTCTCTCTCTCTTCAAGAAAACGCAAGAAGGGTCTTCTTTGTTTAGATTTTCATTCTCCTTGTTTTAAATCTCTATATCATCCTTCCACGACATTTGGGTTGTGGAATTTATTCCCTTTCCTAGAGATTGTGGAATCAAACCGGTGGAGGAACAAATACGTGGATCCAAATTACTTATGCTGCAGATATTCTATATTTAGGAAAGAGAATCTAGGTAAAGATTTTTCCCCTTCAATTATGCAATTCAGATATATGGAATATAACCTACACAATCAGTATCAAACTCTCCTTTGAGTTCCCTAGTGTCTTTGTGAGTACTAATTGTAGATTTCTTATTATATATAATAACTGGTATTTGATCAAATGTAGGACTTCTAACAACAGTGGAACTCTTAGAAGTTTGATGAGCTATGAAACTTCTAACAGCAGTGGAACTCTTGGAAGCAATCCGCATATGCTTGAGATGTGGCGACTAGGATGTTGGTTGATTTTTCGAAAATATTCCTAATAAAATAAAAATAATAACAAAAAAATATTCAAGAAAGAGAGATCATATAAATTCAAATAAATAAATAAAGAGAATAAAAAATGTAGAAAGAGTAACAATGAATAACTAATTCTGGAGAAGATTTAGACATAAATTCCTTACCTTTAACTTTTAGAATAAATAGGAATGAAAAGAGAGAATAAATAGAAAGAGATTTTAAGGATTATGACGTCTATGCCCATCATCTTTACCTTTAAATTATTTTCTCAATATTTGAAAGCCAAAAGTGATATTTTATATATAGGAAGAGAAAAATTAGAAAAAATATATAAATTAACTAACCTTTTTAAAAAAGTGGGGGGGGGGGGGGGCATGGCCCCTGGCCTCAACGTGGCTCCACCACTGCATGAAGTGGCAATATGAGAGCCAAGTAGACACTAAGGGCCTAACAATCCTCAATCGTGTTTAATTTCATAATGCAAACTTCATTGTTTTGTGTTTATTATATGAGACATGTATATTTGATGCACAATCAAGTTGCAGAGGATCTGGATTCAACCAAACATGATTCCTTTATCAAATTCTTTTACTGAATTTCATTGTTTAGTGTTTATTATATGAGAAAGTATATTTAATGTCCAATTAATAAGTTAAACTTAGAGGATCTCAACAAAACATGATTCCCTTTTCAAATTTTTGTATTGAAGTTCTTAATTCTTTTAGATTAAATAGAAAAAGACAATTTACTTTTAGGCTGTAACAAATAAACTACAATAGAGTGAGCATATATTTTTTCATGAACCAAACAAACAAACAAAAAAAAGCACGTGTTTTTATCAATGCCTAGGTTGTCTCCTTTTTTTGGTGTCTAAGGTTGTCTTCTTATTAATTACTCTCATTCTCCACTGAAGTAATAATGGAATCCACCCACATTTTGGATGTTGTTTTGAGAATTATTCAAGCTTGATTAAACCTAAAAGTTCCAAATGAAATCTCTCATTTATTGTAATATTCTACTCTAGGTAGATTATTTTTCTTATCAAGAAAGTCTATCTTCCATTCATGTATATTTTATATGGTATCAATTTTTCAATACTAAACAATACCAATATTCACTCAATTCTAAACTTAACATGATATATGCATTCTGATTCCTCAAGGGCAGAAGAGATCGATCTTGTCAATATTAAAATGAGGGATCACTTCCTAAATATGTGGTGAAGAAATGTAAAAATAGTGTTATGTATTAACCTCTATCAAAATCCCAACTCGATTATGTGTAACAATTATTACTTTCCAAGGAAACAAAAACATGTTTGGATTAAAATAGAAAACAACTCACATTTAGAAGTTAGTTATAAATGTAATTTGATTATTGTTTTTGGTTCTAAATTCTAGGGTTTTAAGATACATGAACTCAAATTCTTTAAGGATTGATCCTATGGGATTGAGATTTTACGTGTTCGAATTCTCTATTTGTACAGGTAAAAGATTATACTCCTCTCATCATTTTCATGAATGCTCAGAAGTGACCCCCCAAAGATATATCTTCTACCCTCAAAAGGTAAAGAATGTCAACTTGGACTCTACATCCTTTATCTCCTGCAAGATGCCAAATGTTGCAACGCATAAGGTTCCAAATGGTCGATTTATTCTATGAACCGTAATAAATTTCTCGGGATGTATTTGGCCTCAAACGGTAATCTACCAGAATCTTACGAGTTGAGATCCTCTATTCATAAAAATAAAGAATTGTTTTTTTTTGGAAATGAGGACATTGTAGCTCTACATCCTCAGGCGCTTTTAAAGGCGGGGCCGCCACTCGAGTTCAATCAAAGATTGTACTTCTCAATCGATATCCATATCCTTAGATTCTGAATCGTAAAGATCAGATTGACCTATTTATTCTATCAACCGAATGAATCTATGGGGATTTGCTTGGCCTAAACGGTACATCAATCCAACTCATAATAAATATATCAGAATTTTGACACGGGCCCACGTCTTCAGAGATTTTTATTGTATACACTCCAGGATATCAAATTACCGTAGTCCAATCCATCAAAGATTCCCTTCCGTGCTTTTCTAGAATCTCTAACCACAACCATAAACCAACCAGCGAGAGAGGGTGAGAGAAAAGTCAAAACAAAATCATGAAGAGACGGTCAAGTCCTTCTCTCCTAATCTTTCTCTCCTCTATATAATCGAGTTGAGATCTCCATGGTTCCCGTGAGAAAGAGTAGTCTAACTAACCAAACAAAAGGAAAGAAAGAACGAAGGAAGGAAACCCTCTCTCTCTCTCTCTGTTTTCTCTCTCTGTTTGCTTCTACCATGACAACAGCCTTGACATGCTCGGCCGCCGAGCTAGGCAAACATCTTGCCGGAGCCACCAACTCCACCGCCGCGGCAGACTACATATGTGGTCTGTTTGGTGAAGTACAGAACAATTTTACTGATACAAAATATGCCATTGACAACACATACCTTCTCTTCTCTGCTTACCTTGTCTTCTCCATGCAACTTGGTTTCGCCATGCTCTGTGCTGGTTCCGTACGTGCTAAGAACACCATGAATATCATGCTTACCAATGTTCTCGACGCTGCCGCCGGTGGTCTTTTCTACTACCTCTTCGGTTATGCTTTCGCTTTTGGTGACCCTTCTAATGGTTTCATCGGCCGTCACTTCTTCGCCATGAATAGCTTCCCAGAAGAAGGATATGACTATAGTCATTTTCTCTACCAGTGGGCTTTTGCCATCGCCGCCGCCGGAATCACCAGTGGATCCATAGCCGAGCGAACCCAGTTCGTCGCTTATCTTATATACTCTGCTTTCCTTACTGGGTTTGTCTACCCGATTGTTTCTCACTGGATCTGGTCTTCAGATGGTTGGGCTAGTGCTTCGAACGCCAATAACTTATTGTTCGGTTCTGGGGTCATCGATTTCGCCGGCTCCGGCGTCGTTCACTTGGTTGGAGGTGTTGCAGGTCTCTGGGGTGCGCTCATCGAGGGTCCGCGCATTGGTAGGTTCGATCACAACGGCAGATCTGTAGTTTTGCGAGGTCACAGCGCTTCTCTCGTGGTTTTAGGTACCTTCATGCTCTGGTTCGGTTGGTATGGTTTCAACCCAGGTTCGTTTATGCAAATCCTGAAACCTTACCAAACTGGAACATTCTACGGTCAATGGAGCGCCGTGGGACGCACGGCCGTGACGACGACCTTAGCGGGTTGTACGGCTGCGCTCACTACCCTATTCGGAAAACGCCTGATGACGGGTCACTGGAACGTCATCGATGTCTGTAACGGGCTTTTGGGTGGATTTGCAGCGATCACCGCAGGTTGTGCTGTGGTGGAGCCATGGGCGGCGATTATTTGTGGGTTCGTCTCTGCTTGGGTTTTGATTGGTTGTAATCAACTTGCAGAGAAGTTGAAATACGATGACCCACTTGAAGCTGCTCAGCTACATGGAGGTTGTGGTGCGTGGGGGATTATATTCACTGCTCTGTTCGCAAGGAAAGCTTATGTTGATGAGGTTTATGCACCAGGAAGGCCTTATGGGTTGTTCATGGGTGGTGGTGGAAGGCTATTGGCTGCTCACATTATTCAGATTTTGGTGATTGTTGGTTGGGTCAGTGCCACCATGGGTCCTCTGTTTTATGTTCTGCATCGATTGAAGCTGTTGAGGATTTCTGCAGAAGATGAAATGGCAGGAATGGATATGACCAGGCACGGTGGATTTGCTTATGTGTATCATGAAGAAGAAGATGTCTTGATGAAACAGGGATTTCAGTTGAGAAGATTGGAACCCACGAATGGAACTTCACAAGAATCGCATCCTGTATGATCTTCTTCAAAGCCCTGAATTTTTTTAAATCAATCTTTCCTTTCTGTTTTGATTGTTAGATGGGAGATTTTTTTTATGGGATTTGCATTATGAGGTTCGCTGTCTCTGCTTTGTCTCTGTGGTGTGAAATGAGGATATGAACATGGACTGCTCCATAACTCCTTTGGACTACTCTGGATTTCTAAGTTCTAAAGCTGTGGTGGAGGTGGAGGTGGAGGTGGAGGTGGTGGTGGTGAGTGGTGACTGGCGACAAGATGACACGGAAAAGTGATGGCCATTTCTCTTTTGTTTTTATCATTGAGAGAGTAATGCTTTATTTGTTTACTATACCCACTTGTAAAGTCTAATTCATGCTATTTGAGCTTTTCCCAATCAAATAAAAGGAAATTGATCCAAAATTTTCGTATCCATTCAATCTTCTGCAGATGTAGCCCATTCAATCTTCTGCAGATGTAGCCCATCCCGATTCACTGTGAAAAGGATTAAATTTTGAGTGGTCCCAAATCCATTTCATAATTGATTCTTTTCTCATATATTACAACAAAATCAACAGAGCTTATCAATTTATTATTCAGATGTAGTTTTCTGCAGCAGAGGGAAGATTGATCAATTTACCATGAATACTGTTAAGAGTACCAGAGTACCAGTTGCACATGAATTCTTCAACAACCAAATCAGTAATTTGAATTTGAATTCGAATTCATCAAGAATTCTATATCAAAACAAAACTCAAAATAGGTAAATGATAAGGATAAGAATTGGTGTTTGAATTCATCAAGAGTTTTACATCAACAAAACACCATGAGTACTATTAGTATACCAACTGTATCTTGTTGTGATAAAGGTTAAACCCTAGACCTAAAGACTGAAAAATCTAGGGCTCTCTTTAAAACTTTTTGAGAGGTTTAACCAATAAACTAGTGAGAGAGTCCATTCAAACCAATCTTGCTTCCTTCTAGCTCCCACATTTATCATATACATCCACAAGAACATTGGAGACAAACGAATTGGGATTTGGGGCCCAGTCTGTTACAGTTACTATATCCGTGGATCCATTTACCTGACTGAAGCATACCAAGAGGACCACAAGCTGACAGTGCACACACACAGGTGAACCTGATTCGGCTTGTCATCACTATCCATAAGAGTAACCATTCTTCTGAAGAGTGCAATGGGCTCTGGAAACTGATCATTCCGGGTGCAACCTGCTATGATTGAGTTTCAGGAGGGAACATCTCTCTGAGGAATGTCTTCAGAAAGTAAAATTGTGTCGTTTCAAATCTGTCCAAGTCATGCATACATAGCCTAAAATCATAGCCCCGTCTAAGACGCAACATTTCTCTCACACATTTCATCGAACAATTGCCATACAGTTCCAGTGTCCGGTTCCCTGCTTCTCACCAACCTTCCTCGTGGCTGCATTTAACAGAAATAACTAATCATGCATCTCTTTCCAATAAAAGTGTATAAATTCAGAAGAACAACGTAGTGAAAAAAAAATAAATATGTGGCTAAAACTTCTCTACTCACTTTTGGAATCCAATTGAACTCAAAGATTTTAATTTATTTTTTCAAATTTTTTTCCACCCCATGCTAATGAAATTAATGGTAATGGGTCTCTTTTTTCATTTTTTTTAACTTGAGTGCACTTCGATTATATTCTCAAGGGGAGCATTATCGTCCTCAAGGGTCGAACGCATGACCTCTCCACTGAAAAGTATGAATCTCTTTATTATTGAACCGGGTTCTTGGTGTAATCAAGACCGTTCGATTTTGTAAAATTAGAAGGGAAGTCCAACCTGCAATTCTCATTATTTAAAAATTGGACCACTGTGAGTCTTCCACGTGTACTGTGTACATACAGTTTGAATGAAATCTCCATGATGGCTTGAACAACTTGGAAAATAATGGAATTTGGGATATAGAAGGAATTGACAATGCTTTCTATTCAATTGTTCAATTTACGCAATTGGTAAGTCTTTGTGGGCATACATGAGATCCCAGATGATCAAAATATTCAAACGTTCTCTTCTAATGACTTTTGCAAATTTTGGTCATTGTTCTTCAGACATTTCGGATTAAGAGTAGCCATCACCATAGATGATTACAGAAAATTTAAGCAAAAGATATCTTCTTGCTTATTATTCAATTTTCTATGTTATGTTTTCACATAGACATAGAAAACTGGAGTTGACAATAGATGCAGACACTCTGGAAGAGTCTATATAGTTCTCGTAGGGATTTCGAGTAGATATCTAGAGAACTCTGAAAATAATGGAACTAACCAAATAGAACGAATAGAATCTACTTACGTAGAAGAAGAGAGTCTTTCCTCTCCTTAAAGAGATTCTTCCAATAGGTGCTCAGTAAATTGTAGGATTCTATCACATGTAATATTTTAATTTAAGGAGATTTGTTTAATTTATTATATTTTAATTTTTATATTAAATATTATATGTATGTACCAACCGGGATTGTTCAGTTGGTTAAACTAACGCCTCTAGTAGAGAGGTTGTGGGCTCAACCTTTGTTGTGTTGACGGCATATTTAATATTTCTATTCCTTTTATATAAAATGCTCCCTTGTATCCAAGGAAGGAAATATCACCGAAACATGGCTATATTTTGTCATTTCAGTAAGTGGCGACTAAAATAGGGAGCGAAAATGATAATACTAATAAATATTTCTCGCGATATTTTTGGGCAAATTTTTGCTCAAATTTTCTTTGTTTTCCAGAGTTTTTCTCTCTTATTTCATGTATTCTTATTCTATTTTGCTTCAACTTTCAAAATTGATGTAGCATGCAGAAAGAATAAAGAACAAAGAATTCTAGGAACTTTGATAAACTAAAAAATTGTTATTCAAATGTGGGAATCTCTTTACCAGATAACATTGACATATATATGCCTAAGAAATCCCAAACATATTAAGAAAATGAAACAAAGATTAAACAATTCAAATTAGAAACTTAAATCTAACTAAGAAACTAAAAGCGGTCTGAAAACCCAATAAACGATGGAATTTTGCAGTCAAAACAACACCTATTGGGTAAACTCAAGTAGGGACACCGTAGAGCTTTTCGAGTCGTTTATTTTGATATGATGTGGGTCTCATCACTCCTCTCGAATCAAAAGTTATAGCTGTTTGAAGATTTTTCTGTAAAATTGAACATATGCCGATGAAGAACAATACTTTAGATGATATTTTAAGTCAAACTAGCAATCCTAGTTTATATTGTATTTTTTTTTTAAATATAAAAATTTTATATAGAGAGAGAGGATGACGATATTATATATGTCGTCTACAAAGATCCGACCCATAACTTTTTTATTAAAAAGTATCAGTCTTTACATGTTGGTGAGTACTATAACTCATTTAAAAGTCCTCCCAAGAAAGAGAATCTGAATTCAGAAAAAAATATTAAAATTGAGTCCCATAATTTATCATTAGAAATTCAAGTAATGTAAGGTAGCATTCCTGCGTGTCGAAATTCAACAGTCCAGATCAAAATCTTGACCGAAATTTCGACTTGATTATACTGTGCATTTAATGCACAGGGTCCAAGCTTTTTCGATTTGACAAACATAATGAAGTTGATGGGAAGAAAACAATAAATATTTTCCATTGAATCTAAAGGCAGGCAGTCAATGTTGGCGACCGTACGATACAGGCATCAGGCCCAGACCCTGAAGGGGCTAGCCGCCCCCCATCTATCTCTGTTTGACTTTGGTTTCAAAGGTCTTAAACGAAGATTTGTCATCACTGTTTTTAGAAGAGAAGGTATTGAAAGATCAAAAGATCCTTTATTTGCAATTGGATGGTCAATTTGCAACTTTGCCTTCTTGGTTTGGTGGCGTGGAGCTTTCAGGTCCATTGCAGGCAAAGCTACTTGAGCATACATAACAAGACTCTCTAGTGAGAAAGCAATGACTATATTAGATGTTGCTTTGGAGTCTGGATCATCTCTCTCGATAGAAAGTACTCTGTGCTTCCGACAACTATTGACCACAAATTACAGGAGGTCCACAGGATCAGGGTGATGGTTTTGATGTTCATATTGGAGTATTTGTTGACTTCAGCATCACATCAAGGTGATAGGATTCGATCCGTAGTCAATACTATTTCTGATAGGAGCAGTTGACAATTGAATCTCATTTTTCCCATTCTTCTCGTATATGTAATAGTGCAAAAAGAAAGCCCGGCTCCAAGTTGTTCAAGAATAGTGGCGTTGAGTTTCTCGACCCTTTGCCTTAGGATTAGTCAGTTCTATTTCTCGATGGGGGCAGGGAAGGGGTATAACTCAGCGGTAGAGTGTCACATTGACGTGATAGAAGTCATCAATTCAAGCCTGATTATCCCTAAACCCAATGTAAGTTTTTCTATTTTGACTTGCTCCCCCGCCGTGATCCGAAATCACCTACCTTTGGCTTCGGGTCCAGAACCAACAAAAGAAGGGAAAGGCGGGTGGTTGAGCCTAATTCAAACCCATCCGTAGTCCATTTTCACAAGAGTATGAAGCAACAAATTAAAGCACCCTTTTTCCTGTGGGAGGGCGAAAGAAAGCGTTGAAAGGCTTTTTCCAAGGGCAGCAGGCGGGAAAAGAAAAATATGGTTGAGTATTGCATCAATTTGGGACAATGCTAAAGCTAGTGAGGCTAACGAAGATTTGATTAGATAGAGCTAAAAGAGATAAAAATAACCCTAAATTGATTATTAAAGAAATAGTAAGAAATGATATACACGCACAAGAACTAAATGTTCTAGAAGCCGAGGACCACATAGCTGAACCCACTTACGTAAAGAGATGTTCCTAGAGTACTACTTTGTCTCCTACTTTTGCTTAGTGATACTAAAATTTTACTACTGTTGCTTCTCGTCTCTTTTATTTAACCCTAAGAATTCATATAACCAACTCCATTAAGTTGGAATAAGTTATGGTTAATTGAAATCCTCTACCCTAAAATAATTCCTATCTTAACGACCTCTGAACACTAACAAGATTGACCATTTCCATGAATGTATGGTGATAGGGGATCAAGGTAGGGTCAAGAGTAGAGAAATCGAACTCTAGCGTATTGGGTCTTCAATGTAAGTTTGAAAGATCAAAAGATATGGCATAAGACTCATGGAAGTACCACCCACACTTGGCTATAGAGGGACCGAACTCTTGGCCTATTGAATGTAAGTTTGAAAGATCAAAAGATACGGTATAAGACTCATTGAAGATCACTCACACTAGGGTGTAGAGTTAAATCAAATAATCTCCCCATATTCCCTCTAAACACTGACAAGGTAAACCATTCCCGTGAATGTATAGTGATAGGGGATCAAGGTAGGGTTAAGAGTAGAGGAACCAAGCTCGTAGCGTATTGGATCTTGAATGTAAGTTTAAAAGATCAAAAGATTCGGCATAAGACTCATGGAAGTACCACCCACACTTGGCTATAGAGTGCCCCCCCCCCCCCCCCCCCCCCGGGGCAAGCACAGAAGCACACCATAATTGTTCTTATAAAAAAAAAGGACCCCCCTTTTTTTTTTTGGGTTTTGCCCCCCCCAGCCCCCTTTTTTTTTGGGGGGGGGTTTGCCCCGCGGCCCTGACCCGCCCTAAGCCCGCCCTGAGCCCGAATAGGGCTTGGGATAAAAATTTTGGCCCTAAGGACGGGTTAGGGCCAAAATATTCTAGCCCTGAACTAGGGCCAAGGGCGGGCCTGGGATTACTCTCTGGCCCGCCCAGCCCATCCCGGCCCGTCCCTGATTTTTGGCCCTGACCCAGGCCTTGATTTTGGCCCTGACCCAGGCCCTGATCCTAGCCCTGATTTTGGCCCTGATCTTGGCCCTGATTCTGGCCCTGATCTTGGCCCTGATCCTGGCCCTGATTCTGGCCCTGATCTTGGCCCTGATTCTGGCCCAGACCGATCTTGGCCCTGATCCTGGCCCTGATTTGAGTCTAAAGACTCTAGACCCTCCACCTACATGGAGAGGAATTAATTGTAATACATATGGGTGGATACTTGACACGTGTCAAATTTTAGAAACATGATCATGTTTTGTAGAAAATTAATAAAAATAAATTATAACCTCATTACCAATGTAATAAGCATCTATTTGATTTTGGCCCTGATCCTAACCCTAATTTTGGCTCTAATCTTAATATTAATTTGACGATGATCATGTACTACAGTACTAGATTTTTACCCTGATCTTCATACTAACATTGATATGAGTCTTGATTTTGACATTTAGTCACTTTGATCATATTAGACTATAAATTCACTTTTATATTATTTTTAAGGTAATTTTTACTTTTTCAACGAAGTCATTTTTAGTTCAATAAAATATTAATTTTGTTTTTTTGCTTAAGGCGAGATAATATATTATAAATAATAAAAACTATTACATAAAGAATTAATATTTAAAAAATCTATACCCCAACTTCTCATCATGAATATCTAACAAATCTACTGTGATATTTCAAAAAAAAAATTATTAAAAACATATAGCTATGTTTGTAACTAAAACATCATTTTCTTTAACTATGAAAAAAATACTTTTTTTTTTTTTGTTGAATACTAAATTATCGTCGATTTACTTATTAACAAGGTTTTGAATATGATTTTTTTTGTATTGAATAAAGATATCAATTATTGAACAGTTGTGAATGAAAACATACTTACCTACGGCTTAAGTTCTTGACTTTGAAGATAAAATTTTCATTTATCAGATTCCTTTTGAATTCTGAATCTCTGATGTTTCTAAGTTTACAAAAAGAGTTTGTGTGACATTCTCTATAATTGACTTGACTTTCAAATATGCCTAAATTTAATTACAATTTTTCTCTCTACTTATTATATTTCATGAATAATTTTAACTCTTTGCTGTTGGAGAAAAACCAAAGGAAAAAACTGAATAAGAGAGAGAGAGAGAGAGAGAGAGAGAGAGAGAGAGAGAGAGAGAGAGAGAGAGAGAGAGAGAGAGAGAGAGAGAAACTTGGGGGAAAGACAAATTGGAAATTTGGAATGAAGTTTGACCATTGTCTTAGAAGTTAGAAATTAATTGAGAATTGAGATAAATCTTTTTCTTTTTTCCCTTCGAGCTTACATATAATAACCATAATTTTCATCGAATAATAAATTAGAAAACCCTAGAAATTTGAATTTATCTATTTCTCTAAAATCTAAATGGGTATAAATAGTTAAATACATATTGAATATAAGTTTTGGATTATTTATTGACATCTTTACTATTTTATTTTCCAGAACTGAGTTTGGAATTTAAGAATTTAATTACTTTAATATGTATTTTAATTACTACCTATCTTACATTTGATATTTACGACCAAAGATATGGCCAATTAAAGCTAGGGACAAGGTCAATTAGGGCCTGGGCCAATCAGGGCCAATTAGGGCTAGGGACAGGGCCAATCAGGGCCAATCAGGGCCAATTAGGGCTAGGGACAGGGCCAATCAGGGATAATCAGGGCCAATCAAGGCCAACCCATCCCGACCCGGCCCAATTAGGGCCAATTAAGGCGGGAATGGGCTTGGCTTGGCCCTGTAGGGCTTAGGGCCCGGGACAATAATCATTGGCCCTGAACTAGGGCCAGGGTGGGAATGTGCTCAAGTTATACCATATAGGGCTGGGCTTGGGATTGTAAAAGCCCGGCCCAGCCCGGCCCAGTTGCAGCCCTACTTCATTTTGGATTGCAATAGCATCCAAGTTTAGGTAAATATGACACTGAAATCATCTCTCTTCATCATCCAATGCAAGAAATTAATTTTATGTTCATCCACAAAACACCTTCTTTATTAAACTACCAAGTTTTTCACAAAACTCTGAGCTGAGTGGGCAGGCAATTAGCAAAGAAAAAAGACACTATTCATATCAATCCAGAAACCAAACAGAAAAACTGAACAACAAAATGTCTTTCCACATAAAGTTTATGTTCCAAAATTTTGCACGGAGAACCCATTTAAAACCTCACACAGAATACAAAGATCGCTAAAGGCTTGAGCAGCTTACAACCACACATGGAAGCTCCAAAATATCAGAGTGGTTAACGGTCGACCACCTTATGGAAACATAGACAGCACACAACGGAGGCAATCCCCTTCATGCAGCAGATCGAAGGCCTTGTTCATCTCCGCAAGCGTTAACGTGTGCGTGACATACTCATCAACCTTGATTTCCTATAAGATACAGTGAGACAAGCAAATAAGGCTGTTCTCTTCATTTTGATATAACATGTCCAGAATGGATAAAGAGGGAACTATTTTACTTTCAACACTAATTTATAATTCTTAGGCTCAAAATTGTGGATTCAATCAATTCTTGCTGAGTTTTGCTTCAATCCATCTTATGTCAAAATAGATAGAAACTAAGGCATTAAAGCACCACATTTGCAATTCATAACCTAGCAAAACCACCATTTTCCCACATATGCAGGAAAGAGGCATTGATGAATGATTGACCAACAATAGGGAGTCCTAGGCAATGTAACATGAACTGGACCAAAGCAGGTTACACTAGGTGTAGCCGATGGTTCAAACCAGAAGCAGCCATAACGATGTTTCAGCTTTAATAATGCTGTCCTTGGTGAGTGATAGTTCAACAAACAACTGAGAATGACCCATTTTTCTACAACACGTTAAATGGCTCGCCAAAAGATTTAAGGGATCTCACAGATATTACCTTCTTCATGTACTTCTCAACAAGCCAAGGAACCTGAGTACGACTCTTAAAACCACCAAAGGCTGTTCCTTTCCAAACACGTCCGGTGACGAGCTGAAATGGACGTGTTGATATTTCCTGACCTGCTCCTGCAACACCAACAATAACTGATGTTCCCCAACCCTGCAAGTTCCCAACCAAATCAGGCGAGTCTTAGTTGATGAGAATAGATTAACCAATAAATCAATTAAACACCAAGCATTTAATCTGGGGTGACAACTCACCTTGTGACAACACTCGAGTGCAGCCCTCATCACAGAAACATTTCCTATGCACTCAAAGCTATAGTCAACACCACCATCAGTTTGCTCAACAATAACCTGTTGTATTGGTTTATCATGATCCTTTGGGTTGATGAATTCAGTTACTCCAAACTTCTTTGCTGAAAAGAACAGAGCCTTAAATGATAAGAGGATATGACCCCAAAAAGTATTTATGGACAAAAACAAGAACATGTTGATTCATTGATATGGATGATATGATTCCAATAGAGAGATCTCAGAATCAGTTCCAAATACATGATTCAAGGGAAAATATTAGTACTATCTATAATAAGCCAGTGATCTTACAAAAAATTCCCAAGACTGAAGCCAAGTTCAAATGACATTACAATACCCATTTTAAATGCGCAATTGATACAAACAAAATATAAGGCAACTTCCTGCAGAGCTATACTATGGTAGCTAATCTTATGCTCACCAAAGTTGGGAACAATAAAGACATCTAGACAGTACGGTCATCAGAATGGAATTTGTTTTCTTTGCCACATTGAGTAGCATAAATACAATGCTGCACACTCCACATTGAGTAATTACCAGATCCAATCCTGAAACACATAAGGACATACATTTTCTGTCTCTATAAATTTTGGCATATAAGCACTAACCATGGATTATCAGAGAGATCCATGAGCTTAGGCAGTACAGAATCTCTCATTAGAGATCAGCTTCCACCACTTACTATTTCTCATTGGTTCAAGAATGCAATAAACATATAAGCATCCTATGCGCAACAAACGGCGTCACTTAGAATTCCGTCACTTTTTTGAGAATGCTGTCACTTTTGTCTCCCTTTACCACATGGAAAACATGGCTCAGCGTTGAGCATAGAGTACCCCATACTCATCTCAGTGGGAAAATTTCAGCATTAAAATAGAATAAGGGGTTAAAATTGAGTTGAAAATCTAAAGAATGCCACACTTTTTTTGGGTGAAGAATGCCATTTCACCATAATGGAATTAAGGGTGTCTCCGTGCAACCATACAAGTCCACCCCCTACCAGTTGAGGTGTCAATCACATAAATGAGTCAAGAATGTAATTTACTATCTTCATCTGTACCACTTCTCAAATCATGCATAGAGCCTCTGGCATCCCCTTTCTCTTCTCCGAAACTCCAACTCCAAGGCAAAGAAATGACTTTATGGGTTCAATTAATTCAGCTTATGTAGGAAGTGTGCTGTTAATATTGGTCTTCACATGATGTCAGCTGCAGCCTCATATCCATTATGGTGGTTAGGGTTCTTCAGTTGGGAAGCTTCTTCCCTTCTAAATAGGTGTGGTTTGGACCGAAGGAGTTCTCCAGCAATGTTTGCAATTCCAAGGCAGCATCAATTATGACTTGAAGGTTTCTGGTACTGAAGACGATAAAGAATGAGTATTGTCTCCATCAGAAAACAAACCCAAAAATCAAGAAAAGATTAACCACCAAGAAACTGCGAAGGGTTAAAGAATGTGAGTGTTAATGGGTTACTTTTGTACTTGTCTCATCACTGCCATCAAAAAGTCCCAAAGCAATCTGTCCTGTTAATCCTCACCATTCTATTCTGTATTACTAATCTGAGAAAAGGATCATTGAAAACAATTACTCTTTGCTGTGGAGGGGATGGGGTGCGTTAGGGTGGGCATACAGAGCAGTAGAGGAAGGTCACGCAGGAATTGAGGCAGGCCAGGAAAGGAGAGGAAGAGCTGGAAACATGAAGGGGGAGGAGGACAGAGTGGTAAGTTACACAAAAGACCCTGTTTTAAAAGGTTACTAAACAATGTCAAGTGTGCAAATAAGTCCAGCAACAGCATTGTTGTCACCATAGTAAGAAATTCCAGTGAAATTTCACTAAATTTCGGTAGTGGCGAAACGAAATCTAGTTCAAAACTGCAAGGTTTTTGTTAAATATCTCTGAAATTTCAACTGCTGGCGAAATTTCATGATTTTTTAAAATCTCGTAAGAAATTGACAGATTTTGGCTATAAATCCCCCATTTCAGCGAAGTTTTGCTCATTTTGAGTGAAACTTCGACCTAAGTTCTCAAAGCAAAATTTCGATCTTTGCTTGGTTTTGGATGAACTTGTCAGGAAACGTGTGCATTGGGTGGATTGATCCTCATTTGAACTAGATTTAGGAGTTCATCTCTGAGGTATACCATTCTTCCATAACTAATTTTTTTGAAAATGCAAGTCACATAGTTGTTAAATGGGCATGAAAATAACATGTTGAACATTGTAAGCCGATCTACAAACTCTCATTGTCGAAATCTTTTTTTGCAAAGTGATATTTTTTTTCATTATCATCAACGCATGAAAGGGATGGCTCTGTCGACATTTCTTTTATTTTTCTTGCATCATTTGCATATGGTCGAATTATCGCCTAAATCTTCTTTATTTCAATTATATTACCCATTTAATATTCATTAATGCTTTAAATTCTTTATTTTTCTTGTATCATTTTCTTATGGTCGGTTATACCACCTAAGATTTTTCTTTAAATTCTGTTATGCATTTCCTTTTTATCACTTCTTTAAATTCTTTACTTTTATCCTTTAATTCTCTTTATGCATATTTTTCTTTCTACAAAATATTCTTCATACTTTGTTTCTTTCTTTTTAGTTTTGGTATATTGATGGCTGGATTTACCGTCTGTTAACTTACTGTTTTGATTATATGCTTTTGGAATCCATACTTTTATTTTCTTTCTTTTAATTTTCTTCCTAATAGTTTGGCTAGGGTATCCAAGAAGTAAAAAAGACCATCATGGTATGATTCCTAGAGGTAAGGCAAAAGGTGTGTAAGTCCTCTTTTGTGCTAGGTCTTAATGACAGGTGAAGACTTCTCTAAGTGGACCCATTCCTTTTAGGAAGGAGAGAGAGAGTTTGAAAAAATGAGTGTGTTTTCCTGAAGCATGTCTTCATCAACCGTGAGCCAGCAGGAGGCCAATTTGGCTACCAATATCCTAAACCAAGAAGAATTGAACAATGACTTTGACCAATTTTTGGCAGAATGGAGTATGCCCAAAGTACCCAAAAAAGAAATTTACCAACAATCAATCTTCGGTTTTAGGGAAACCATTAAGACCATTGAACAAACAATTCGTGTTTCTTCTGAATTAGAAGAAACTCCTCTTCTACAAAAGCAAACGATTCTCAACCTTAAACAACAATACAATTACATCTATTTTGGGTGTGTCCAAATAGCAATTAAACCTCTCCACCGAGAAGGATTAAACACTTCCCTCATTTTGGCCCTTAGAGACCAAAGGTTTACCCAATTTCAGGATTCCCTGTTAGAAGCGATCGAGACAAGTCTTTGTCGTGGACCAATCTTCTTTAACCATTTTCCAAACTTAACAATATCTCTTGATGATAGAAACATTTTGGACTCTTTTGTCGTCAACCTCCAAACAAGTGGTTATGACATGAAGCCCAGATCCATACCAATTTCCTTAGTTTACAGAATTCAATACAAAATTATGAAATCTGTAGCCCTTAAGGCCCTTAAAAATCCACCAGAGGACGAACGGAGTTCTTTGAAGGCTTTGATTGCCAATCAAGAACAATTCAACCCAAGTACGTTCGTTGGGAAGATGTCAGTTTTCCCTCACAATGGACCTTTCAGGCTGTGCAGCCTCAGGTCAGACCTACCTCTACCATTCCATCAATAACCCAGGACCAATCTGGACTGGTAACAATGTCTTTTGACCGGATGAACCTCTCCGGCAGACTACGAGGTGAATCCTCACAGTCAATCAAATACCACCAACCATCAAGAGCTTCTTGCTCAAGTATTCCCTCTGACTCTAGTAGTCTAATGTCAGAACCTACTATCAAGTTTAATAAGCTTATTACCAATAACCAAATTACCCATGGTGTTTACACCAAAGAAGACCAATATGAACAATCTAAGGAAAGCCAGCTGATCTCGAGTCACCGACTCCTTCGGCTATGGAAGTTCCCCCCAGGAATTCATCATTAATGATGATTATGTCCGATCGACCTTTCTCGATCGATAAAGAGTTGCTCCGGCAAGACTTTAGCAGCCCTGACAATGCCCTTCGGAAAGATTGGTTTAACGATAAATATAATCTTCCTGAAAAAATTCAAATTCGTGATGCTTGGTATCATGACATGAAACAATACAAAATTAACATGAGATTCTTTGTCTGGTTCGCCTCTTATGCTGAGGAACATCAGATAGATTATCCGTGGACCAATGGAACAATAAATCAAACAATTAACCCATTCAAAAAATGGCTCGTCAACAGAACCAAAGAAACAATAACCTCTGTCCATTCTCCAATGGACCAAATCAAATTAAACATTGAAGGTGAAGATGTTTTAGCTGCCCCTTTTAAAAACAAAGAAGGTCTTAAAGGTAGGAGTCTTAAAACTATTGAACAATTAAACTTTACCAACTCAAATCTTCAAACAATAGGTGAACAATTAACTAGAGTTGAAAACCTTATCCAACAAATACCAAAAAAAACTCCCAAATCCATTTCTGAACCAAAACAGTCCTTAAACACTCCTATGTTTAAACCCTATCAAATTCCTAATAGCAATGCAAAACAATTAAGAAAATCTGAAATGCTTAACGAAATTGAATCCCGTTTAAGCAACCTCAACATTCCTGATACTCCTGCAAAATCTGCAGAAGCATCTGCTTCCAATACAACTCACCGAATCGAAACGATTCAGGATGGGTTTGATTCTGGATCTGACTCAGGCGAGTCCATCACTGAGTTAGTTCGTGAAATCAACATCAACAACAACAACACCCATCAATTAGCCCATTACTACCACCGACCCACTTTCCCTGATCTCCTTACTGAGCAACAAGGTAGAACGCAGGCCCAATACCAATCTGGTATCATTTATGAATGGAACATTGATGGTTTAACTGATTATCAAATCAACAATAAACTCCAGGAAATGACCATGGTTGCCAATGCTTATCGGCTCCGTGAAACCAATGACCAGTCTGTAGCCATGCTTCTCGTAGCAGGTTTCTCTGGCCAATTAAAGGGTTGGTGGGACCACATCCTCACCCCGACCCAAAGACTTAGGAATCCTAAACGCTACCTAGACCAATGCAAACACTGGTGAACCAATACTTGAACATAATCAACCTATACCTGATGCTGTAAATACTTTGATTTACACCATCACCATTCATTTTATTGTAGATCCGTCTCATTTAAAAGATAGATCTTCTGAACAATTATCAAATCTGAAATGCGAGGGTCTTCACCAATTCAAATGGTACAAAGAAACTTTCATCTCCAAAGTCTTAACCAGAGATGATGCAAATTCATCTTTCTGGAAAGAAAAATTCATAACAGGATTGCCAACAATGTTTTCTGAGAAATTGAAACAACGTCTGAGAAAATACCATAACAATGAAATCCCTTACAATAGCCTTACTTATGGGAATATCATTAGTCTTATACATGAGGAAGCACTTGCCTTGTGTACAGACATGAGATTACGTAAGCAAATACATAAAGAATCCAAGGCTTATAGCAAGGAGTTAAGTGGATTTTGTGAACAGTTTGGGTTTGCCCCACTAAAATCCACTAAAAGCCACAAATTTCGTAGGCATAGAAACAAGTATAATGAAAAATACAAGTCTTCCGAACCCTACTACAAATCCCATAAATACAACTCCAAAAACAAATACCGTAAAAATACTCCACCAACAAAAAATAAAGAACATTCCAAACCAAATTAACAAAGAAGAACTTTTACTGGAAAATGTTTCAAATGCAACAAAGTCGATCATTTGGCGAATGGCACAAAAGGTCAATCTGATAATTTATGATGAAAAAATTTGGAGTTCAATTCTCCATTTATTCGCCGAACCAGATAGTTCATATAATTCCGAACACGAAATCAATAACATCAATACTGATCTAAGTAGTCTTTCAAACGACTCTGAAGCCATACTCTTCACATGTCCCTAAGACAGTTCAGGAATATGTGAATGTTCCACAAATACCATCAATATGATTCGGAATGAAACAATTCCAAGCTTCTTTCTTGATTTTGTTGATCAAATACATGATCCCGATTTAAAGAAACAATATCTTGAACAGGTTAAAGAATCTTTGATTCCTAAACCTATTCCCACGCAACATTCCAATTACAACCTTATAACAACATTTACAATCGGTTTAAACCGTCTCCATCAACACCTTCTCTCCCAAGCAATGACTCCAGAATTCAAGCTCTTGAGACATTGACCAAAGGTCTCAAAAGAGAAGTTACCCAAATTAAACAGGAGTTAAGCCTTCTCCAAGGACAACACTCCAACATTTCCACTCAAACAAATATTAACAATACTGAACAAATTCTTGAACAATTTGTTCCTAACAATACTGAACAATCACCTGACCATTTTGTCCCTAACCAGGACTTCAACCAATTAATCAATAGCATCCATTTTCAGTAATGGCATGTTCGAGTTCATCTCGTCATCAGTGATTCCTTCACCCTGTCCACCATTGCCTTGGTCGACACTGGTGCAGCTTCTAACTGCATCAAGGAGGGACTAGTCTCTACTCAATTTTATGAAAAAACTACCCATAGGCTTTCTGGTGCCAATGGCTAGAGTCTCGGTGTCAATTACAAATTATCAAATGTTTGCATTCACAGCGATGAGATACGTCTTAGACAGGTTTTTATCCTTGTTAAAGATATCATTACCAATGTCATCTTAGGGCAACCATTTCTTGAAACGATTAAGCCATTTACGGTAACTGATACTGGAATAACCACCAACATTCAAGGAAAAGAGATTTTTTGAATTCTTGGAAAAATCCCAAATTTCTCAAATAAATCAATTAAAAAACATTGCTTGTTCAACAATTAACCAAATTCATTTTCCACCTTTACAAGTTTCCAAACTTGCATCATTTGTTTACGACAAATTTTCAAACAACGCAGCATTGCATCATCATTGCATTCCTAACCTATTTATACCTCCATTTTCCAGGAATCTGCATACTCCCAACATGGCTACCCCTCAAACCACCTCTTCCAATACTTCCGTCAAACAAAAGACCTATTATGGCAACAAGTTTGCTCAAGCCTCCTCTTCTGCATCATTGCATTCCTAGCCTATTTATACCTCCATTTTCCAAGAATCTTCATACTCCCAACATGGCTATCCCTCAAACCACCTCTTCCAATACTTCCGTCAAACAAAAGACCTCTTATGGCAGCAAGTTTGCTCAAGCCTCCTCTTCTGTAGCCAAGAACAACACCCAGGCCATCGTTGCCTCAAACAAACCCTACTCACACATTGTTGCTGGTGCCAGCTCCAAACCCACAGGTACTCCCTCTCTTGTCCTTGAAACAACTCAAACAAAGATGACTACCCGGTCTCGAACCAACACCACAACCACCGCTGGGAAAAGTCAGCATATTACTCGACCGTTCATGCCAACGCTCTTCACCATTGAACCTTCTTGTGCCCAAAACAATAATCCCTTAACCATTGCCCGAAGGCTCTTTTGGCAAGGCTGGGACTTTTATTCCACCAACCCAGGGAAATCCCAAGAAAATTATGAATACATCCTAGTTGACATTGAGTCTGTCATCTGAAAGCAAACAATGGACAGAAATGACCCTATTCTGGTGACTCACACCACTATTATCATTCTAAAGGTTATCACACCTAAAGAATGGGGTGCAGCACCACTTCGGTTTCGGACTTTCTCCAATTTTGAATACCAACCCAACCAATATCATTATTTTGATTATATTGATGCATGGCACCATGCATTCTTCTTTCAAAATAAAGCAAATCGCCATTCTTGGTTCCTTTGATTTGCACACAAATTCCCTGTCAACACAACATTCCATATTGGTTCAACCAGTGGTGGGCAACTATGGGACCCCTTGAAGCAATTCTGCCAAGTTCTGTGGCAGAAGCCTTCACTATCTTTTGCCAGCATACGACGTCTTGCCCAACAACACCGAACCTGCTCAGGTTCTTTGTCCATTGCAAACTTGCATGGATAATGTATTGGGACTATTTGATTGCTGAACAATCTAGTACAGCCACCAAAACTGCACCTGATAATGAATGGACAATACAGTGTCTAGCACGGTCTTATCATATCAAATGGTGGGACAGTTGCGACATATCCAAGTGTAGCATTCAGGCCCTCATCAAGTCCCTCACAGGCCTTGAACCAATATCAACAATATCTCAGGCCTCATCTACCAGAACAAGAAAAGCCAAGCTCTTGGCTAAACAAGCTCTACTCGAAGCCCAAATTGCGGCTCTTGACAAAGAGGACGAAGAAGAAGAGTTTGACCAATCCATCAGTGATTCTCTGATGCATCATTGCCACATTGGACAACATGCTCGGGATCCACTGGATGACGAAGAAGATGATGAAGATGATCTTCTCACCGAGTCGTGGGCTTCCTCCCCCTTTGTTCATGTTACTAGCAAACGCGGGCGAGGACACGGACGTCCTAAGAATACTACCAATGTCACCAGCAAAGGCAAAAGGCTTTCTGCCAATTAGCCAATCCTTCCAGTTCCTAGGATGCAAAGATGGGAAACTGTTAGCCATAACGGCATCAAAGAATGGTCCATAAGCCATGACGGTAATATCGGCACCCTTTTACCCTAACAGTTTCCCAACCTCCCATCTTCATCATCTTCTTCGTCATCCAGTGGATCCTGAGTATGTTATCCAATGTGGCAATGGTGCATCAAAGAATCACTGATGGATTGGTCAAACTCTTCTTCTTCGTCCTCTTTGTTAAGAGCCACAATTTGGGCTTCGAGCAGGAGCCTGTTTAGCCAAGAGCTTGGCTTTTCTGCTGCTGGTAGATGAGGCCTGAGATATTGTTGATATTGGTTCAAGGCCTGTGAGGGACTTGATGAGGGCCCAAATGCTACACTTGGATATGTCGCAACTATCCCACCATTTTATATAGTAAGACCGTGCTAGACACGGTATTGTCTATTCATTATCAGGTGCAGTTTTGGGGCTGCACTAGATTGTTCAGCAATCAAATAGTCCCAATACATTATCCATGCAAGTTTGCAATGGACAAAGAACCTAAGTAGGTCCGGTGTTGTTGGGCAAGACGTTGTATGCTGGCAAAAGATAGTGAAGGCTTCTGCCATAGAACTTGGCAAAATTGCTTCAAGGGGTCCCATAGTTACCCACCACTGGTTGAACCAATATGGAAATGTTGTGTTGACAGGGAATTTGTGTGCAAAGCAAAGGAACCAAGAATGACAATTTGCTTTATTTTGAAAGAAAAATGCATGGTGCCATGCATCAATATAATCAAAATAATGATATTGGTTGGGTTGGTATTCGGAATTGGAGAAAGTCCGACACCGAAGTGGTGTTGCACCCCATTCTTTAGGTGTGATAACCTTTAGAATGATAACAGTGGTGTGAGTCACCAGAGTAGGGCCATTTCTCTCCATTGTTCGCTTTCAGATGACAGACTCAGTGTCAACTAGGATATATTCATAATTTTCTTAGGATTTCCCTAGGTTGGTGGAATAAAAGTCCCAGCCTTACCAAAAGAGCCTTCGGGCAATAGTTAAAGGATCATTGTTCTTGGCCCAAAAAGGTTTAATGGTGAAGAGCGTTGGTATGAACGGTTGAGCAATATGTTGACTTTTCCCAGAGGTGGTTGTGGTGTTGGTTCGAGACCGGATAGTCATCTTTGTTTGAGTTGTTTCAGGGACAAGAGAGGGAGAACCTGTGGATTTGGAGCTGGCACCAGCAACAATGTGTGAGTAGGGTTTGTTTGAGGCAATGATGGCCTAGGTGTTGTTCTTGGCTGTAGAAGAGGAGGCTTGAGCAAACTTGTTGCCATAAGAGGTCTTTGTTTGACGGAAGTATTGGAAGAGGTGGTTTGAGGGGTAGCCATGTTGAGAGTATGCAGATTCCTGGAAAATGGAGGTATAAATAGGTCAGGAATGCAATGACGATGCAATGATGCGTTGTTTGAAAATTTGTCGTAAACAAATGATGCAAGTTTGGAAACTTGTAAAGGTGGAAAATGATTTTGAATTTGGTTAATTGTTGAACAAGCAATGTTTTTTAATTGATTTATTTGAGAAATTTGGGATTTTTCCAAGAATTTAAAAAATCTCTTTTCCTTGAATGTTGGTGGTTATTCCAGTATCAGTTACCGTAAATGGCTTAATCGTTTCAAGAAATGGTTGCCCTAAGATGACATTGGTAATGATATCTTTAACAAGGATAAAAACCTGTCTAAGACGTATCTCATCGCTGTGAATGCAAACATTTGATAATTTGTAATTGACACCGAGACTCTAGCCATTGGCACCAGAAAGCCTATGGGTAGTTTTTTCATAAAATTGAGTAGAGACTAGTCCCTCCTTGATGCAGTTAGAAGCTGCACCAGTGTCGACCAAGGCAATGGTGGACAGGGTGAAGGAATCACTGATGACGAGATGAACTCGAACATGCCATTACTGAAAATGGATGCTATTGATTAATTGGTTGAAGTCCTGGTTAGGGACAAAATGGTCAGGTGATTGTTCAGTATTGTTAGGAACAAATTGTTCAAGAATTTGTTCAGTATTGTTAATATTTGTTTGAGTGGAAATGTTGGAGAGTTGTCCTTGGAGAAGGCTTAACTCCTGTTTAATTTGGGTAACTTCTCTTTTGAGACCTTTGGTCAATGTCTCAAGAGCTTGAATTCTGGAGTCATTGCTTGGGAGAGAAGGTGTTGATGGAGACGGTTTAAACCGATTGTAAATGTTGTTATAAGGTTGTAATTGGAATGTTGCGTGGGAATAGGTTTAGGAATCAAAGATTCTTTAACCTGTTCAAGATATTGTTTCTTTAAATCGGGATCATGTATTTGATCAACAAAATCAAGAAAGAAGCTTGGAATAGTTTCATTCCGAATCATATTGATGGTATTTGTGGAACATTCACATATTCCTGAACCGTCACAGGGACATGTGAAGAGTATGGCTTCAGAGTCGTTTGAAATACTACTCAGATCAGTATTGATGTTATTGATTTCGTGTTCGGAATTAGATGAACTATCTAGTTCGGCGAATAAATGGAGAATTGAACTCCGAATTTTTTTCATCATCAATTATCAGATTGACCTTTTGTGCCATTGGCCAAGTGACCGACTTTGTTGCATTTGAAACATTTTCCAGTAAAAGTTCTTCTTTGTTCATTTGGTTTGGAATGTTCTTTATTTTTTGTTGGAGTATTTTTACGGTATTTGTTTTAGGAGTTATATTTATGGGATTTGTAGTAGGGTTTAGAAGACTTGTATTTTTCATATATATATTTGTCTCTATGCCTACGAAATTTGTGGCTTTTAGTGGATTTTATTGGAGCAAACCCAAACTGTTCACAAAATCCACCTAACTCCTTGCTATAAGCCTTGGATTCTTTATGTATTTGCTTACGTAATCTCATGTCTGTACACAAGGCAAGTGCTTCCTCATGTATAAGACTAATGATATTCTCGTAAGTAAGGCTATTGTAAGGGATTTCATTGTTATGGTCTTTTCTCAAACGTTGTTTCAATTTCTCAGGAAACATTGTTGGCAATCCTGTTATGAATTTTTCTTTCCAGAAAGATGAATTTGCATCATCTCTGGTTAAGACTTTGGAGATGAAAGTGTCTTTGTACCATTTGAATTGGTGAAGACCCTCGCATTTCAGATTTGAGAATTGTTCAGAAGATCTATCTTTTAAACGAGACGGGTCTCCAGTAAAATGAATGGTGATGGTGTAAATCAAAGTATTTACAGCATCAGGTATAGGTTGATTATGTTCAAGTATTGGTTCACCAGTGTTTGCATTGGGATGGGTAGCGTTTAGGATTCCTAAGTGCTGGGCTGGGGTGAGGATGTGGTCCCACCAACCCTTCAATTGTCCATAAAAACCTGCTACGAGAAGCATGGCTACAGACTGGTCATTGGTTTCACGGAGCCGATAAGCATTGGCAACCATGGTCATTTCCTAGAGTTTATCGTTGATTTGATAATCAGTTAAACCATCAATGTTCCATTCATAAATGATACCAGATTGGTATTGGGCTACCTTGTTGCTCAGTAAGGAGATCAGGGAAAGTGGGTCGGTGGTAGTAATGGGCTAATTGATGAGTGTTGTTGTTGTTGATGTTGATTTCACGAACTAACTCAGTGATGGACTCGCTTGAGACAGATCCAGAATCAAACCCATCCTGAATCGTTTCGATTTGGTGAGTTGTATTGGAAGCAGATGCTTCTGCAGATTTTGCAGGAGTATCAGGAATGATGAGGATGCTTAAACGGGATTCAATTTCGTTAAGCATTTCAGATTTGCTTAATTGTTTTGCATTTGATTTTAGGAATTTGATAGGGTTTAAACATAGGAGTGTTTAAGGACTGTTTTGGTTCAGAAACGGATTTGGGAGTTTCTTTTGGTATTTGCTGGACAAGGTTTTCAACTCTAGTTAATTGTTCACCTATTGTTTGAAGATTTGAGTTGGTAAAGTTTAATTGTTCAACAGTTTTAAGACTCCCACCTTTAAGACCTTCTTTGTTTTTAAAAGGGGCAGCTAAAACATCTTCACCTTCAATGTTTAATTTGATTTGGTCCATTGGAGGATGGACAGAGGTTATTGTTTCTTTGGTTCTGTTGACGAGCCATTTTTTGAATGGGTTAATTGTTTGATTTATTGTTCCATTGGTCCACAGATAATCTATCTAATGTTCCTCAGCATAAGAGGCAAACCAGACAAAGAATCTCATGTTAATTTTGTATTGTTTCATGTCATGATACCAAGCATCACGAATCTGAATTTTTTCAGGAAGATTAAATTTATCGTTAAACCAATCTTTCCTAAGGGCATTTGTCAGGGCTGATAAAGTCTTGCCGGAGCAACTCTTTATCGATCGAGAAAGGTCGATCGGACATAATCATCATTAATGATGAATTCCTGGGGGGAACTTCCATAGCCGAAGGAGTCGGTGACTCGAGATCAGCTGGCTTTCCTTAGATTGTTCATATTGGTCTTCCTTGGTGTAAATACCATGGGCAATTTGGTTATTGGTAATAAGCTTACTAAGCCTAATAGTAGGTTTTGACATTAGACTACTAGAGTCAGAGGGAATACTTGAGCAAGAAGCTCTTGATGGTTGGTGGTATTTGATTGACTGTGAGGATTCACCTCGTAGTCTGCCGGAGAGGTTCATCCGGTCAAAAGATATTGTTACCAGTCCAGATTGGTCCTGGGTTATTGATGCAATGGTAGAGGTAGGTCTGACCTGAGGCTGCACAGCCTTAAAGGTCCATTGTGCGGGAAAACTGACATCTTCCCAACAAACGTACTTGGGTTGAATTGTTCTTGATTGGCAATCAAAGCCTTCAAAGAACTCCGTTCGTCCTCTGGTGGATTTTTTAAGGGCCTTAGGGGCTATAGATTTCATAACTTTGTATTGAATTCTGTAAACTAAGGAAATTGGTATGGATCCAGGCTTCATGTTATAACCATTGGTTTGGAGGTTGACGACCAAAGAGTCCAAAATGTTTCTATCATCAAGGGATATTGTTAAGTTTGGAAAATGGTTAAAGAAGATTGGTCCACGACAAAGACTTGTCTCGACCGCTTCTAACAAGGAATCCTGGAATTTGGTAAACCTTTGGTCGTCTCTAAGGGCCAAAATGAGGGAAGTGTTTAATCCTTCTCGGTGGAGAGGTTTAATTGCTATTTGGACACACCCAAAATAGATGTAATTGTATTGTTGTTTAAGGTTGAGAATTGTTTGCTTTTGTAGAAGAGGAATTTCTTCTAATTCAGAAGAAACACGAATTGTTTGTTCAACGGTCTTAATGGTTTCCCTAAAACCGAAGATTGATTGTTGGTAAATTTCTTTTTTGGGTACTTTGGGCATACTCCATTCTGCCAAAGATTGGTCAAAGTCATTGTTCAATTCTTCTTGGTTTAGGATATTGGTAGCCAAATTGGCCTCCTGCTGGCTCACGGTTGATGAAGACATGCTTCGGGAAAACACACTCATTTTTTCAAACTCTCTCTCTCCCTCCTAAAAGAAAGGGGTCCACTTAGAGAAGTCTTCACCCGTCACTAAGACCTAGTACAAAAGAGGACTTACACATCTTCTGCCTCACCTCTAGGAATCACACCATGACGGACTTTTTTACTTCTCGGATACCCTAGCCAAACTATTAGAAATAAAATTACAAGAAAGAATAAAAGTATGGATTCCAAAAGCATATAATCAAAACAGTTAGTTAACAGACGGTAAATCCAGCCATCAATATACCAAAACTAAAAAGAAAGAACAAAGTATGAACAATATTTTGCAGAAAGAAAATTAAAGGACAAAAAGTAAAGAATTTAAAGAAGTGATAAAAAGGAAATGCATAACAGAATTTAAAGAAAAATCTTAGGTGGTATAACCGACCATAAGAAAATGATACAAGAAAAATAAAGAATTTAAAGCATTAATGAATATTAAATGCGTAACATAATTGAAATAAAGAAATTTAGGCGATAATTCGACCATATGCAAATGATGCAAGAAAAATAAAAGAAATGTCGACAGAGCCATCCCTTTCATGCGTTGATGATAATGATAATGCATTGATGAGAAAGAAAATGTTACAAGGAGGAGGGTAACCGGGGTAACCGGAGCATTGGTGAGGGTAACCGATTTTAAAGAAATTAGTAAAATAAATATAAATAATTATGAAAAATAAGAAAAAAAAGTTTTGAAAATTATAGAAAAATATGAAACAACTTCCTATATGCTTTGAAGTGATGTCCATATGGTTTCATCGATGGTTTTGCCAAAAGCAGCCAATTTCATTTTCGAAAAATTCTTAAAAACAACTCTCATTTAAAAAATAAAAAGGCTAAAGTGTAGCTGAACAGACGTGTGAATAGGTTAAATGAACGACTCTAAATATTCACCGTCAGATTTGTTAAATTAAATCTAAATCGTCCAATAAATTTCCTATTTTTGCTCCCATTATTTATGGGTTAGTTAAGTTTAACCCAATATCACCGGTTTTCAATTCTCGTTGGCGGTAAGATCTCTTTCTTCTTCCTTTGTTCCTTCTCTAATATAGTTCTCTCTTTCTTCTTACTCTGTTCCTTCTCTATTATAGTTCTTCTACAAGTTCAACACAACTGATTTTCTGGAGAGATTTAGAGGAAAAAGGTTGGATTTTGTGGGAGATTCACTGAACATAAATATGTGGGAATCTCTTGTTTGTATCACTCGAGATAGAATTAAAAACAAGAAAAGAGTCATGAGATCTCAGGGAAGACAAAATTTTCTTTTTCAATTCTTTAAGACGACAGCAAATGAACTACTGCAATCAAAGAATCCAAACTTGATGAATGCAAATGAAATAGTTTTCAGTGAAGCCAATGGAGAGAGACCAGAGGAAGAAATAAAGAAGGAAGAGAGGAAGAAGAAAGAACGTTACTTTAGCCGCCATTGTTTTCTTCTTTTCTTTTTGAAAATTTAACCGATGATAGAAGGTTATCTTAACTAATCTATAAATAATAAGAGGAAAAATAAGAAAATTTATTGGACTATTCAAATTTAATCAACAGATCTGACGGTAGAAATTTAGAGCCGTTCAGTTAACATATTCACACATCCGTTCAGCTACCGCCTTCCCCCAAAAAAAAAATACATGGGCCAGAGAAAAATTACTAGTTGGTACATCATTGCTTTTTTGTCTAAAAAAGATTATTTTGATGTTGTTCAATGACTCATGCAATCATTTTATGTATGCACAGTGATGATGTCTAGGAGTATGAGCCGACCAGGATCACAATCATAAAGGCAAGGAGGATAATTTCCATTCCCAGAGGTAGGGGGAGGGCAATTCCCAAAGGCAGAGGAAGGGCAATTCCTAGAGGTAGGAGAAGGGCAACTCCCAGGCCTAGGGCTGACCCTAATGGCAATATTGAACACTAGTAGATGCAAATAAGCAGAACTAGTGTAACTTTTGCAGCTATAAGTTTATGGGAGGTGGCATTGGTAGGTTTACAGCACACCTAACCGGCCATTCAAAGGGTTTCACTACAGGCAGCTAGAGATCTAGAAAAGAGGATAGGAGAAACGAAGATTGCACTAGATGAGGCAATGAGGGGGCCTCCTTTACCCCATTGATTATGATTCCAATGAGGGCAATGATGATCCTATGGATGTTCATACAACTATAAAGGCTAGGGATTTTAGGCAAACAATGGCAGGGTGCATGGCATTGCTAGCACAAGAGCAGGAGAGAGTCAATGGCAATGCAGGAGTTGGTCCTCTAGAGCTGCAAGAGCTAGACCATCTGAGTCAGGTGGTGTTTTTAGCATGTTTAGGAAGTCTTAGAGTTAGAGGACTGCTCCTTCTCCATCAGTAGTGCCTCCATGACTAGCTCCCATATTAAAGCAGGATCTAGATGTGTGCAGGATCTAGATGTGTTCAGGAAGGGGATCGAAGTAGCCCAAGATCAGAGGAACTTGGAAGAACATGAAGGGCAAGGTGAAGGAAGAAATGCTGAAGTGGATGATCTTCAACACTATTCCAGCCAACACAGCTTAGGGCCCCTATTATCAGTAAATGATTAACACTACCGCAGAGGCTGCTCAAGGTTACCATGGCCCCACACCTTATGAGATCATAAACAAGTATTCCAGAGCAAAAGTAGGAGCTTTAGGAGTACATTGCAGGGATGAGGCCCTTCTGGGAAAGCTATGGAGTCACCATAATGTGTGTTAAATGGACCGATTCAACTAGAAAGTCCATCAACAACTTTATAGTGTATTATGATGGGAGGACTATATTCCTAAGATCTATTGATGCATCTAGACACATGAAAGATCACAGGTACATATATGGGCTCCTCTAGCAAGTGGTGTGTAGACTGTTACAGACAACGACGGTAACTTCAACAAAGCTAGAGAGATGATGATGCAATCCAATGCTTACAATAACTTTTGGACAGCGTGTGTGGCCCATTGCATCAACCTCATGCTCAAGGAAATTGGGAGGATAAATGAGTGCAGTGGAAGGGAAAGACAGGTGACAAACTTCCAATATTCATAGCTACACTTTTAAGTATAATGAGGGAGACATGCAAGGGTGACTTAGTGCAACCCGGTATCACCAAATTCACGAACTACATTGCTCTATGGAGTATTGAGGGTAACAAATCTGGGTTGAGATCTATGTTTTTTCATCTGAGGATTGGTTTCGTTGGAGAGGATCCAACATTCAGAGCGGGCTTACAACACATGCTACCATATCATCAGAGGAGTTTTGGAAACAGTTGGGGATTGTGGTGAAGATGATGGAACCCATTATAAAGGTCTTATATTTGGTGGACTCCTCTTTAAAGGGGCCCCCTATGCTCCATTTGTATGCTACCATTGATGCAATAAGGGAGGGCGTATATCAAACAAATTTCACGAGGCAGTAGGAACTTCTTGAAGATCATGGATGACAGATGAACTGTGGGTAATTATGCAATTTGTTGGTAATTCATTCATTTGATATTAAATTCATACCTTACATCTAATTGTGAGTTTTAAAATTGTGCAGCTTACTATCTTAACCCCAAATACCAATACAATAAATGTTTGGGGGTGGATACGGAGCTTCTTAAGGCGGTGAAGACCGTCGTGGCAAAGTTGGAACAAGACCGATGCTCCAGTCCCTATGTAACGATGAGGTAAGATAGTAGGGACTTAAAAATTGCATTTGAATTTTGAATATTTAACTAACCATTATTACAAATGGATTGTATATCAATGTTTTTAGGGATGGATTCGGTTGGTTCAGTTGCTGCTATGAAGGGAGACGGATGCACAAATCCAGGTTAGATCAATAATTCCTATAGAATGATTATATTTTACAAATTATTAGAGTATCTATTAAGTAATAACTTAATGTTTTTGTTATAATGCAGGTAAGTAATGGGTTCTTCACAGCAAAAGTGGAGAGAACCTTAGGAAGGTGGCAATCAAGGTCCTTTAGCAAACTTGCTCCACCTCTAGATATGAAAGGAACTAGAGCACCTTTTCCTTGATCCGCTCAAAGAGGCAAAACATATTTGATTCTGATAGCCTCAGTGACCTTGTATTCGTCCACTACAATATGAGGAGGTTGAGGCTCCAGCACATATGCACAAATGCAAAGTGTAATGGGTAGTGGGATTTGATTGATCTCTCCAATATCTTCTAACCCCATTGTTGACTAGGTGAGGGATAGCGGTGAGCTGCTATTGAAACATCTTGGATAGGGTCGAGTTTATGTACTGGGGATGAGGGTGATGATTGTGAGGATGATGATGATGATGGTGGTGGTGGCGGTGGTGGTGGTGGTGGCGGTGGTGGTCGAGGACTTCCAAAGCGTTATGCAGTTCCACTACCTAAGGCAGCAACATGCCCCATCAAATTCACTGGGGAGTCAGTTCGCGTATGCCACACAAGATGAGCACCATGGTGGCATACCTCGTCATAGGACCAAGGCCTCCTCATCTACGGGTTACTCTTTAAAGGCCTCGTGGCCAGTTCCACCACCAGGGCAAACGATCATAGACGGCTAGCTTGGCAAACTAGATAGGATCCATAAGCTTGAATGGCATGGAAAGTGTGGGGTCTACACCATACAAGGCTATGCTATGGATATGATGGGTCATATGGTGGTTTATCTATCGATTCAAGTAGTATGTATGCATATAGATATTGGGATGGATCAAGCGCATCATTTGTAGAATCCATCTTAGGATATCCATCAAGGCCACCAGTACCAGTGCCACATCTAGAGCCATAGTATCTAGTATCTACTTCCGAAAGTGGGTTACTACAATCATTTTCCTTACGACACATGGCCTAGAATGAGTTGTCTACTTTATGTGGATGATGCTACCTATAAGAAGGGCAACAAATGATTCATGGATAACTTTGGGCATACCATGTCATGGTCTCAATATATCTAGTATTCAGAGAGCTCCATGGCCAAAGGGATCGATTCAGCCCGACACAGCGGCTTTTATTAGATTAAAGTAGGTCCTATTCATTGTGTATTGTTATTGTGGAGTTCTTATATGTATGTTTCTCATTCATTCATTCTAAATTGTAATCCATTCATTTATTGTTATACATCATTCATTATAACTTTCAACCGTGTACTAAGTTCTACCCTGCTACTTGTATACTCAATTCTACTTGTTCTTTTATTTTAATAAAAATCTTAGCATTCTCTTGCATAATATCCATATTTATACTTGTGAAAATGCATACTCCATTTTTGCCCACACATAGCCAAGCATGTGCTGATCAAGGACACCACTTTGGGTTAGGCTTTAGGTAAAATAACACTTGCATTGTGTTTATTTGCTTCAAGTCAGGCTATACACCAAAATTCAAGCAACAAAAACCCCTGATACCCATCGAAGTCTGGTAAAAGTTGCAGTGTTGCACTAGATTTCAGTGAAACTTTGAAGTCTTGCCAATTTCAACCAAGTCAAAATGGCAAAACATAACAAAAAAATTTTCTAAGGCTGTAACTGAGTAGGATATAAACCAGATAAACCTAACAGAATTTAAGGACACTTATGTGCTTTTCCTCACTTTGCACTCACTTCTGAGTAATTCCCCAGCTTGTTGGTTGACACTAGAGCATTGAAGTGAATATCATGTCTATAATGTGGACTCACTCATGTCTGCCACATGGACAAAAGGTACATGCAGCAATGGCGACAAGAAGACACAAAACAAATAAGATCCGATTCAGCAGCTAACAGTTAAGTTGATCTCAGTATGATGGCTTGATCTGTGAATGGGTATGTACAGCTCTAGGTGCAGAGCAAGCCATGGTATTTTTCTCTAGTCTGATCCCAGGTTATAAAATGTTGGATTAGATCACTTTAACCATGCTGCAAAGACTGAAGAAGATAGTCCCTGCAATAACTTTATGATCCTACTTAAGAAAGTGACATGAAGAAGAATCTAAGATAAAATTTGTAATACCAACATTAGACCACAGATTTGAGCATTTTTTTTATCCCAACCCATTAAGAAACAAGTTACAAGCTATCAAGAGGTAGAAAGGATTGAAGATGTACCCCTCTCAAATTTTTTGGCGTCAATATCTATTCCTATTATTCGAGAAGCACCAGCCGTTTTAGAACCCTCTGCAGCCTACAGGAATAACATTAAAGAACAACTCAAAGTCAGAAGAGGAACATGAGTGTGTTGTAGTTGTTTGTTTGGACAACTTACTGCAAGGCCAACAGTTCCAAGTCCGAAAACAGCAACAGTAGAACCTGGTTCTACTTTTGCCGTGTTCCAAGCTGCTCCAAGACCTAAAATTGAAAAATAAGTTCAAATCATCAAAGATATAACATATTGACTGATTAAGACATTACATGAAAAAGAAAACCCAGGACCAGATTACTAACACAAAAATTGAGAAATATCATTGTTAATAATCGTGCTATAAAAGGGTACATGACCAAGTGCATCATGGGGGTACACTTAGTCATGTACACATTAGTTGCAGTTACAAGTCTGCCCCTTCCCCCTTCGCTTGGCTGACAAGCAATCCTATGTCTAGGATAGTTTCTATTCAAAGTAGTTTCCCTTTTGAGGACAACATTTACTTTCTATTTCTGTAAAATTCATTTTACAAAAAATATCCTAGACTTTGACTGGGATATTATAAGATTATGTAGGCGAGGCAGAGCCTAAAGATCATTTTCTTCATGAGTATGTTCGCCTACTATGCCAAATACAGATACAACGCCTGCGCTTTGGCACTGTTGTTGATCAATTCCATGATGAGTAGCTTGCACATATATTTTTCCTCTCTTCTTCATTCCCCTCTCCGTCATCTCTCTCATTTCTCTCTTCTCTTCAATTCTTTTTTTCTAAACTGCTGTAAAGTTGCAATTATTATAAGAACCAATATTTGATGCCTTTATTTTATTTCTTTATTTTGTTCCTCCAATATAAAAAAGAAAGCTAAGCAAGCACCAAAAGTTTTTTTTTTTTTTTTCTTTTTTTGGGTTGGGGGGGGGGGGGACTTGATTTTCTAGAAAGCATAAGAATTCAAAATTAAAAAAAGATGACCTTAACAACATGGAAAACAAATTCTGCAATCAATATCAACATCTTGACATGTTGCAACAGAGATACATGGCTCACCAGTAGAAACACCACATCCAAGTAGGCACACCTTCTCCAAAGGAGCTTTTGGATCAATCTTTGCAACACTAACATCATGTACAACAGTATACTGACTAAATGTTGAGGTTCCCATGAAATGATAGATTGGTTTTCCATTTATAGAGAACCGACTCTTGCGGTCATTCAACATAACTCCAACTCCAGTAGCTTCCCGTACTTTGCCACAGAGATTTGTCTTCCCAGATCTACAAAGCTTGCATTCTCTGCATTCTGCAGTGTAACAAGGTATTACATGGTCCCCGGGTTGAACTTCAGTCACACCTTCCCCAACACTCTCTACAATCCTGAGGCAAGTTTCAGTGTCAGTTTCAATTTCAATTTAATATCCACAATAGAATGACTCATAATTTTAATCTGCCATGTGATACAAATAGTTTACATACCCAGCAGCCTCATGACCAAGAACACAAGGGAAGAGCCCTTCAGGATCCTGAAAGCACAAGAATCAATTCTAGACAACATAGAGTAGAACCCAGAAAAAAGGGTAAAGAAAGTGTAAGAGAAAACCACGCTAGATTTTATAGATAATCAGATGCAAAGCAGCAAGCATATTTGTGGACAAGTAAACTGAGCAAATATGACAAAACCTTGAAATAGTGAAAGGATGCAAAAGAAAGAAAGAATAAAAGCTCAAAGCGAGAAACAATTGAACTAGTAGCATTCCTCATGCCAAAAGTTTGCCTCCCCTCCCCCACCACCAACAATTGCACTTCTGTTACATCTTCTATGGCTTGGTAAACCAACCTAACCATTTTGCTATTCAATGTTCCCCTTCTGTTGCATCTTCTATGTCTTGGTAAACCAACTTAACCATTTTGGTAAATTGTGCTTTATTTTCAGACTTGGGAACTTCAAAATATCCCAGTCCATTCCCATTTCTCTGCTTGGAGGACAACCCAAAATATAAATATAAAACAGACTCTTAAATGCTCCTACGTCCAACAATAGATTGGCTTTAAGGAAACTTGGCCAAATTCACCAGTCGCACCAAATAATTGCTGTTTCCTTGGGTGCATTACATCAGATATGGGTAAAATTTTGGGGACTCAAGAGACAATAAATTGGCATATTCTATAACAAACTTGGCTACTGAATTCCTTTGATTCTAAAAATTAAAATATCTTCAAAACTATGAGGATTTCAATAAATATGCCTCTCATGGGCATCATTTATACAAACCATGTCTGAGGTGAGTTGGGTTCGTTAACTTGTTGAATATCAAATTAAATATACTGGGGTTCTACCAAAAATAGCTCTTTTTCTACAGTTTCAGAAAACACTAACACAAATTAAGCAGTAGAAAAATTTTCTATCCGCGCTCTAAAATCGATCCCAAACGAACCAACAAAGAATAGATTAGGTAAATGATAAAACAAAAAAGAATAAAATGTAATACCTTGCCACTCCAAGTGTAAGCATCAGTATGGCAGAGAGCAGTGTAGAGTATCTTGATTCGGACTTCGCCGGCTTGTGGGGGAGCCACCTGCACATCTTCTATCACCAGTGGCTTGTTGGGTTCCCACGAAACCGCAGCTGTTTCAACATTATCATTTGCATTTTGTACAACCAGATCAAAAATCGAAATCAAATAAAAGCAATCAGAAAACGAAGATGCGTCAAACAATAGATAACTCGATCGGATATACAAAGGCTGAAGAAGAAGACAGATTGAGATAGACACAGAGAGGTAACAAAAGTACCTTTGCAAGTGATGACCTGCCCTTGCGTAGCCATGGATGAAATCAGAGGAACTCCTTCTCCCTCAGTTCGTCGGTATGCCTCCCTTTCTTATTCTTACTCTGTTTGTGCCACAATAATGTAGTGGTGACCCTCAGAAAATCAAGCCGTTTGCCATGAGAGAGGATTAAGGCATTACCTTTTCCATGTTGCCACGTGTACTAATTATAAATAAAATATTGCGAGGTTCGCTGCAGCCTCCGATGCAGCGTTATTAGTGCACCTTCAGTTCTAACCGTGATATATTATCATTACAATTACATGTTTAATGTCTATATATTTTTTGCCTTCTAGAATTAAGAAATTAAAAATAATATTATTCTCATTTTGAATAAATCATATGACATAATTTAATAAAATTAATAAGGTTAAATTAGAAAATAAATAAATAAAAACCTATTGGAAATAGAAACTCCCTAAAATTGACAATGTCAAATTGAAACGTAAATAACAAAAATTAAAAAAAATAGCACCAAATTAAAAAGTAAGTAAATAAAAGCTTAAAAAAAAATCTTGGTTTTGGGATTTCATGACTTTCATCTAGGGAGAGGAAGAAAGATGTTAGCTTCTCTTTTACAAGGTAAGAGAAGAAAACGAGTTTTTTTTTAGCTCTCTCTTTATTTTGATTAGAGAAGAAGATTGTCTAATTAGAGTTAATTTTTCTAATTAACAAGGATAGCAATGTTATTATTATTAAAAGTGTAAATAAGTAATATAAAAAGTTAAGATTATTTTAGGGCCTGTTTGGTTACATTAATCCAGATATTTCAAATCTTTGGATTCATGAATCTGAGAATTATACCCATTTGGTTGTAAAAATCTCTAGATTCATGAATTCTAGAAATTCACTTTTTACACTAAAAATGTGAATTTGTAGATGGGTAAGGGGTGAAATCCAAAGATTTCAAAAAAGCTATGCATTTGCACATTCACAAAAATCACGTCGATCAAATAGTTTTTTAGCATGAATCCACATATTTCATTCTGCAACCAAACATCTAATTTTATATATTATAACTCCATAGATTTGAAATCTCTAGATATTTGAAATCTCCATACGCATGTAACCAAATAGGCCCTTAGGATTTTAATATAAATCAAAGATGCCACGTCATCTTAACTAACGGAACTTAATGATAGAGGGGCATGTAATTAAAAACAAATTTTAAGATTGAATTAGTAATTTCATAAAGCATAAGGCATAAGGGATAAAGTAGTAATTAATCTATAGTACATGGGGCAATAGTAATTCATCCAAAGTGATGTTTTTATAGGTTCTTCATTTCTTCTCCTCATTTCTATATTGGGGTTAATAAGGTTAAATTAGAAAATAAATAAATAAAAACCTATTGGAAATAGAAACTCCCTAAAATTGACAATGTCAATTGAAACGTATATAAAAAAAATTAATAAAATAGCACCAAATTAAAAAGTAAATAAATAAAAGCTTAAAAAAAAAATCTTTGTTTTGGATTTCATGACTTTCATTTAGAGAAGAGGAAAAAAGATGTTAGTTTCTCTTTTACAAGGTAAAAGAAGAAAACGAGATTTTCTTTGCTCCCTCTTTATTTTGATTAGAGAAAAAGATTGTCTAATTATGGTTAATCTTCCTAATTAATAAGGGTAGTAATGTCATTTTTATTAAAAGAGTAAGTAAGCAATATAAAATGTAAGGGTTATTTTTGGATTTTTAGATAGATCAAAGATGCTACATCATCATTTAACTGAGGGAACTTAATGATAGAGGGCCATCAGTAATTACAAACAAATTTTAAGACTAGATTAGTAATTTCATAAAGTATAAGGGATAAAGTAGTAATTAAACTATAGTACAATGAGACAATAGTAATTTATTCAAAGTAATGTTTTTATATTTTCTTCTCCTCATTTCTATATTGGAGTGGAGTTTGGATTTTCACCATGGAGGTGGAGAATACTATAGCAACCCTAATGAAATAAAACTTTTCATCCAAAATGATATCCTTATAATTTCTCTTCATTTCTGTATTGATACAGAGTTCGGGTTCTCCAACTTGCAGGTCGAGAATTGTGCTTCTCTCATATATCCTCACCACATATTTAGAAAGGTGATTATCTCTTAGTATTGATAAGGTGGACCAAGGTAAATCTCCTTTGTAAATATATGACGAATAAATGTGAGAGAAACACAGTCCTTTATCAATGATGTCAACTCACTGGAGTGGGTGCGTCATGAGAGGAATAATATTACAATAAAATGTATATGTTTCAAAAAGGTCAATGTTTTTGAACTTTTGCAAGGCTAAACCCATACCTAAATAAATAAGGTTCCATGCTTTAAGTTATTGACATTTTTTGCCTTAAAAAAATTGGATCATTCACGTTTAAAAATAGGGATTCTGTTTGTAACTCCACTAAAAAGTCATTGTCCTGATGTTATATTCTAGCAACAAACTCGGTAGCAGTGGAATGTATAGTTCTTGTTTTGTTGGAGATAATTCTTGTAATTTGTTTATTTATTGTTAAAGAAAGTTGAGGAAGGTGTGGAGTTATCAATTATCAATTAACAAGATTCTGTTAGGGCCTGTTTGGTTACATGAATCCAGAGATTTAAAATCTCTGATCATGAACGAGATTATACCCGTTGGTGTAAAAATCTCTGATTCAGATCTAGGATTCACATTTTTACACTAAAACGTGATCGGTTTTGGGTATGGGGAAATCCGAGATTTCAAAAAGCTATCATTTGCCTTCACAAAAATCATTGTCGATCAAATAGTTTTTAGGTGATCCACTAATTTCATTCCACAACCAAACATCTAATTTTATAAATTATAACTCCATAAATTTGAAATCTATGGATTTGAAATCTTTAGATATTTGAAATCTTCAGACTCATGTAACCAAACAGGCCCTTAAACTATAGAGGTTTTTTATTCTTTTCAAGTACGCATCTATATTCTCATGTAAGTCTAATAATGTCCTAATTAAATTGCAAGGAGTTTCTCAATTGCAAGGCTTTGAATCATTATACCATCAAAATTTTTGGAATTGGTAGCTTTATATTAGGGAATGAGACTATTACATATACTACAGGAAGCACAAACCCGTGAACTCTTCATTAAGAAGTGTAGGTCAACACTTATTGAGCATTCCTTTGATAGTATTAACAACAAATTTCATGTTCCTATAATAATTGAATTATTTAATGAATTACATAGGGCTAAGTTACGTATAAAGTTGGATTTACGATCGGGATACCATCAAATTCATTTGTATCGTTCTTATATTGAAAAAATGACATTCAAAATGCATCAAGGACATTATGAGATTTTGGAAATGCCATTTGAACTTGCCAAAGCAACGTTAGCATTTCAACCACTTATGAATGAGGTATTCCTTGCTTATTTATGCAAAATGTGTTCTCATTTCCTTTGATGACATTTTAGTGTATATGAATTCTTGGAATAAATACGTCAACATTTGGAAATAAAAATTAAATATGTTTAGATCTCACAACCTATTTGTGAAGCTTAAAAAATGTCAATTTGTTTGGGGGACGTGAGTTACTTGGGACACATCATTTCATCTTCACGAGTAGCTGTAGATCTAGAAAAATTAGAAGCTATAGTGAACTGCCTAAAACCTAACTTTCTCAAATCATTACTTGGATTTATGGGGTTAACGGGCTATTATCGAAAGTTCATTTAGAACTTTGGTAAAATAGTTGGTCCCCTCACAAGAATAGTAAAAAGGGACATTTGTGTAGTCTCTATTAGTAGAGGAGGCATTCCAACAACTAAAAGATGCCGTGACAAGTACTCTTTTTTTGGCATTTCTAAACTTAGAAAAACAATTCATGATTGAATGTGATGCATCCGATTCTAGAGTTGGTATCTGATGCGTCCAAAATCTGCTCAACCTTTAGATCTTTGGGGAACGACCTGCAAAACAATATTAGACGTCGCCTAACCGTGGAGTCGGGAAGCTACCTTCAAAGGCTAAATCAGTAATGGAATTGATCACAAAGCTTTGATGAATTACAAAACTTGAATTGAGTATAGTAATGGAGGGAAAACAATTCAGATACCTTCACTATGCGTAACTCTCTTGTTTAAATAAGTTTTACCTTTGATTCTCAATGGTTGGATTCATTTGTGCCTCCTCTTGATGACCGTTCGATCTTAGGGTTTTACCCCTTTTTCGTATGTAATGGCAGTTACCATGATTAGCACGATCGCCCACTTCATATAGTGGTAGTTGCCGTTTATGACTCGATCATACTTCTCGAATTCCACGGGATCATGCTTATCTCCGAAACCGCAAGGTTTCTTCCTCCCTATGCAATTATCTGGCTCGAACCTTAGGCTGGTCTCGATCACGGTCGAGCCGCTCCTGATTTTAGTTAAACCCGGTCCATGCTGTTTTATCCTCATCATGAGCCTCCCAAGCAGAGTGATTGGGAGAAGCCCCCTAAACTGAATGCTTGGCTTGCTTTTCTCGATCTCGACTATCAAAATAAAGCTGAAACGTCTTTTCATCTTCAAAATACCGCATTTATTGTTACCTGTGCTTATGCACCAAGGTGTGCTCTTGAGCCGCCTGAACTCCTCGTTACCCGTGTGACATGCGCCACATGTTCATTGGAAGAAGTTAACATCATTACCTTCATGTTCGAACCATTAGCAATCATTAGCCGTTGATGAGCATTAATCTCGTTCGTTGATTAATCCCACTCAAACCGTCACCCATTCTCGTTCATTGATTAGGTTCGATCTCGTTCGTCCATCCTTAGCTACTAAGGTCTATATAAAACCCTTCACTCTTTGTTTTCATTTTTACCTCTTTGCTTTGCAAATTTGTTCTGTGAACTTGGCTTTCACCTTGAAGATTTTCAGTATCCTATCTTGCGATTCCAAGCTCTTTGCTCTTCAAGCATCAATTCTTCTTCCAGAAAGCATACAAGTAAATTCCTTCACTTTTTCTTTGTTGTTTTCTCCAAATCCTTTCTTTTCTTTTCGGGTTCCCAGGTCAGTCCCATAAGTCCTCAATTTTCTTCTTCGTTTAGAAGCCCTTAGTTCAAACCTTAGTTGATTATCGCTTTTCCAATGGGTAGTGATAAGACCTTTGACGAAGACTTAATCGATAGAATGATCGAAGGGGAGGATTTTTCTAACCAAGCAAGTCCTTCAGCCTTTGTAAAGCTGTCTGGTGATCAGAATGAAAGGATCACCGACCGCTGGTTGTTTTCTGTCCGTGCAAACCCTAGGGAGTCTTTGGGAAATGTAGCTAAGGTCCAAAGAATTTCCTGTCGGAAGCAAAAATCTCCTCAACAAACAGTTGCGGGGAGCTCCCGACCATCAAAGAGGCCTTCCACTAGCCCTTCCTTTTATGTTTCTCATATCCGTCCTAATGAGGTGGGTAGAAGAATATCCTCCAACTTTTCTCTTCCCTTTTCTTATCTTCTTCGGGTCCCAAACCCCAATGAGAGAGTGAATTACAATCTTCCTAAAGGATTCTCTATCTACATCGATACATTTAAGAGTGGGTTTCGGTTTCTATTTTCATTCTCCTCTCTTTGCCAAAATCCTTAACCATTGGGAAATTTGCCCTGGTATGCTCCTCCCAAATAGTTGGATACATATCGTTGGCTTCCTAGGGCTTTGTCTCGATCTTCAGATAACCCCTTCCTTTGCTCTGTTTTCTCAATTTTACTTCCTTAGTAAGTCCAACCCCCCTGGGTGGGTGTTTCTTTCCAAGCGCTCCAAAAGCAAGTTAGGTCGGTTGGGTGGCATTCTGGCCGAAGGCACTTGCCCATCAAATCATAAGGGGTGGCATCATCGGTACCTATTCTGCCAAGCACCCCCTTCTGAACTTAACTTTCCGATTACTTGGAGCCGCCCAAACTCCTATACTCGGGTGAATCGCCCTTTACGGCTTTACCCATTACTTCTGTCGATGACAATGCTGTTTGGGCAATCAAGGCCATCCAACCGCATCAAGAGATCCATGGTCTTGCCAGGGAATATGAGGCGGTTCTTCGTCTGTGGGGTCTGGCCCCTAGTGAGCTCCCAAACACTTGTGTTTTTTCTTTATTTCTATACACATGGTACTAATTTTCTTCTTTGTCTTGCAATGCCTCGTCGCTACAATCCCAAGGCTGTCAAGGCTTTGGCAAACAAGGGTTCGAGGCTGCCGAGGATTGGGCAGCCCATACTAAAGGAAAAGATAAAGCGCCTGAAGGATCTCCAGTTCCGAAGGCCAATTCCCTTATTGCCCCTTAAAGGGCTTTTGAAGATTCAGCAAGAGCCTGCTGCTAAATGGAAAGAACCGGTTGACATCGTCGAATCCACCCAGGATGATCTCAGCCTGGTTAAGAGGAAGAGAGATCTGGCCAACGATGTTGCTTTGAAAAGGGGCAAGGTCGAGCCTGGGGGATTGTACATTCCTCCATGGAAGTTGAGGGTTCAGGACCTAGTTACCCGAAACTAAGAAATGGCTACAGACTGGGCCATCAACGCCAGGATACCTATTGATCGAGAGATTCTAGATTCTATGCCCATTGATGAGCTCATGAACTTATCTATCAGGTATGTGCTTCTTCTTTATGCTTCCCCTAATCTCTTGCTGATTAGTTTCCTGGTTACTCTTTTTGTAAGGTCCTATCGAGAAGTTCCATAGGCACATGGAAGCTCTCCTAAGGGTTGGTTGCCTTAGCGTTCGGGCTAGGCGTAGTAAAGATATGGTGGAGATCAAACAACAAGCGATCTCCAAACTGAAGGAAGAAAGCTCCAGACATCGTGGGGTTGTTGGGAGCTGATGGTGGCAAAGGCCAAGGTGGAGGAGTTGGAGAAAGAAGTCACCCAAATGAAGACTTCTTTTTCTTCTGCAGACACTAAGATCGAGAACCTCATTCGGGAGAAAGAGGATCTCAAAGATAAATGGTGGCTGCCACACTTTCGGGTCCTGAGAACCTACCAGCTTTGGTCAGGAAGGCTTGCATTGCCAAGTACTTGGACAGAAAACCCTTTGATCTGTTGCTAACCCACTGCAATTCAATGGTTTACCGAGATGGCCAAAATGATGTCTGGAAATCCATTCTGAAGAAGGATCCCACATTCCCGGTCGAGCAGCATGAAGATGTCATCAACGCTAAAGTCTTCATGGACTTGAAAATGGAGGTCCCATAATGGATCCTTGCAAAGGCCGATCATCCTTCGTTAAACCCGAACATGGAGGGTTATCTAAGCGACGAGCCCCCAATTACCCTCGAATGAGAAACAATTGAGGACAACGCTGCCGAACAACCAAATCAAGATCCACCTTTAGAACAGTAAAAATCATTAATACTTTGTTGTTTGGTATTTGTTACTTTGTTTTTTCTTTGTTAGGGTTGGCCCCCTTTTTGGCCTTTATGAATGCAAATGTTCATTTTTCCTCATTGTTTCTCTAACCGATCTATACTCGAACATATTCACACATACTGAACGGTAATAAAAATTCTTCCATGTTAGGAGAGGTTTCATTCGAGCATAGCCAAAGCCTTGTACTTGGAAAAATTCCTGAGAAATTTTCTAAGTTTTTGGAGGTCTCATTTAGGCATAGCCGAAGCCTCATACTTGGAAAAATTCCTAAGAATTTTTCTAAGCTTTTGGAGGTCTCATTCGGGCACAGCCAAAGGCCTCATACTTGGAAAATTTTTGAGAGTTTTTCTAAGCTTTTGGAGGTCTCATTCAGGCACAGCCGAAGCCTATTACTTAGAAAAATTCCTGAGAATTTTTAAGATTTTGGAGGTCTCATTCGGGCACAGCCGAAGCCTCATACTTGGAAAAATTCTTGAGAAATTTTCTAAACTTTTGGAGGTCTCATTTGGGTTCGATTGATGCCCCATACTTAGAAAATTCTTGAGAATTTTGCTAAGCTTTTGGAGGTCTCATTTGGGTTCGACCGATGCCCCATACTTAGAAAGTTCTTGAGAATTTTGCTAGCTTTTGAAGGTCTCATTCGGGTTCAACTGATGCCCCATACTTAGAAAATTCCTGAGAATTGTGCTAAGCTTTTGAAGGTCTCATTCGGTTTTGAACCAAAGCCTTTTGAATTGATGCTTTTGTTCTTGTAATCCTTGCATGTCCCCCATTCAAAAGAGATTTGGTGATCAAAGGTACGAATTGCTTTGATAACTGAAAATTTGTGTTCAATCCCAAAACTGGAAATAATATCTAAGGATAAAACTTTTTAAGATGCCTAGCATTCCACGACCGATCAAGTTCACGATCGGTTGTCGGATTCTTCAGCTTATAAGCTCCCGAACCAACTAGTTTGACGATCATGTATGGTCCTTCCCACGAAGGGTCCAATTTCCTTTGATGACGTGGATCAGATGTTAAAGTGCTCTTGAGGACTAAGTCTCCCGATCGGTATTATCGATGCCTTACTCGGGCATTATAGTGGGAGGCTACGCTCCTTTGATAGCACTGAATTTAGGCGATGGCTTTTGTTCAAACTTCATCTAGCAGATCTAGGCTGTCTAACAGTCCTTGTTCATTCACTTTTTCTTCAAATTCCCATTCTCTGAGGGTTCCTGCCATTACTTCCACAAGGGCTAAGGTTTCTGATCCATAAGCTAATCTGAAAGGAGTTTCTCTCGTGGGTGTTTGAACTATCATTCGGAAAGCCCAAAGTACATTTGGGAGTTCCTCGACCCATAAAGCTTTGTCTAATTCAAGCCTCTTCTTTATTCCATCCAGCAAGGTTCGATTTGTTACCTCTACTTGGCCATTGCTTTGGGGGTATGCTACTGAGGACATCCGATGTTCGATCATATAAGTGCTGCAAAATTGCTTGAATTGGGGGTTGTCGAATTGCATTCCATGATGGGTTACAAGAATCTTTGGGATCCCGAACCTGTGAATAATGAGACTCCAACACGAACTTTTCAAGACTCTTCTCAGTGATTGTTGCCAATAGAATTGCTTCGACCCATTTGGTCAAGTAATCTTGCCACGATCAAGTATTCCCCACCACCAAATGCCTTAGTGAACTTTCCCATAATGTCAATTCCCCACATTGCAAACGAGATGGGGTCAAGGATTGATGTTAGAGTTACCGCTGGTTTCTTTGACACAATTGAATGGATTTGGCAATTTTTGCAGTGATGTACATACTCCAGAGCATCCTCTTGTACTTTTGGCCAGTATAACCCGCGCCTCAGTATTTTATGCTCCAGTGTTCGACCACCCATATGTGTTCCACAGATACCTTCATGTACTTCTGCAAAGGCACTTTTTGACCCTTTAGGTCCTAGACATCTAAGTAGTGGCCCAGCACAAGATCTTCGGTATAACCTACCATTTTGTACTGTGAACCTAGCCGCACGAACTCTGATGATTCTGGCTTCTTTTGGGTCTTCAGGCAGTTTGTTGTCCCCAATATATTCAACGATTGAGTCCATACAACATTGTTTGTCCTCTATATAAGACACTTCTCTTATTCTGGTGCTTGGGGAATTTAATTCCTCAATGTATACTGAAGGTTCAAGAGTTTTTTCCTTCGCATTGCTAGCCTTGAGAGTTCGTCCGCTATAGTATTTTCTTTCTTGGGAATTTGACAGATTTGAACTTCCTTGAATTCTTTTCTCAAAAGTTGTATCATCTCTTGATACTTTTGCAGTCTAGGTTCTTTTGTCCTAAACTCTCCCTGTACTTGATTAACAATGAGCTAAGAGTCATTGTAGATTGTTAACTCAAATACTGCTAAGGCTTTTGTTAATCAAAGGCATGCTATGAATGCTTCGTATTTGGCTTCATTGTTACTTGCATCAAACCCAAACCTTAGCGCATATCTTATGATAAAGCCTAGAATTTTTAATAACACACCCGCTCCAGCCCCTTGGTTGTTGCTCGAATTGTCTACATAGATATCCCACATGACCGGGAAGGAAGATTCAATGATTTCCTCTATTGGAGTTGTAGTTTCTACTATAAAATCAGCTAAGGCTTGAGCCTTTATAGTTGTTCGGGACTTGAAATCCACTTGGAATTCCCCCAATTCTACCGACCATGCTATCATTCTTCCAGAAAAATTAGGCTTATAAAGAACTTTTTTCAAGGGAAAAGTTGTTACTACCTCAATCGGGTGTGCTTGAAAATAAGGCCTTAGTTTTCTTCCTGCCATCATTTGAGCTAACGCCTGTTTCTCAATCGTTGAATATCTGGTTTTGGCATCCAAGAGTACGTGACTGATATAGTAGATTGGCCACTGCTTTTTATCTTCTCCTGAACGAGAATTGCACTTACGGCCGAAAGTGAAGTTGTCAGGTAAACTTGTAAGGTTTCGCCTTTCTCAGGTCGGGACAAAAAAGGCGGCTTCCCGAGCATCACCTTCAAGTTCTCGAATGCTTTCTGGCATTCCTTAGTCCATCGTGCTTCCTTGCTTCCCCTAAGATCTTTCAAAGCTTTGAAGAAAGGATGGCACTTTTCTCTTAATTGTGCAATGAATCTATTCAAAGCCGCTACTCTTCATGTTAGGCATTGCACATCCCGAACAGTCTTTGGGGGCTCCATATCAATCAAGGTCTTTATCTTCACCGGATTCACTTCTATTTCTCTTTGGGAAACCATGAATCCTAGGAATTTACCCGAGGACACCTCGAACGCGCACTTCTCTAGGTTTAACTTCATCTAGTATTTTTTTAAGACTAAAAAAACTTCAGTCAAATCACCTCTATGTTCCGAATGTTGAAGGCTCTTCACTAGCATGTCATCCACGTTAAGCTTCCATAGTCTTCCTGATTAGATCCTTGAATATTTTGTTCATAGCTCTTTGGTAAGTTGCTCCCACATTCTTCAACTCGAACAACATAACTTTATAGTAGAAGCTTTCATGATCGATCATGAATGTTGTAAACTTTTCATCCTCTACATTCATAAAGATTTGGTTGTAGCCCGAATAGGCCTCCTTGAAACTTAGAGTTTCATAACCAGCCGTTGCATCAATCAGGAGATCTATTCAGGGCAAGGGATAGCAATCCTTCAGGCACGCCTTGTTGAGGTCCGTGTAATCAGTACACATCCTCCATTTCCCGTTCGACTTCTTAACCATTACAACATTGGCTAACCATGTTAGACACTCGATCGGCTGTATGAACCCCGAACCTTTTAGCTTCTCGACCTCATTCTTGATATCTTTGTGCTTCTCAATCGAGAAATTCTTTCTTCTCTGTGTTATAGGTTTGGCTTTTGGGTCTATCCATAGCTTGTGCTCTGCAAATGATCGGTCTATGTCAGGCATGTCATCAGCCGACCATGCAAACACAAATGTTTTCTCGAAGAAAACTCTTCAAGTCTCTTGCTTGTTTAGATCCGATAAAGGTTGTTCTTCCTTGATCCTCATAATCCAATTGGATTCGTTCAAGCTTTTCTATAGGTTCGAGCCTCTATATCATGTCCTCATCTCGATCATCATGAACCTCTATTGATAGGGTTGTGGCCTTTATGGGACCAGCCTTATCCTTCAAGTATGAAACATAACATTGTCAGGAGGTTTTTTTTTTTATCAGAGGTTACCTCTCCAATCCCCTTATTAGTAGGGAATTTGATCTTCGATGGCCTCCTAAGTATCACGTTATACACTGGCAGCTCCCAAACGACCAAGAAGTTTACCCGAACAGTGATTTCTTTAGGGAAATTTCCAACTGTAAGGTCCAGTTGTACTAATCCCTCTACAATTGGCTGACAATCCAGCGAATCCATATGAATGAGTAGAGGATGGCTTCAACAAATCCTCATCCATCTTTAGCTTATGATATGCATCATATGACAAAAGATCTGCGGACGATCCTATGTCAACTAATACTCGTGGTACCTCCTGACAGCTGATCTCAACCTTGATCACGATCGTATCATCGTGGGGTGTGCATACACCTCTCTCATCTTGCTCACTAAATGTGGTGCTTTCCTCCATATTTGGTTACTTTCTTTTTTGCACCTCTCCCGAACCCACAAATTTGGATTTGGCCTTCAGTTTTCTAAGGGGTTCAAGCTCTATACCCCCAAATATGGTAAGGATTGTAGATCGGCTGGCTCCTACAGTTTCTTTTCCCTTCTTGGATTGGGGAGCTTCAGCTCAACGATCTCTGCTTCCCGAACACTCCCTTCTTTTTCTCCAGTCGCTCTTCTTTCTCGATCGTCACCTCATCCTTTTATGAAATTGGACAAGTGCCCCTGAGATATCAGCCTTTCAATGTCTGTATTCAGATTTCTGCACTCGTTCGTATTATGTCCATAGCCTTTATGGAAATGACAGTACTTCTCCATATTTCTTTCTCTTGGTTTGGCGACCATATTCGGTGGCCACAAGGATATCTTAATCTTTAATTTGCATCAAGATTTTTGACCGTGGAGTATTAAATGTTGTATACTCCATATGGTCGAGTGAACGTTGCCTCCATCTCTAATGAGCTTTTCGTCCTCAATCATTGTTAGGCACCTTCGACCCTTGGCCTTTTTCAGATGCCTTTTTCTCTTTATTGATTGACTTCATCTCTCCTTGGCGAGCGTCAAGGATCTCTGTCACCTCATCTTGTTTTTTGACATCTCTGCACCAGTTCGGGGTATGTGGCAGACATATCTTACAGCAACAATTCTAAGAGTTGTCTGTTGGTGAGGCCTGTGAAGAGAGCAGTCTTGGCTACTTGTTCGTCCAAGTTTTCAATCTCCATTGTAGCTTTGTTGAACCTTTGCAAGTAGTCCCGAATAGGCTTGTTCCTTCCTTGCTTAATATTGAATAACGTTTCTTTGGTCTTCTTGGTCTGGATCCCACTTTGGAACCGACCTATGAACTTTCGGGCTAATTCCTCAAAATTTCCAATTCTTTCCGAAGGTAGTTCGAGAACCACTTCTGTGCTGCCCTTGTAAGTGATGACCCATACACTCTACACATAATTTCATCCGAATTACCAGCAACAACCATGGCCTATCTGTAATTACTTATATGGGCAATTGGATCTCCTGATTCGTCAAACGGGGAGAATGTTGGGAGTCTGAAATTATGAGGGAACTCATACCTGGCAATGGCATCCATAAATGGAGTTTTTGTGATGATGGAGTATATGCCGTTCGTCCTTTTACCTCTCGTGAGTTGCCCCCATTTCTGATTAATATCTGCTAGTTCCCGATCGATGTGTATTGCCCAAGTACCATTTGATTGAACGCTATCTCGACCCGAACGTTGGGACGTTGGCATATATGTGAGCACCCTCATTCCTATCTGGTAAGAGTCCCGATTCGACTCCCCTGCGCTCGATCTTGATCGTGTTGTTCGTCTCTTCAGTGTATTTCCCTAGTCTTCTTGCTCACGATTGACCTTCCCGATCTCCTCAAGGATCCTGCCTAAAGTTTTGGCCTTCAATTTGATGTCTATTTCTCTAAGGAGAACACCCTCAGACTGGGGAAAGTCATATCCCAGCCCTTCGCGCTCGCCCTTGGGCTTCCTCTCAATCATGAATATTAGGGTGTCTAGGAGCTCCCAAACGTCTGCCATCATCGCCGAAGCATTTGCTGCATCTCCAAATTGGATCTGCATTTGATTCATCTATTCCTGGAGGTTATTCAGGTTGTTCAGGCATTCACCTCCAGCTAATCCTTCATCTTCACGAATTCCTCCATCAAGAACACGATTTCCTTCAAGGGGTTCCTCCCGGAGGAGGAGGAGGTATATTCTAATTCCTCAGTGTAGTAGATCTTGCATCCACCATGAGTTTTCGAAGCATTTTCCACAGATAGTGCCAAATGATGCTTCCAAAATTGGCTCAACCTTTTAGACGTGGCCCGACTGTGGGGTTGGGAGGCCACCTCCGAAGGCTAAGTCAATAATGGAACTGATCACAAAGCTCTAATAAATTATAGAACTTGAATTAAGTATAGTAATGGAGGGAAAACGATTTAGATACCTTCATTATGCGTAACTCTCTTGTTTAAATAAGTTTTACCTTTGATTCTCGACCGTTGGATTTATTCATGCCTCCTCTTGATGACCGTTCGATCTTAGGGTTTTATCCCTTTTTTGTACGTAATGGCAATTACCATGATTAGCATGATCATCCACTTCACATAGTGGCAGTTGTTGTTTATGACAGAATCATACATTCCGAATTCCACGGGATCATACTTATCTCTGAAACCGCAAGGTTTCTTCCTCCCTACGCAATTATCTGGCTCAAACCTTAGGTCGGTCTCAATCATGGTTGAGCTACTCCCGACCGGAATTTATGACCCAACCGTGGTTAAACCCTGTCCATGCTGTTTTATCCTCATCAGTATCATATCTATGCAAGAAAGACCTATAATCTTCTTCAATCAACCACTCCAAGGTATAATATGTTGTTCCATACCTATGACAAAGAAATATTGCTCATCCTTGTTGTACAAAAGTGGTGGCCTTGTCTATTTGGGAAGGAGTTCATTGTACACATCTATCACCATAGTTCAAAGCATCTCTAGGCTAGTGAATAACAATAGTGCACAATTGAGGTGGCTTTACAGACTTATGGGCTTTGACTTTATCATTGTGGACAATGTTGGGAGTGAAAATATCATTGATGGTGCTTTTGAAGAAGATAAGTGAAGGGAGAGAAAGGAAGTCTCTTAGTTTTATCATTACTAAATTGGGTTGAAGCAATTAAAGAGGAGACCAAGCTAGCTTGACTCCCCAATTGCTAGTTCAGCTAATCTGGTGAAGTTGTGGATCCTTCAAAGTGACAAGCTGAGTTTCTCTTATAGAAGATTCATCTCTTCTCAATGACTTCATATCTGAATTCATAATGGTACTCATGAAGATTTCACAAATACTCCATTGAGTTCATTCTGTCTTCTATTTGAAGGGTATGCAACGTATTATCAAAGACTTCATCAAACACTTTGCAGCACACATGGTGAAACTTAGCTGCTTTCACCTCGCCCCCATCAATTTAAAGAAATTGCCTGGATTGATAATTTTCCAATCCAAGGCAGTCTTTTTTTGTGAGATCGACGCAAAATATGCTCTTTTTGCATTTCTCCCCCTATTGTTTGCTGACATTATCTTTCGATATTTGTCGCTGGTAGCCCTCTCTTGTGTGTTGTATTCCTTTCCGGGCCTTTTGGGATTTCCTTTGTGGTCTCTTCTGTTCTTCGTTTCCTCTGGTCTGTGTGTTGGTTGTGGCCTTTTGCCTTTGTGTTTTTTGTTTCTGCGGTTGTTGCGGCCACCAATGGTTGCGTGCTTGTGGTCCCCCTTTTGGTTGGTTTTCTTGGGGGGGTTGGCTTTCGGTGGCCGTCCTTGTTCTTCTGTGGGTGTTATGCTATACAGTCAATAGCTTGATTGAAATGGCTCACGTTTGCCAAGGAATTTGCAATCAAGTTGCGGGACCTCGCAATGAAAACAAAAACACATGTTGAAATTCTATTTGAAGTTTACATATATCATGATACATTTGTAGAATTTCATGATCAGGAGAGAGAGAGAGAACTGATTTACCATACCAACTCCAAAATAATTAGGTTCAATTATAACATCTTTGATTTCACATCTAATGGCTTGGAGGAGATTCGCTTGAATAATTATAGCTTCAACCACTAACATAGACTCACAATTAATTCCTCTTGAGAACGCTGTGACAAAGTTTGCGTTTTGGAATCTCTAATGATACTAACCATTGCTCCTTTCCTTGAGTCTTGGTCTATGCATCATCACAATTAATCTTGAAAACTTGTTGTGGAGGAGGAGACCATCTACCAACACTTACACCACCCTTAGAGTCCTTTTTGCCATTCATAACATTTAATTTTGGATGCAGTATTTTTTTCTCGTTTTCATGTTTGCAAACATTGTGATGTCATAACTTGCCTTTCCTTTATAAAATGACTATTCAATGGAAATGATTTTCCAATTCTTTTAGTAATAGATCTAATCTTATAACCTAATTGAGAACACAGCGGTGCAAGACAATCTCCTAATCAGAGAGATTAACTGAAAATGTAACTTTTGGATTTTTACTCTAGATAAATGGCCCATCTAATAATATATAAATTAAAAATTCATATTCTAAATGCTACGGTCTCTCATGCCTACAGAGAGTGCAACCAGGTGGTTGACGTCCTTGCCTAAGAAGCATCTAATAATTAAGTCTCAGCAAGATTCGAGCATTAAAAAACAGTTTTTGATGTTTCTTGCCTCGACAAAACAAAACAACTAAAAACAGTTTTTAAATGCTCGAAAATTTTAATTTATGAATAAAAAAATCACGTAAAACAAAACAGCTAGAAACAGTTTTTATTCATCCAAAATTAAAATTTTATGAGAATTTTTGCTTTAATGTTATTTCTTGCAATAAAAGTTGGCTGTGTGCTTAAGTTTATGTGAAAGATTTTAGAGAGAAGTATTCATGGAATTTGACATTTCAACAAAAATTCCCTAAAACCCCTATTGAGAATGTTTTTGATTCTAGAAGCAAATTTTACTAAAGCCTAAAAAATACTTCTGCTTCTAGAAATAATCTAAACTGTTTTTAGTGTTTTATTTTTTTGAAACAAAGTCACTTAGGCTGCTGCGTTTGTTTGCAAATGTGGGGTGGGAAGAAAAAAAAACATATGGGTCCCATGTGTAGTGGGGTGAGGGAGAAAGAAATGAAAGGAAAGGAAAGGAAAAGAAAGAAAAAATGGTTTTGTGGAAAAGTAATGGAGATGAGTCCCACTTATTACTTTTCCTAACTTTCCCACAAAGTCCCACAAACAAAATATGTGGGGTTTTAAAATGGCTTGGGGTGGGAAAATTTGGGTGCTACATCACCACCCCACCTTTATTCCTTGAAACTTGTTTCTCACTTTTCCACCCTAAGAACCAAACAATCTACCATTTTGGGATTTAAAGGAAAATTAAGAAATTTACACTCTTTTCAAAAATTTTCCCACCCCACCATTATTTCAGCAAACAAATGCAGCCTATTGGGTTATCAAATCGGTCTAAAGGAAAAAAGGAAGAAAAAAAGGCTTGGTCCAATGTATTTTACGTACCTGAACCAATCCGAAATCCAACCGAACCAACCGGAATCCTTCACCGGGGCAAGAGAGAAAAATAATATTTTAACAGATTGCGGTATTTGAATGAAATATTTTTATGGTTCTATTTTTAGGTCTTCGGCGGTTACTTCTTCACCCGTTTGTTGCTCTGAAGTCTGAACTCTCTCTGAAGGAAAAAAACTTGAGTTTCTGCTTGTGTCCATGAGGAGAGACCGAGAGAGTATGATGAAGCCCTCGCCGACCTACATCTATGGCGACTTTGAGGAATATGGATCCACCCTGATGATTGACTTTGACGGCGGAGAGTCGTTGGAGATTCTTGGGGAAGGAGTCGAGTACAATCTTTCTAGTTCTGATTTCTTCAATGCCTTCGAAGACGATTTTGACGATTCTGATATCTACTGAACTGAGCGCATTGGGGTTTGTCATGTGAAAACTCTGCTTTTCTGATGTAAAAAGATTTTAGTTTCTTGGAAATATGTAAATGATGAACCAGATGAAATAGTTTGCCGCTATTGAATTTTAGAGTCTTCAATGTCTTTTCTCCGAGTTCTTGACATGCATTCGGCTTCCTGAGGTTTTGGTGAGAAGGTTTTAGACTTTAATGGCATTAATTTCTTTGTCTAATGACTTACTCGGTACAGGCGTTTCTTCGTGTTCTTGAAATCCCTGTTGTTAGTTCTTGTGTTTGTGTTTGTATATCGATACAATGTTCTAAAAAGTCGGCCACGATAATTGGTATCGCGGTTTCTGCAGGCATGCGTGCGTCTTCACTCTTCAGGGGTACAATGTACTGCTCCATAATATCTACCCTTTGGAGGCGATAAGTTTTTGTTGATAGATAGGTGTTGAAAGCCTATGTTGTCTCTCAGATAACACGATGTACTTAGTATGAATTATATCTCAATTTAGGTAACGGATGAATTCATCCGCTGATAGCTGTCTGCACCATGGGATGGCATCAGAACAATGGGAATTTAATGATAAAAACCTAGGAAGGGGTTACAATAAACCATTATCTTGGATAATTTGGAATTTAACATGACCGTGTTGTCGGCTTGGTCTGCCTTGATGTGACATGGATACAGGAGCCACCTTTGAGACAGAGAACACTTCCCCATTGAGAATTTAGAGATTTTTGAACAATGGAGACAATGAGAAACAAGGTCTGGCATGAGTAAGAATTCAACAAACAATAACACTTAATTATGAGATTTGTATACAAGTATGAATAAGAAGAAAATCCATATAGACAATGTACTACTTACTGTGATTTATCGAAGTATTTTGTGTATTCTAAAATTGTTGTCTTTGTATATTCCTCTTACCTGTCGAATGCTGGGACTCTTGAATCTTCAAGACACTTAGTGGTATGATAATCATCATTTTGTATTTGATGGCTTGCAACAGAAAAATTTACTGTTTAAATTGATAGAACTTACAAGGCTTTGTATTTTGCCTCTCAAATTTTGGACCCATACCTTACTTCTAGGTTTGGATCTAAGATAGAAAACCTTTCGATGAGCTGTAATAACCCATCCAATACTATAATCTGAGGGAGTTTGGGAGTAGAGATCCAGTAAAACTTTAACATATAGACTCATATATACAAAATAGCCAACACAACCATGCTAACAGAACAAGAGAAATTAAAGTTCATCGTACAACTAATTTAAGGAGTCTAGGACTGATTTTCTGGTGGTTGGCAACTGGCAACTGGCAACAGCTCAGTACTGGGAGGAGATAAGACAGCAATTTACAAGTGATGGACAATGAAGGCCAATGTGGAAGCCTATAAAAGGCACCAAAGAAAGAGGGATGCATGCATGCATACCATATTGTTGGTGGACCAACCTGTTTGTTGACATCTCTTACTATGATTCTGCAAGAAGCAAACTGAATTGTGGGAAGTTTTATGAGTGTTTGAAAGAATAATGGCCTCGACGAGCCTTTTGTTAATGGTTGTAGGGGAGAATAGTCATAGGTGGCAAGCTTTTGTGAGGCTACCATGATTCATACATTTTTGCATTTTACCTTGTCCATAACCTGCTTGTTTCTTGTATTGTCAGTGCTTCTATGTCCAATGGAATAGACAACCAAAATAGTTTTCAGTATCAATCCTTGTAATAAGGGCATGTTTGAAAGATCAAACATGGTACTACCTGGCTTATAATGAGTCCTTGCAGACTATCATTGTAGCTAACAGTTCTCGGAACTTTGGCATCATGAGTTATCAATGGAGTTAGTTAAAGCAATTTTGGTTGTGTTTGAAGTTAGTGGATTGTGGATGGTTGAATGATGGGAGACTCCAGTAATCAAGTGGCCTTTGCTTGTTGAACCACTGGTATATGCATATCTGATGTTACAATGTTACATTCTGCTATAAACTCATTTATCTTTGTCACCACGGTATAAAGCAACAATGTTACATTCTGCTATAAACTCATTTATCTTTGTCACCATCAGGTGACTGTCAACTGAAAAACAACATGACAAGAAACCTGAGGCTCAAAAGCTTCTGGCCACTAATAAGCTGTTGGAAAAGTAGAAATTCTCTATCTACCTCTTTTTAGCCAGCTTGAATTGGTGATAATTCTTTGCATAAGCCTTGACTGGGAGTTTTATTTTCTAAGTAGAAGTTGTAATTCTTGAGAAGATGCATTTCCAACAAAGTAGTTTATAATTTTGAAATTGTTAGTTTCTATTTCTTGAAAAGCTTGGGCCCGGCTGTAAATAAGCCCTTCCATTGCAATACAAAATTAGACTATGGAGAAATCAAATTTACATCCCATGTTAGCATTTTTTATGGAGTAATCCAACTCCAGGGCTAACAGCCCATTCCCCTACTTTTTCTTTTTTGTTTCTTCTAACCCATTCAAATTCCCCTTATAGCTGCCACCATGAACCTTTTATCTGTACTCCTACGACAGCCTTTGAAGACCTAAATCAGAACAAGAATTATTGCTGCTGATCATTATCAGAGAAGGGATGAAGCATCTCTGCAGATCCAAGTTCCTGCCAGTTCTCCAGCATCTTCAAGGCATAGATCTTTGCTAACCTGAACTCTGTTTCAACTAAGATTTGGAGGTCTCCTGTTTCTGCTTGGGCCATCATTTGATCTAATTTCAGCCCTTACTATTGGCTGTCTTGCTCTACAGCATTACTTCCTAATTTGATTCCTATTTTCTTCTCAAGATTTGACTTTCTAGTCCCTACTGGAGTTATTTGGAGCTTTAGATCATGCTTGGGATCGTTAGCCTAGCCTTTGCCATCTTACATTAGTCTTTGACAATCTAATCCCTTCACGATCATTACCAACACAATCAAGATCCTTAAAAGTCTTATTGCACCTTTCTTCGGTCCTTCACAACCTGGTTATCTCAATCTGTTTGCCTTCAGAGTTGATTGGCTTGCGTACCATCTCGACTCTGCCTCAGGTAAAGCTTTGGGGCAGGTGTTTAACTTAATAACAGTGAAGGATACAATTGTTGCACCTAACAATTATCTTGTCTACACTGGATGCATTACCATCATCTCTCCTCCCCTGCTTCATCTGACCTGGTTGTTCCCCAGTTAAGAGTTGGGCGGTCTTCTGGTTATTCAACTCTTCCAATTGTCGAGGTTGCTGGTTATAAGGTTCACAGTGTTGTCCCACAACCTGGCTTCATATTTGTTGCACTCATAAAGCCCCCCCCCCCCTCTCTCTCTCTTTTCACTCACACGTAGGGACATGTATACACAAAACTACAACAACCAGATTCATTTCTTTGATCTTATATTGTGGCTATTTTTTTTTTTGGGAAGTGACCTTGAAATGTGCTTGTTTCAGCTAACTCTCGCTTAATCAATGTGACTGGTAGAATGTTTATGACAACCTATCCTCATATAGAAAGGAGAAGCTCTGATAAGTGATAAGCTATGAGAAAGTCGTTTAAGGTGGCACATGTTCAACGGAGGCTTGTAAATGTCCTTACACGGAGAAGTGATGGAATTTAGATTGAAGAAATTAGAAAAGCCAAGGGCACACCTAAGATAACTTTAAGAGAAGTGTTGACAAAGGATATGCATTGCTTAGGCCTTATATCTAGCATGGCCTTAAAGAGAGCTGATTTGAAGGTAAGAATCCATGTAGCCAATCCCATTTAGTTAGGACAAGGTTGTTGTTGTTGTAGAAAGGAGATGTATGCTATAGTGGGGCTAGCCAGTGGTAGTGGTGCTTTTTATAATGTTGCTTGTATTGTTTGTCAACTGCATTTGGCAGGTTTTGTTTTGAATTTTGTCTCTGTTTAGCAACCAACAATAGTGATGCTGCTGCAGTGTATGCACTGCCAAGTGTTCGCATTTGAAGCAGAATGACCTAGTATGGTTCTTTTAAATTGGCCCCATCTCCAGCGTAAAGCCCCAAACAGCCATTGTGCCTACTTAGTGAAATCTTATGATCCTCTTTGGTCAGAATTTTGATCTCTTTTTAATGCAATCTGCTCCTTTGGCCTGTACCCATTAATAGGTCAAGTTACAAAAAGGCTTGATTGGTCCAGGTCAAGTGCTGCTTGCTTTCATGTTGAGTTTCTGAGCTCAAATTATTTACTCAGTTGAGTCTCTCTCAATGTGTTGTATCCAAGGAACCACACCACCCATATGGCTAGACTCGTCATCTGCTTGTTTTTAGGTTTGCACTACTAATATACTTGTTTATTAGGTTCTTTTTAATCTTTTTGTAATTGCAACGGCAGGAAACTTGTGTGATGGCTAGTTTGGCTTCAGCTGATGTGATGTATTTCTGTTTTTTTGGATGGAAAAGGAAAATATAGTAAAGAGAAAAGGTAAGTTATCCAGGTGGTATACTCTCACCTGAATTACTTGAGTACGTCACACTTTTAGAAGGAAATCTGTCGCTACCCTGGGGAAGACTACTGAATCTGGTCCGTGACACATTTCTGGCAAAAAAATTAAAAAATTGGGAACAAGTTGGATTAGCCAAACTTGCCCCCTTGGTCTAGGAATAAGATTAAGAAGTTCCATACAGTTGTTCCAGACTTCATAGGTCTGAAAACCTTGACTAACATAATATTTCACGTTGTCAATAATCCCTTCTACACTGCTTCCAGATTAGATTCATTACTCCTATTTCCCATTGCTTGTGAGAGGCACTGTCCATCTTTGGCAAGAATGCTTATCCACTTCCATCCTTTTCCAACTCCAACTCTATTCCCTGCAACAATTAAAGTTGTGTCATGGATTAGATTCCATCTTAACCCATTGGGGAACTCTGGGATGAAATTTTCTGAGATATCACTCATTCTAAATTCTCATTTTTTGGTGGAGAAATTTTTAATTCTCTGAAATGATGTGTGTTGTTGCCAAGTCCTTGGTAGAAATTTTGCCGGCATTATTTGGTGAGTATTCCCCTTCCCCTACCTCAGTTTGGATGCTAAGAGAAAAGTTAGAAGTCAGGAAAGTTTCTTTATCTATATGTGGACATTCTTGGTAACTAGTAGTGTATAAGATAGTCAACTTCTCGAACCATAAGTGAAGTGTTAGGAATCATTAAAAATTCCATTCTTGGATTCTATTATATACGGTTCTAGTATCTTTATAACTACATGCCAGATTGAAAACTGGAAACTTAAACTTTATTCAAAGAAAGAGGTTTTCGATATTTGGTTATCCAGATGGGGAATAAGTTGTCATCAGTTGGTTATACTACAATGAAGCAACATTTTTTCACTACTATGCTGGACTGATGTAACATTAATGGTAAAAGGGCCAAGCAACCAAGATCCGTTGTCAGAACCAGCTCCAGGCTCAATTAGGACTTCTCAAGTAGGGTTTGGTTTAGGTTTAGATAAGGGTTCTTGTTGTGGAGTCTCAACTAGGCTCTTCTCTGTGGCTTGTGATGGAGATGATGATATGGTTGGGTTTAACTGGTTCTGAATTTTTTTAAGTTAGGTTTAGGGTCAACAGGAGAAATCTAAATGGTTTGTTTATACATGTGTTATGTTTATATGGGATGTGCCAGCGACTTTTAATGATGAAGTAACTATTGGCTGTAGTTGGGAGTCAGTACTGACTTGGGATTGGCACGTTTAACCATGATGACATGCATTTCCATACCACACCCTTGCACCAGTGTAGTCCATGGCAAGTGAGGGTGCAAATGCTGATGTGCAGGGTCCCATGTTAACTTAAGATGTGATGACACTTAAGATTGGGTGGTTGTATTCTTCCTTGGACCCAAGTGTTCTGGTTAGAGTGCAGCATGGTAACACTTCTAATGTGAATACATTTTTCAATTTCTTGGTTAGAGCAATGACTTCTTGCTGCTAAGGGGGAGAATTCAATGTTTTCACCATACATGGACTGCATGCAAACATTGCATGCGTATGGACTAGTGGATGGGTACAGTTGGATGAAGCTCTATGTGGGAGGTGGTCTCCCTGGTGGACAGAGGGTTCAATGTACCAGTTCTAGTATTTGTAAAGTATGGTTATTAGGCATCAACAGTTGAGCCCATTTGGGAGAGGTATCATATGTTCTTTTAGAGCAACCATGGCATCATAAGGCTGACATACTGCATAATGGACTAATGGTTGGAAGTATGGAACGAGATTGAGGGGAAAAAGGAAGGGCTGTTCTTTCCAGTTATGCCTCACACATTAATAGGTGCCTTTATAGCTACATAATTTTCTCCTCCAATTATGAGCTGGGTTTATCTTCCTTATAATGAAGGTGCAGTTCAACCTTCTTCCTCGAGGACATGCCACCTCATCATTAATTTCCTTGCTATGAGATCTTGGGTTTGCAGCCTCAATTGACAGTGCTGAGTTCTTTAAGAGTGACAGAGTTGATATATTTATTTGGTTCACTAGATAACAGTAGTTTGTAATTTTGATTGTCTTTTTCTTATCCATATTGATGGAATCATAGGATTCAGTAGGAGGTTGGAACCGGCTGAAGGTTGCCAACAGCATTAAATCAACTGGCTCACTAGTTAAACTGCATTTTGCCAGCTGTGAGCACTTAATTCCAGTTGCAAAAAACATGTTGAATTCAGGCTCTTTTTGGGCAGTTACCGTGGTATTGATGGAGAGGCAATGAATAGTGTTTTGAAAAATAATGGAGAAAGGAAAGGAGAGCCTCCAAGAGATGGAACCCTATGAGATTGCCTGAAAGACATCCTTTGGTTGTGATCATGGGGAAGAATTCTTTGTGACCATTATGACATCATCAAGAGTTTGTGTGGAGAAGTAAAGAAAAAGAGGAAGAACAAACCTATGGTTTGTGTTAGCTTCAGGTTTTCCTAGTAATGACTTTGGTTGAAGTTCCTCTGGCAGCAAAGAGGCGGCACGGTCTATATTGTCTTATAGAATTTGCTACAGTTATCTATATTACTCTTCTGTGCTCCCTTCAACCTGCCCCATATGTCATAGCTGGTCTTATTACTCTCTTATAGAGTATTTCCTCAAGTTTAGAAGGCATGCGTTTGTTACGTAACATTCCTGAATGCACCTCTCAATTTCCTCCATCCTACTTTAATTCGGTGGTGAATCTCTTGATTTGTTTTCTTATTTTCATCTTTTCCAAATTGTGTTCATCCTACCAGTCAAGTGAGGGGCTTTTCATAGAATGTTTCCACTTCACTCCATGTTACTCATTACCTGATTTGAATAACTTCGGAAAATAACTGTATTAGAATAGGAAGAGTGAGTGGGAATTTTTGCTTTTACTGCACCTTCTTAAAATTTGGTACTTTAGAAAGAGGATTTTCATTGTGAATAGGAGTAGATCTAGAGCTTACTGCTGCTACTGCTGCTGGATTGTTCTTTCCTGATCTACAATAAGACACTGGAACTATTACTTAGTTGTTGAGATGGAATATTTTGAACTCCTAGAACTTTGATCTGAACAATGTTGAATATAGTTTTGGTTCTTGGTTTCAGCCTTGTTGTTGTCATTGGTGATCTCCAATCTTCAACTTGCCAGGGCTTTAGTAGGTACCTATGACGTATAGATCAGTTCCTGCTGTGTCATAAATTTCGCATGATGTCGTTGTTTTTGCATATAACTTTTCGGGTTTTAGTCCAAATTCGATGTTTCCTTTTAGTCCTTTTAGTTCTTTTTTTCTTTTTCCCTTTCTTCAAATACTCGTGTTGTTCAAACTTCCTTTGGGTATTTATCTCATTGTATATTTGCACACCTTAGTAGGTGCACGCATTTAAATATTGCACGTAATTTGACTAATCTTTGGGTTGAATTTCAGCATATTAGTACGACAACAATATTTTAAGAATCTGTCAACCTTGTAGCAGATAGCTTTCATAAAGAATTACAGGAATTTAGACTTTCTTTTCATTTTCATTTTGGATTATCTGTATGTCAAATGTATAGAATTGTGTGTCCATTTCTAAATTGGACTGCTTGATGCGTCCAACTCTCATCTCTGTAAAAATTGTCATGTATTTATCCTTATGTCACTACCATATGTTTGTCAAAGTTGGCATGTTTTAATCCACAGATCAGTAAATATACCTAGTTTGGAGAAAGAAAAAAAATATGGGGAAGAGCATTTGATTTTTGGCTTTCATAGTTTCTTTTTTCCTCGGATGGGCGGTTTGAAGTGTTCTGATGCTGTGTTCTGGGTGCTGGTTCATGCTCCCTCAGAACCCTTTTCCCCAAAAATGTTCTGTATTATATTTTTAGATTGTTTCAACCTCCAGATATGCATTTGGACAGAGGTCCCCCTTAGATGATGCTTCTAGATTGATCTGTTCTTTAACTCCAGATATGTTTTGATTTTGGAGGCTCCTTGGGATGAATTCATTTTCTTGTCATAATCACTGTATGTTTTGCTTTTCTGGTATTTTTGTTTTCAGTAATTTTATTACATCTAGAACACATGGTTATGTAGTAAATAGTTAACACTTGAACCTGGGTGCATGAGAAAGGTGGATATGCCTAGTTAACTAGGGGCCTCATTTTGTTTTATATAATTTTGCTGGATCCATTTGTGAGATGAAACAAAATTCTATGAGAACAAAATCTGGAAACTATATTACTGAATTGCAAGTACAGTATTTGGAAAATCTAGAATATAGAAGGGATGGTAATCACCATCTTGGTCATAAGTACCATTTTCAACCCATGGAAGACTTTAGCCTTATTGCCATTTACAACACTAAAAGACAAATATCAATGGATAGAAAACCAACTGTTTTGTGGCATTGTTCCTGGCGGGAACCATGGTTTCGTTTAGAAGTAAAAGAGATAGATAGGTCATGTCTTCCCTCATCTGTCAGCTTTGCTTTCCCAATAAAAGTCATGACTTTGTTGGACTAATGTCCTACCCGTTTTTGCTTGTAGACGTGTGACATTCATTTCAATATCATTGTGACATCAAAAGGTTGAGGTTGATTTATAAGTTGCATGATTTTTTTTTTTTAAATTTAATCACAATTTTATGATGTGATTTATAAATGGATTTGGATGTGATGTTAGGACCATGGTAAAAAATTCGAGGTGGGATTTTGTATTTAAGCTAATTAGAGTATAAAGAATACAATTTTGCTAAAAAAAACCAATGTAGATATGTCATTCAATGTACATAATATTAATGTAGAGTTGTCCAAAAAATACATTATAAACTTAACTACTTAAACACATAACATTTAATATATATTTTAACTTCAAATAGTTGACAATAAGGAAATACAACTTAGTGGTAGGGTGCCGGTGGTTTATCTTGTGAGCTAAGTAATACTATGCTTGTAACATCCTCTCCTCTAATCAATAAACATAGACATCCCATGACATTTTATGCCTATGGTTGTCAAGTTAATCGACAATTGTACTTTATGGTCTGGTCATCATTGCTTGATACCACCTGAGGAATACCCTTTGGATAGGGTCTTGTGGGGGGGTATTTGTCTGGGTATTTGGAAAACATGAATAAACATAATTGAAATTTGGGAAATCTACAAATTTCGGAAAAGTCCCAAGTTTCTACGAAATTTTCCAAGTTTTCACGAAAATTTTCAAGTTTCTCATGAAATTTCCCAAGTTTCCCACAAAATTTGGGAATTTTTTTCCTCATGCCGCTGGTCCATTGGGTTGCCAGTTTCGATGGTTTCGGGTTTCGCAAGTTTCGAGAAATTTCGACGTTTGTCAAATTGAGGCTTTTTCGGTCCTCTGGTTTCGTTTCACATTTTCCATGGAATTTCGGTGGAGTTTCGGTTTCGATGGAATTTTGTTCTATGGTTGGGACACATGTCATACAATTACAAGGAAATGGACGGTCCATTTTTGACAAGGAAATGGATTGTTTAAAATAATTTGACTTTGTTTGTCTTACATAGTGATTTGTGGTCCGGGTTAGCTGATGTTTTCAGATATGATTAAAATTTCACGTGGGTTAATTATAGTGATAGACATATTCATTTTTTCGTTCATTTTTGGATCAGTCACAAGGACTGGAGCCTCCAAGCACTGGGAGGGGAAGGAGAATGTATGAAAGTACGAATGTTCCAATTCAAGATTTCTTTAGGTTTACTGTCGTTACCTATGAGGTTGTCACTATTGTGCCATAAGCAAATCCACATGTGAAAACATATTTTTGATTAAATTATTCATTAACATTTCGTAAGAGGGTCTAAAATGAAAAAATAAAATAAAATTTATAAGTATGTTTTTGTGATGTATATGGTGATGTATACAAAATGTGAGAAATGAAGAATGCATGGGCAACTCTGAGAAGCTAGTCAGTTTCATGTTTGAGTTTTCTTTGAAAATATTTAATTAATATCACTCTCATCTACTTTGTTTTAATTGCCGAAATAGCTTTCTAACATGATAAGATTATGCAAAAGCTGTTGATGTGGACATTTTTATTTTCACTTGTGACGAAAGACAACGATATGGTTAGCATGGAAAGGAGGTTCTGAGTCATGCTTTACAATGGTGTCTCCTTTTTATCGGCCTTGTTCTATCCTTCATTGCCTTCTTGCTAGAACTGGTTGTTATGGTTGAACCTATCAAATCGGGTTATATGGTCGAACCTATGTTTCATTTGAATATATGGTCCGACCAGATAGTCATGTTCGGAATCCTTGTCAATCTCAATCTCTTTCAAGCACTATTTGAGTAGAGTTCGACCTATGAAAGAGAGACACACTTCAAATACGACTCTACAACAGAAACTCTTCTTAAAGACCGACCAACAAAGAACTATATAAAGAGGTATGGTTGTCATCATAAAGTATGCACTTTTGAGTTATTGAATACACTGAGAGATTGAGCTTGAGTCATTTGTTCATCGGAGACGATACTCGACCACACCGGTAGAGCACGTTATTGTAGGTTCGAGCGTTCGACCAGGGGAGTGCAACAACACTGGTCATTAGTGTTGTACATTTCTTAACTCAGATCCTAAGTTGGTGGTTCAACCGGGTTCATGATTTTCTGTCGAGAAACCTAAGTTGATCAAGGTGCTCAACCCTCTATCCTTGTGATAGCCCAACGATGATGACTTGGATATTCTCAGGAGAATTTCCACGTAAGAAAAAACTCGGATAGATCAATTCTAGAGATGCTTTCCACCTAAGCGGGATACTTAATATCAAATCAATATGATGGTGCACCATCTAAAAAATTTGCAAACAATTATGGAAGAGAATGTTATAATTATAGATAGAGGAGATCAGTCACTTTCCCTTGGTAGTTGGCAAATAACACCTAGACTTTCTAGTAGTTGGATAAAAGAAATCCAATTTCGCAGCCAAAAACAATTTTCTCCATCATTTAACACGGGAAATATATGTAGCAAGTTTGAAGTTTAGTATATAATATAGTATATGAAGATTCGCAAATTTCTGTTTACATTATATATATATATGTATGGTTAAACCATTTTATATATTTTAACAAATAGTAAAACATCCTCTAACACGAGAATAATATGCCCAACTTTTAAGTTCTAGCATGGAAGTAGAAGTAAGCTATTTTGCAACAAACAATGGTTTTTAAAATTTAAATTTAAGCAATTACCCAAAGAAAAAACAAAAGATTTAAAATTGATCATACCTATGGGTTTAAATAATATAACTTATATTTGCAACTCCTAGTGGAGAATTTTAATACAATCTAGTGATCGTGTTTATCTTAAGTTTAATTAGAATAAAATATGTATATAAACAAGTGATTTGATGTCTTATTTTATATTATTTTCACTTATTAGTAATAAAATCATTTTCATATATATTTTTTAATTTCTTTTACCAAAGAAATAAATATATTAAGGTCTTCAGAACCACCATGGAGGCATTAAAATTTGATTGTACTGCTGTACAAGGAAAAGGGGGTGGGGACAACCACCAAACACGACTCAACGAAAATTTTCTATCTAGAAAATCAGCATATTCATTGTACCTATTTATATAATAAAACTAGGAAAACAAGTTTTTAAACTTCACACAATATTAACTTTGAACATGAAAATGTGAAGCAATTAGAGACTCTTTACTTTTAGCTATTTTTATGCCATACTGAAATTTTACTAAAACATAAACAAAATGGTTTTGTTTTCAGTCAAAGTAAATCTTATGGATAATTTTACTAAAACATAACGAAAATGGCAATCAAATGAGGTATCGTTTGACTGTTTGACAGCCTCATTTGACTTTAAACTTTGTGGATAATTTATTACTTTTTCCTTTCAAAATTAAGGTTTATCCAGGGCAATTTACATGTACTTCGACTACATCTTCATATTGTATTTTTTTTTTGGATATGAGATTCATCTGGATCAATTTACGGGTACCTCGATTACATTTTCAAGGGAGCTTTATATAATTAATAACGTAGGGCTTCGCCTTTGGCATTGTGGGGATTTGGACTCTCCACCTCAATTACATCGTCTTAGGGTAGCTTTATAACTATTTAAGTATACAATGAGGTTTCACCGTCTTGACTTCATATTATGAGGCGTGATATTCAACCGCATGTGAATTTGTTTACGACATAGTGGTGGTAGCCTCTTATGTAGAGACAATATGACTAAGGAGGTTTTCGATTCGAACATCTTTTCCTCCACGCTTCCCCATCCTTCCCAATGCGCACAGCACGAGCCTGGATCCTCTATCTCGACGAATAGAGAATCATGCTCCCCTCAGGCCTCTTTGCCATACATTTAAGAAGGGAGTGTACATATGAATTGAACATTTATATGATCTACTTTTTTTTTTTTTGGTTTGCCAACCCCGGTTTCCAAGGCTTTGCCCTGACTAATCCGGTGTTTGACCCGGGTTGCACACAGTCTGTGGTGGGTGAGTCTCCCAACGAGGATTTATATGATCTACTTTATTAATACTCAAAGATATATCTCCTTCAAAATATGTCACGGAAAATTGTGAGTAGACCTGTAAATGGATAACCGAAATCCGCCTCCGAATTCGCATTCGTATTTGTTTAAGGGTGTCCGGTATCCGAATTTTTCTTACTGAAAAATATCCGTATTTGTCCGCTAAGCAACCGGATTTTGATTTGGATAATTGCTTATCGGATTGGATAATATCAAGATAAAATTTATCCGGACATAGTAAAGTATTCAACATATTTTTTCTCCAATAAGGGATGATAATAGGATTCGGAAACCGGTAATCGAATAATTATCTGGTTAGAATAAAGTATTAAATACTTTTCTCTAGAAAAGTGGTTAATAATTGGACTCAAAAACCAGTAATTGGTAATCGGAAATTGAAAATCGAAAATAAAAAAAAATGACGATCACCAATCAATAATCTAATAGTTTATTGGATTGGATTATTATCGGATATCCGATAAAGTTCGGGATTCTAATTCAGATGCCTTCTTTAAATTTCTGACGGATTCGGATAGCGATTTTGCTAATCGGATTCGGATACTGATGTATCCAAACCAAATCCTATCCATTTACAGGTCTAACTGTAGAGGGGAGCACGAGCCTCCATGCACCCCAATTCGAAAGTCACCGGTTTAATGACGAGTAGAAAAATGGATTTCAAAGAGGTGGGACCACTCTCTTGGAAATCTAACCAGTGGGCCATACTCCAGACAAACCTGCTCTCGTCTAATTAATCATCATTATTGATATCACATTATCACCCATGTGTCTTCCACAAGCGTTACTTGTGCTCATACGGATTTTCAACCACTTTATCATAATTCATTACACACGTGGCAGGCCCCATGTCGGCCGATCTTGCCCACCCGCCATGTTTACATCATAAATAATCGGTCAAATGGTCAAAACTACTGTTCCATTTATCCACTGCCACGTGTGCTCGCCGAACAAAAATTAACGGTCAATCTTTTGACTAGATGGGACACACTTCTCGAAGTGTTGTTCCTCGCCAAAACAGCGCCGACAAACCAAATAATCGGATCTGGGCCCACCATGTCGGAGAAGTCCATAGAACTCCGTTAGATCAGAATCTTGTAAATCAATCCCATACGTCCAATGCAACTAACGACCACAAATACAAATCTCACACGTTTTACATGCTACGCTACAGCACCAAAAATAACCTCTCTTGGAATCAAAAGTCAAAACTTAAAAAGGTCATCTTCTCATGTCTGAACCTTTCGGGTCATCTTATTCTACAATGATTCCTTCTTTCCCAAAATAAATATAAATGGATATCCAGACTCGCAAAGAGTCCATTAATATAACTCAGAATATCAGAAGGAAACTCTAAACGCAATTCTTAAATCCTTCTTCTTTTTCTTCTCTACTGCTCTTGTGATCTTCAATCTCCACCTTCTTCTTTTCTAATGGCCATGGAATCAAATACGAGCTCGGAAGACGATAATCTTAGTATCACTATAGAAAGAAATCCATCAGAATCACGCTTATCTGAACTGGGTATCAAATCATGGCCCAAGTAAGTTATTCTTCTTGTTATTTCTTCTCTTCTTCATGAAATACAAAATCTTCATTCTGTAAGTGATTGTATTGTTGTTCTTCATAGATGGGGTTGTCCACCTGGGAAATTCCCACTCAAATTTGATGCACAACAAACCTGTTACTTACTCAAAGGAAAGGTGAAGGCTTACAAAAAAGGGTCATCTGAGTTTGTTGAATTCGGAGCTGGAGATCTTGTAATCATTCCAAAGGGTTTCAGTTGCACTTGGGACGTATCTGTTGCTGTTGACAAACACTACAAATTCGATTCTTCAGAGTCTTCTTCTTATTCTTAATTTTCACTGTTTCACTTTTCTTTTTCTTATCTTGAATTAAAACTTCTGATTAGTAAGTAGTGTTTGTTTCAATAGTCAAAAATAGGAAATTAGAAATCCCAATCTGTGTCAGTGCATGTACCTGTCAAAGTAATCTTTTATTTGTGAAATATCATGTAAAATGATTCTATGTTCCTTTGACTGGTCAATTCAGATCTTTCCTTTTTAAGAGAAGGAAGTGAAGAACTTCCTTTTGGCTTATGTGAATTTGTATGTAATGATAGATGATCCGGACTTATCTGGAGAAGACCCAAGTCAATTTTTGGTTGTGTTTATCTTTCTTTTGCTACCCTTTCTTCTAGAGTTTGGATATACCAATTATGGTGAACCAGTTTAGGCCATTGAGATTAAGATGGTGGCAGTGAAGGAATATAACATGACATAAGCACATACTACTAGGGTTTCTTCTTGCAGATGGTATCATTTTTTTTTGTCATCAACAACTTCTGACTGGGACCATGGGGGATGGGGAGGTATAGAGAGATGGAGGTTGGATCTTGAGGCTTTGTTCTTGCAATCTTTACATAGGAGGTTACCACCACACTACGCTAGAAGTAAATCCACAGATGATCTCAAGTTTGCTGCAGGTGTTGTACATTAATTACGCAACACCCAGGCCCTGACATAATTGTAGAGATACTAACTAATCCCTTGCTTCAATTAAAAAAGAGAAGAGCATGAATGGCAAGAGTTATTTTCACCCCAAGAGGTAAATAAGAGGGAGCGGGAAAAGAATATGGATATGATAGCAGAGATGCTGCTTTCTTCACTGTTGTCCGGCATAAACTAATGTTTCTGCAATTGGTATTGCTTTCTACTTCATTTCACCTTGCATGTTATCCGTATCAAACTTGGACAAGTTCCATCTTTTAAATTGAAATGATTTATTTATTTATTTTTTTTGGAAGTTGAGGTTCATTCAGGATCGAACCCACGACCACTCCACTGAGAAGTATGGATCTCTACCAATCTTCCATTGAATTGAAATGTACGGGTGCTTTTTTTAATACTGGAAATATAATGCCATCCGCAAGGGTCGAACCCAAGACTTCTCCACTAAAAAGCATGGATCTTTACCACTCAACCAACCCTGCATTGGCAAGGAAATTATTATTATTTTCATAGTTGTTAGAGAAATGAATATAGAGTAACAAAGAGAGAAGAAGTATATTGAAGTTCATTGAGAAGTGTAAGAGTTGAAGGGTTTATAAGGAATTAAAAACAAATTTTGAGTGTATTTTAGGTAGTAAAAATGTAACTATGTTCTTTGGGTTCATGCTTTTATAATAGTAGCATATATGATTCTATGATACGATAGTATGATTAGCATTGAAGCAACTCTTCTCTTGTAGGAAAAGCTTCACTTGTAGTAGAAAATGTGTAGAGGTGGAGGGAACTCATCCAAGGCCTTTGAAGCCATGCCAATCTTTATTTTGTGCAAAAGTACTGTGCTGAGCATTAAAACACTTCAAGATCCAATAATCTGCAACTTTATGCAGGTGAAACAGGCAGAAGACGACGAGAAAGAGTACCTGTTCTCTTTTGAAGATGCCCAAGAGTATTTCATATTGTTACAAGTCTGAATTTTAAATTTTAAATTTGAATTTCTCATGATTAGGATCACCAGATCTGAACCAGTCAAATTGAGGTGTTCGGTTAAGGTATAACTCTTGAGACTTGCTGCAGTTGAATCCATGTGGGACTCTTGTAGGTTTACTAGCACACCCCCTCAAGCTCAATGGCATTGATAACACATTGAGATTTGGTTAATAGATGATTAAACCGTTGATGTGGAAGAGGCTTCGTGATTCGTGAAGATGCATACTCATTGATCTTTCGTTGAAAGAAAATGAACTTGCAGATGGTGCTTGGCCACTTTGTCCCCGACAAAAAGTTAGTCGATTTTCACATGCTTCATTCTAGTGTGAAAGACTGGGTTTACTGTGAGATATGTGGCCCCCACATTATTACACCATGATAATGGTGTAGTAGGTAGAAAAATACACAATTCTCGTAGCAAGGATTATAGCCATGTTAGTTCTACGGCTCCATTGGGTAAGGCCTTGTATTTTGACTCAGTACTAGATTTAACTATCATAGCTTGTTTGCATGAGCTCTAAGAAACAAGGTTACGACCCAAGAAAATAGCATATCCTCTAGTAGATTTACGATCATGGGGGCATTCAGCCCAATTTGCATATGAAAATGCTGATAAGGCTAAACCAAATATTTATGAATTGTTAATCCCTTGGTAATTGTGCCTTTGAGTTATCGGAGAATCCTCTTTATAGTAGACCAATGATCCTTGATAGGATTGTGCATGAATTGGCACACTTTGTTTACCATACACTAAATGTCTGGTCTTGTAAGAGTTGCATATTGGAGAATGCCCACAATGCTTCTCTAATGCATAGGATCTGACATTGTCTCTCTTGTGAACTTGCTCAATTGACTTGAGGTGGAAATAGGTGTTTGAACTAGTTTGCAATCAGTCATGAAAGCCTTGATCTAAAAGATCTGAGTTATATTGTGACTGGCTAAAGATGCAACTCATTAGGATTCCTGATGACAAACATACCCAGGAAATAGTGAAGGGGACCTTTATCTTTGGTTGTGAATGTGGATCCAATGCTCTTACGAAATTTAGTTTGATAATGCTTCACCATTGCCTGTGATGCTAATGTCATCCACATAAATTAGGAAGTAAATTGTCCCAAAGAACCTTGTATAGATAAATAAAGAGGTGTCAATTTTGATACTTTGGAATCCATATTCTAAAAGAGAAGTACTTAGCCTTTCAAACCAAGCACATGGGGCCTGTTTGAGTCTGTATAAGGATCGATGCAACTTGCAAACATGATATGGATGTTGAGAATCAACAATCTCCAGAGGTTGTTTCATGTACACTGCTTCCTGAAGAATTCTATGTAAGAATGCATTATGAACATCCAACCATTGAATTGGCCAAGACTTGGAGACAACAATAGAGAGGACCAATCGAATGGTTATGGTTTAACCACTATACTGAATGTTTCATTATAGTCAAGGCCCTCCAATTGGTTGAACCCCTTTGCAACCAAACAAGCTTTATACCTTTCAATTGATCCATTTACATTTTCTGATGGTGGCACCAAGTTTATCATTATAAGAGTTGTAAATTTCTCATCCATGGCTTTATCCCATAGAGTATATTTGCAATGGTGAAATGGGGTGATTTAGTTTCGGTTAGGTCAAGAGTAGGTATGGAAGCGAAAAGAAACTTCTAGGTTTTTGTGTTCCAACTTTTGTTCAAGTAACCATGGCTTGAGAGTTCACTGGTTATGAGGGAACTGGAAGGTCTACCACCAATTCAATCTGTACAGGTGATTTGGCATTGACAGGTGAGGTACGACGAGGAGAAGAAGAGGTTGGGTTAGTTTAGCTAGGGATAAAATTGGTAACGGTGGTTTGGCCAAGGGTGGTGGAATTGAACCAACAAGTGAGTCCGAGTTGGATATTGAATTTGAGAGTGTGGGAACACTAGAGGTCGAACTAGGGTTTTCAGACGTTGGTCCAAGCAATGATGACAATTTAAGGAATTCATTGATAAGAAATTGCCGCTCATAAAAAACTACATGGCATGAGATAATCAAAAGTAGTGTGCCTTTCAAGATACTTATAGCCAAGATGCCATGAACTATAGGCCAAGAAAATATAAATATGAGATCTACAGTCAAGTTTATATTTATTGTAGAGCATGCACAACAAAAAGACACGTAAAGTCTGATAATTAGGGTTTTCTCCAAAGAGTTCAAAAAACTGAGAGATATTTCCAAAAACCCTAGTATGTAGGCATTTTATTTATAAAAAATATTGTAGTTTCAAAAGCATGATTTCAATATTTTCTTGGAGTATGTGAATGTGCTAAGAGTCAAACCCATCTCAATAATGTGCCTATGTTGTCTCTTAGCATCCGTTTTTTGCTCAAGAGTGTGAAGACACGATAACCTATGGTTAATCATTGAATTAGTTAGAAAGTTGGAAAATGACTGGTATTCTTCATCCCAATCACTATGAAAGCATATAACAAATTTTTTTACCAACTTATTATACTTCTGAAAAACATCAAGTTACAATCACTTATGAATGTAACTTGCTAGTCTCCCAACTCTATAAGGAGACTAGCAAAGAGGGAGAGTCATATTAGAATTTAATTTTTTTTGTGAAACTCTTACTCTTTTCTATTTAAAGATAATGAAATCTCACCCTATAAATAAGTTGATTGGAGTTTTCTTGCCATGGATGTAGGCTTTACAATAAATGTTGAACCACGTTATTATTCGGATTATTGTCTGTGAATGTTTATGATAAAGTTAATATGGTATCAGAGTAAGGTTCGGTAAATCGTTGCCTGAGGAGTGCGAAGATCTAGATCTAGAAAGTAGATGATAGGTGCAAAGAGAATTGGGAAGGCTTCCAATGATTGATCGAAAGTACAATTCTAGATCTAGAGTAGTGAAGTTTTTTATTTTATTTTTTGTTATTGTACTTTGATTGGATTGGATCAGTGAGAAAAAAGAGGATTTGATTAGATGGATCGGTGAAGGAAAAATTTGATCGGACGTGACATTTAGTTGTTTAAGCTTTTTTATTATTATTTTTTTATAATTTTTTTTTCTTGTTCATGCAATGGTTACATTTTAAATTGAAAAAAAAAATTGCTTAAGTTGAAGAATCTTGAGTGGGTGGAACGTGAGAAGAATCATGAAGGAAAAAAGAAAATAAAAGGGGAATTGGGGGAGGAAAAGACCAAAAAAAAAGTTTTTTGATATTGAAAGAGACAAGGAGAGAGAAGAAGAATAGAAACAGAAAGAGTTAAGGAGACAGAAGATATTGAAAGAGACAAGGAGAGAGAAACCAATTAAGAGAGAAGAGAAAGAGGTGGTATCAGAGCAATAGATTCTGTAGACTAGAATGATCAATGATATAGGAAATTGAGAGGAAAACTTAGATTGGGAGAAAGTTAATTTTGATTTAGTGAAGGGACTAATCTGAGAATCAATTGTTTGATTGATAATATCGAGAATTTGACTAGTGAGAAAAAGATGAAAAAGTTGGTGAAAGGATTGACTATGTAATGTCATAGATTGGAATGACTAAATTGGAAAGAATGGATGTTTGTAGATGTTGAATTGAGGTATGATGATATTTCCGCAATTATATGAAATGAATTATGAATTGTGAGTATTACAACTCAACCCATACGTATATATGAGTGTAATGTATGATATGAGGATTGTGACTCCACTAATAGATATATATGACTGTAGTGTATGATGTCTGGAGTGTGACTTGTATGCATGATTGTAATATGCTAAGATACTATATCTTATAGATGAATAATTCTTCAATAATTGAGATGAGGATATGAGTGATTGTATGACTGAACTGAATGAGTGTAAGGACTCTGTATTTAAGTTTATGATAGTATGATGAGTAATATGCTATATTACTTTGTTTATATATGATTGCATTTTTGTTTAAAATATATGTACTTGTTTCAAACATAATGATAAATGATTTCTCATGTGAAAAACTTTATAAATGTAAAACTGAAATGGATTAAAAGACATCGTGTTGACAAGCACAACCCTTGTGATCAGATTGTAAAGTGAAAAGACTAGATCTAAGCCAATAACAGCAACCTATGAGATGTATATATGGCATTGTGCCTTGTGACTGAAGCCACTTTGGTGGTAGACTGAAGCCACTTCTGTGGTAAGACTGAAACCACTTCGGTGGTATAGACAGATGTACATCCTCTATGATTCGCTTAGGCTTATGACTAAAACTAGAAAAGGAAATGAAATTGAAAGGATTTGAAAAAAAGTATATTTGATAGTATGCATTTTCAATATGATTGAATAAGGTATTTTAATAAATATAGCTGAATTTATGCTAGTTATTGATTATGAAAGAAATTTTGAGGAAATCTCTAAATATGTACCTCATATGATTAGCACTAAAGAAATGAAGGCTTGACAATTTGAGCGAGGGCTTAGGTCTAATATACAAAGAGCTATGGGTGTTCTTCAACTGAGAACATATATTGATGTGGTTCATCAATCTAAAATATATGAAAGCATTAAGAAGGCAAGGGGATAAAAGAAAGAGGAAAAGAAAGGGGATGACCGGAGGTCATTTAAATTTGAAGGATTTAGATGTAATTCTAATAATGGATTGGCTAGTTGCAAATCATGCTAGTGTTTTATGTTATGAGAGAATGGTGATACTAAGACCTGTAGGGGAACCTAAGATCCAATTCTTATGATTGAAAATAAAGTCTTCCCTAAAAAGAACGATCTCAGCTATTCAAGCTAAGAGATTGCTCAGGTATGGAGGCCAAGGGTATTTAGCTTCTGTGCAAGATTAAGAAATAATTTTGACGGCTTTACTTGAAGTACTAGTGCTGAAAGAATTTCCTGATGTCTTTCTAAAAGACTTGTCAAGGTTACTACCAGAAAGAGAAGTG